>NW_020194443.1:0-519638 GCF_003013735.1 Candidozyma pseudohaemuli | reverse complement strand
AGACATCCCTAAGAAAAAAAACCCAGACATCCCTAAGTAAAACCCAGACATCCCTAAGAAATAAACCCAGACATCCCTAAGAAAAAACCCAGACATAAACCCAGACATCCCTAATAAACCCAGACATCCCTAATAAACCCAGACATCCCTAATAAACCCAGACATCCCTAATAAACCCAGACATCCCTGTTAGTCCCTCTATATCTCGTTAGACCCAAATGTTCCACTATCGAGGCTGGCTCGCCGCCTTGCTGCTCTACGTGGCTACGGCCATGGCAGTGACCATCACAGAAAACACAGTCAGCACTTCCCCCATCAGTGTGTCCTTGGGCAGTCTCACCATCAACCCCGGTGTGTACTACTCCATCGTTAACAACGCGCTCACAACCTTGGGCGGCAGTTTGAACAACCAGGGTGGCTTCTATGTCACCTCCGCAAACGGTTTGGCCTCTTCCGTGGCCCTCACCTCCGGTACCATCACCAACAGCGGTGACTTGGCCTTCAACTCCTTGAGAGCCAGTGTCGTGAGTAACTACAACTTGAACTCCATCGGCTCCTTCTCCAACACCGGTAACATGTGGCTTGGTATCAGCGGATACTCCTTGACCTCGCCCATCACCTTGAGCTCGGCCACTAACTGGCAGAACTCCGGTAAGATCTACCTTTCTCAGGCCTCCGGTACCGCCTCCACCGTCACCATCTCCCAGACCTTGGGCTCCATCACCAACGACGGTACCATTTGTATCCAGCGTTTGGACTGGACCCAGACCACCAGTATCACCGGCTCGGGATGTATCAACGTCATGGACAACGCCGAGCTCCTGCTTCAGCTCAGTCCTTGGTCCGTCTCCAATACCCAGACCATCTACCTTTCCGACTCCACCTCGGAATTGTCTGTTGTCGGTTTGTCCCAGAGTCTTACCGGTACCAAGACCTACAACGTGGTTGGTTTCGGTAGCGGTAACACCATCCGTGTCAGCACTGGTTTCACCTCTTACAGTTACTCCGGCAGCACCTTGACGCTTTCCTTCTTCTTGGGTGTCTTCAAGATCGCCTTCAACATTGGTACTGGCTACTCCTCCTCGGGATTCTCCACAAACGGTATCGGTAACGCAGGAACCACCATTTCCTACTCCGGCGCCTACCCAGGCACTGTCCCATCGAACTGTTTGTGTTCCGACTTCCCATCGCCAACCACCACCCCATTGGCCTCGTCGACCTCCAGCTCCAGTGCTAGCAGCTCCGTTTCTTCCACCATCACCCTGAGCTCTGCTTCCAGCTCCAGCTCTACCCCAGCATCCTCCAGCTCTGCTTCTAGCTCGAGCTCGACCCCAGCATCCTCCAGCTCCACCCCATCAAGCTCTTCCGAGGCTACCAGCTCCACCCCAGCATCAAGCTCTTCCGAGGCTACCAGCTCTTCTGAGGCTACCAGCTCTTCTGAGGCTACCAGCTCTTCCGAGGCTACCAGCTCTTCTGAGGCTACCAGCTCTTCTGAGGCCACCAGCTCCTCCGAGTCTTCGACCGCCTCGAGCTCTGAGGCTTCTTCCGAGACCCCATCGAGCTCTGCTGCTCCAACTGAGTCCTCCAGTGAGTCCTCCTCGGCTGCTCCAACTGAATCCTCAACTGAGTCTTCAACCGAGTCCTCTACTGAGTCCTCCACTGAATCCTCGACCGAGTCTTCTTCAGCTGCTCCAACCGAGTCCTCATCCGAGTCTTCTTCAGCTGCTCCAACGGAATCTTCCTCCGCTGCCGAGTCCTCCTCTGCTGCTGAGTCTTCTTCTGCCGCTGAGTCCTCATCCGCTGCTGAGTCCTCATCCGCTGCTGAGTCCTCCTCTGCCGCCGAGTCTTCTTCTGCTGCTGAGTCTTCATCTGCTGCTGAGTCTTCTTCTGCTGCTGAGTCTTCTTCTGCTGCTGAGTCATCCGCTGCTCCAACCGAGTCTTCTGCTGCTCCAACGGAATCCTCTTCTCAGGCTGCAACTGAGTCTCCAAGCTCTTCTTTGGAACTCACCGAGTACACTACCACTTTCACGACCACCGATGCTAACGGTAACCCAGCTACCGAGTCCGGTGTCGTGATTGTTACCACTGACTCCAATGGTGCTTTGTCTACCACCACCTCCTTGTTCCCACCTCAGCTTACGGAATACACCACCACCTTCACTACTACCGATGCTAACGGTAGCCCAGTGACCGAGTCCGGTGTCGTGATCGTTACCACTGATGCTAACGGTGCTTTGTCTACCACGACTTCTTTGTTCCCTGCAGACGCTACTACCAGCTCAGCTGCTCCAGAACTCACTGAGTACACAACCACCTTCACTACTACTGACGCTAATGGCAACCCTGCTACCGAGTCTGGTGTCGTGATTGTCACAACTGACGCTAACGGAGCTTTGTCGACTACTACTTCTTTGTTCCCACCTCAGGGTACTGAGTACACTACGACCTTCACCACTACCGATGCTAATGGCAACCCTGCTACTGAGTCCGGTATCGTGATTGTTACTACTGACGCTAATGGCGCCTTGTCGACTACAACCTCGTTGTACCCACCTCAGTTCTATGAGTACACTACTACATTGACCACCACTGACGCCAACGGTAACCCAGTTACCGAGTCTGGTGTTGTGATTGTTACTTCGGATGCTAACGGTGCTTTGACAACTACCACGTCTTTGTTCCCACCACAGCTTACTGAGTACACCACGACGTTCACCACTACTGACGGCAACGGTAACCCAGTCACGGAGTCGGGTGTTGTGATTGTTACTACCGATGCTAACGGTGCTTTGTCTACTACAACTTCGTTGTTCCCAGCTGATGCTGTTACTAGCTCGGCTGCTCCAGAGCTCACCGAATACACCACTACTTTCACTACTACCGATGCCAATGGCAACCCAGCCACCGAGTCTGGTGTTGTGATTGTTACTACGGATGCTAACGGAGCTTTGACTACCACCACTTCATTGTTCCCACCACAGCTCACCGAGTACACTACTACTTTCACTACAACTGACGGCAACGGTAACCCAGTGACCGAGTCTGGTGTTGTGATCGTTACCACTGACGCTAACGGTGCTTTGTCTACTACGACTTCTTTGTTCCCTGCAGACGCTGCTACCAGCTCAGCTGCTCCAGAGCTTACTGAGTACACTACAACTTTCACCACCACTGACGCTAATGGCAACCCAGCCACCGAGTCTGGTGTCGTGATTGTTACCACCGACGCTAACGGAGCCTTGACCACCACTACTTCATTGTTCCCACCACAGCTTACCGAGTACACCACTACCTTCACCACCACTGATGCTAATGGTAACCCAGTGACCGAATCTGGTGTTGTGATTGTTACTACTGACGCTAATGGTGCCTTGTCGACCACCACTTCTTTGTTCCCAGCGGATGCTGTTACCAGCTCAGCTGCTCCAGCACTCACTGAGTACACTACCACTTTCACGACCACCGATGCTAACGGCAACCCTGCTACTGAATCTGGTGTCGTGATTGTGACTACTGACGCCAACGGTGCTTTGACCACCACCACTTCTTTGTTCCCACCTCAGGGTACCGAGTACACTACCACCTTCACTACAACTGATGCCAATGGCAACCCAGTTACTGAATCTGGTGTGGTGATCGTCACTACCGATGCCAACGGCGCCTTGTCAACTACTACCTCCTTGTTCCCAGCCGGTGCTGCTCCTACCGAGTACACCACTACTTTCACTACTACTGACGCTAATGGCAACCCAGCCACCGAGTCCGGTGTTGTGATTGTGACTACTGATGGCAACGGAGCTTTGACTACTACTACCTCGTTGTTCCCACCTCAGGGTAGCGAGTACACCACGACATTCACCACTACTGACGCTAACGGTAACCCAGTCACTGAGTCTGGTGTTGTTATCGTGACTACCGACGCCAATGGTGCTTTGTCTACCACCACTTCCTTGTTCCCAGCTGGAGCTGCCGCTACCGAGTACACTACTACTTTCGCCACCACCGACGCCAACGGAAACCCTGTTACCGAGTCCGGTGTCGTGATCGTTACCACTGACTCCAACGGAGCCTTGACAACTACCACGTCTTTGTTCCCAGCCGGCGCTGCTCCTACTGAGTACACCACCACTTTCACCACCACTGACGCTAATGGCAACCCATCTACTGAATCTGGTGTTGTGATCGTTACCACCGATGCTAACGGAGCTTTGACTACTACTACTTCCTTGTTCCCAGCTGGTGAGGGTGCTGCTCCTACTGAGTACACCACGACGTTCGCTACCACTGATTCTAACGGTAACCCATCTACTGAGTCTGGTGTTGTTATTGTGACTACTGACTCCGAGGGATCCTTGGCTACTACCACTTCCTTGTTCCCTGACGCTGGTGCTTCTGAGTACACCACTACTTGGTCCTCCACCGATGCTAACGGAAACCCAGTCACTGAATCTGGTGTTGTGATTGTCTCCACTGACCCTAACGGAGAGTTGACCACCACTACTTCTGAGTTCGGTCAGGATGGTGAGACTCAATACACCACTACCTGGACTTCTACCGACTCTAACGGTAACCCTGTGACCGAGTCCGGTGTCGTCATTGTGGGTACTGACTCCGACGGAGCTTTGAGTACCACCACCTCTGAGTTCCCTCAAGCCACCGAGTTCACCTCCACCTGGACCACTACGGATGCTAGCGGCAACCCAGTGACTGAGTCTGGTGTTGTTGGTGTTTCCACCGACTCTGAGGGCTCATTGACCTCCTCAACTTCCGTTTTCGGCAACGAATACACCACCTCTTGGACCACCACCGACTCTAACGGTAACCCAGTTACTGAGTCTGGTGTCGCTGTTGTCACTACTGACGCTGAGGGATCCTTGACCACCTCCACTTCTCAGTTCCCAGGTGAGGGCTTGACCTCGTTCACTTCCGCTTTCACCACTACCGACTCGAACGGTAACCCAGTCACTTCTTCCGACTTGGTGATTGTCACTACTGACTCAGAGGGCTCATTGTACACCACCACCTCTGCTCTTGGAGGTGCTGAGTACACCACTACTCTCGAGACCACTGACTCCACCGGTGGTGTCGTGACCAAGACTGTCTTTGTCTGTGAGACCACCGACTCGGCTGGCTCTTTGACTACCTCCTCATCTGTTCTCCCTGAGATCACTACCCTTGTTACCTCCAAGCCTGACGGCTCTGAGGCTACTTACAGTGCCGAGATCATTGAGACTACTGTTGATGGCACCGTGACCTACTACACCTCCATCTGTCCTGAGGAGACCACCTTTGCCTCCACTGGCGAGGATGGAAAGGAGACCACTTACTCTGGTGTTGTTGTTGAGACCACCGGTGAGAACGGTTCCTTGACCTCTTACACCTCCATCAACACTCCTGCCGGCGAGACCCCTGCCGGTGAGACCCCTGCTGGCGAGACCCCAGCCGCTGAGTCCTCGTACACCTCATACTACGAGACCACTGCTGAGGACGGCCATGTGGAAACCACTCTGGACGTTGTTGTTGTCGGTACTGACTCGCAGGGCGAGCCATTCACCTCCACCATCGCTGGTCAGTCCACTGGTCCTGAGCCTGTTGCTACCCAGCCTGGTTCTGCTGCCCCAGCTGAAACCACCGGTGCTCCATCTGGTTCTCAGACCACTCTCGACACTGTCTACACGTCTGCGGGCGGCTCTGCTGCTCCAAGCGTATCGTCATACGAAGCCGGCGCTTCTTCCACGAAGTTCAGCGCCAAATGGTTGCTTCCCTTCGCTTTCTTCGCAATGATTTAAAAGTGATGCCGTTTAGCATACACTCTTCCCTTCGATTAATTCATTTTTGGCATTTCCATTGCCTCGGCATTTTCTTTAGTCATCATTACCAAGATTTAATTTCGTCTAATAAAGTTATATAAGTATAAAACTTGTTCTATATGTACTTTTTGTAGTCGTCGCCGTACCACAACTGTTCTATTTGCTCGATCAAAGTGGTCTGCTCCTGGCTAAACCTGACCACGGCATTGGTTTCTTCATCTTTAGGAACCGACGCACACCATACGTACCCAATGCATCCTTTTGTTCTATCCTGAACGAAGCCCAGCTTCAGTTTTGGAATGATAGCTCCATTTATCTTGGATGGAGATCGGTAATGGTCATGCAAAGCTTCTGGGGTTTTGTACTGTTCTCTAAGTGACCGAAGGGCTTCGAAGTCTTTCTGGTAATAGCCTTTCTTGCACTTTTGTAAGCCGCCGTTTATCCAAAGAAGCTTGTGTTCTGAATCGAAATGAGCAGGTTGAGTTGAACAAACTTCCCAAGAGCTCTTCGTTTCTTGAAGCTCTCCTATCCCAGCAGCGTGCTGGCCATTGAAGGTGAATAAAGCCTGACCGGCGTAAATCTGTCCTAGCCAAAAAAGCTCTTTATCACCATAAAAAGGCCCGCTTGTTTCGTGCCAAAACTGTAAAGCCGTGGAAATAAGCATCCCGGTCAAATGTGTTGATCTTTTCATCACCACCATGCCGCTTTCCATGACGTGTTTGGATTTCGACTGGAAAAAGCCCGTGGCTTCGGCAACATCGGTGTAATCGTGAATGTCAAATGCCCGTTGCTCTTCTAATGTCGGATGGAGGCTTCTGAAGAAACCCATGGGAGTGGTCCAGGTGCGTTCGCTGGTGAGTCTGTCTCTGAAGAAGTAGGCTCCGTGTTTCAGGTACTCCTTGTAGCTGAAAAGCGTCCTTGGCTTCACGAACGGCACCACATCTGTGTCCATAAGCACCATCTCGTCAAAGGTGTTGAACAACGAGGCTATCCACTTGTTGGAAAAACGACGGAAGTACTTGAAAGCACCGTCAGCAAGCGACCCGCTGGCATCCACAAAATATACATCCTGAGGCGGATATAGCGACGATTTGGCATATTCAAAGTCCACTTCACCTCGAGCAACCTCCACAAGCTTCTGTATCGAGTCTGGCGAAAGATCGCCCTTGTGCACCATCTGAATGGACAAATCGTTTTCTAGAAGCCGGAGCACCCGGAGGAGCCGTTTTGCTTCTTCGACGCCGGCGTCGCTCATGCTGAAGACGATTCCTTTCTTGGAAAAGCCGTTTTTCATTCTTCCCCAGAACGAAGAGCCCTTCTTTTCTGATCCTGGCACAACGGTGCCGTCCCACTTTGTCACCACGGGCATTCTCCCTGAAAAAAGCGGAAAAAGCTTCCTTTCCACTTCCTCAATGCCGTTTTTCACCTCCACCTTGCTTTCTAGGAAACACGCTCCATAGGCCCGAAGATGCCCCACAAAAGTCCGGATCCACTGCTTCCTTGGCGTCGAGTTCTCCAACAAGGCGTCTCTATCTAGCGAGCTGGCCAAATGTGTAAAATAGTCCTGGCACCGTTGCTCTTTCGGCACCTTATCATGCCCGAGTATCTCAACTAGTGGATCTGTGAGTGTCCGATGTTCCCGGTTTCCCTGAAACACAGCAATGTTCAAAACAAACAGGATGGTCAAAGCCACCACTAGTGCCAACGGCACACAGCGGATGAACACCAGTTTCCTCATGGTCTTCGAATCGTCTAAAAATTGGAGATCTGTAGGGTCAAGAAAAACCAGACACACGTGCACTCTAGCCAAGATATGGCTATCAGACGGACGGGATGAGATGCACCTGGATACTCCGGGGGTGTCTAGAAGAGAGAAGATTTAAAAGTAGATTTGTTTGATTATTTTTCCGCATCTAACGCAGAATTAGATAATTGATCCGGGGAAACCTCGCTTATTGTAGATCGTGCAGATTATGTAGGAGGGGGTGAAAGCCTCGTTTGAGATGCACAGAACACCGAGGATGGAGCTACACTTATCAACATCAAAGATGTATGTATAACGACTTTTTTTATGATGAAGAACTGAAATCTGCTAAACTTTTTGAGCACATGACGCATGGTTCGAAATCTCGGCTATGCACTGCCACGCTACCGAGAGGCGTGCACTGCCTGATCTAAGGCCTCCGCCACAGCTAGAGATCTTTCCTCTTCAAGCTTTCTGGTCACCACCTGAAGGCAAACGGGCAAGTCGTGGAACTTCTCCGGATCGTACATATCGTAAACGCTCTGTTCGGCGTCATTTCTGGCCTTAAACTGGGTTTCTTTGACATCTCTCAGCTTGTCCACTTTACCAACAGGAAGAACGGTACTGGCACAGTCAAAAAGGTTGAAAGGAACCGTGTAATTTTCAGTGTTGGGGCCGTACTTGAGCACAGCCGGAACAGGCCAGATGGGGCACACAATAGCGTCTATAGGTTTCCCAGACAGAGTCAACCGAGCAGTGTCCTTCCAGTGGGCATAAAAGTCCTGCTTGATTTCGTACGCTTCGTTGCACACTTCCCACCATGCACTGGCGTCCAAAGGTTTTCCAAAAAGATCCCATGGCACACACTCCAAGGCTGCTTTAATGAACGGCTCACCCGTCTTGCTGCATTCCCCATAAGCCTCTTTTCCAGCGTCCGCAACATATGCTTTTGTGGCCGTGTCCATGGCCTTCAACAGCATGGGAATTTGTATATCCACCACCTCGTGGCCTGCCTTTTGCAAAGCTGCTTTTGTCTCTTCAAGAGCTCTGGCCACTGGAGGTTGCGGTCTGAGCTCAGGACAAGCATGCCATATGCCTATAGTGAATTTTCTCTGAGCCTCCTCCCTCCAGGGAACAGCAAGCACCTTGGGATCCAGGTGCCACCCCTCCATTCCAACCAAGACTTTAGAAACGTACTTCACATCTTCGAGAGAGCGGGCCATCGGGCCGATCGCCGAAATTACACACTCCTGGCCACTCGAGGCGTTGGTAACGTTCATATACGAAAGTCGCCCGTTGGCCGGTTTCAACGCATACAAGCCCTGGAAGCAAGAGGGGATCCTAATACTGCCTCCAATGTCTGTACCTAAACCACATGGTGATGCACCAGCGGCGATCAAGGACCCTTCACCGCCTGACGACCCGCCTGCCGAAAAGTCCAGATGCAAGGAATTAGTCGTGTAGCCAATGAGATTCGAATAAGTCTCAGAAGCCATGAGGGAGCTGGGTACGGCTGTTTTAACGTAGAAGACAGCACCGGCCTCGAGCAATTGATCAGCGATGAGGGCGTTTTTGGCTTTGGGCTTATCAGCCAATGAGCAGTACCCCAAGGTGGAATCCTTGCCCGTCAAGTCCACCTGATCTTTCAAGGATATAGGGATGCCATGAAGCGGACCTACAACACCATCTTTGGCAAACACCTGATCTAGTTTTTTGGCCCTTTCGAAAGCCTCGTCAAAGAAGATATCCGAGCAGCAGTTGACGATTTGATGGGCTAACGCTGCCCGGTGGCAGTATGCTGTAGTGACCTCCAACGCTGAAAATTCACCTGCTGCGATCTTCTTCTGAAGATCCACCAATGAAAGATGGGTGATGGCATTTTCGTCCTCGGGAAGAGTTGCATCTAAAAAGCGTTTCGTATTAGTTTCCCCGGTGCGCTGCATCTTGTCAGCAATTTCAGCATCTCTCCATTCCGGTGGGATCCCACCGAGGATGGAGTCCTGCTTCCGTTTAGCGATATCTGTCCACATCTTTGGATACTAAAGCAGCAAATGGCCTGGCCTTATATGCGGAGGCTTTTCGGAATGTCTTTTACGGAACCCCTCTTGAGAACGGATGTCAAATACCGATTTGGTGATCGAACAATTGATCTGTGTGGCTTGGAAAAGCGATTACCAGGAGGAGATCTGAGAAACATTCTCGTCCTGGAGATACTGCACTCCTAGTTTCTATGCAAGCGCCGCACCAGATGGCTGCAAAATCTTCCGTATATAAGCTCCCAGCAACTCATTTCTGGGATTTTTGGAATTCTGATCTTGCAGCTTCAAAATGGTGCCCATTTTACCCCAGAGCTACGGCTACGGCTTTTCCGTGGGCCTCGGTGCAGCTTTCGCTGTTATCATGGTGTTTATAACCAAAATGTTGGCCAAGTACATGGGTCAGCACCAGAATTCAGAAAGATTCACCACCGCCGCCAGAAACGTCAAATCGGGTCTTATTTCTTCGGCGACGGTTTCGGCGTGGACCTGGCCCGCTACGCTTCTTTCTTCAGGTGCTTGGAGCTATTCTCATGGAATCAGTGGAGGCTACTTCTATGCTGTAGGAGGAGCCTTGGAGGTGACGCTTTTCATGTTTTTGGCGATCGAGATCAAGCGTAGAGCCCCTGCCGCCCATACTATCTCGGAGATTTTCCACTTCCGGTTCGGAAAATGGGGCCACATTGTGTTTTTGTGCTATTGCATGGCCACCAATGTCTTGACCTCGGCGCTTTTGCTACTAGGAGGATCCCAGGCTTTTGCAGTGACTACCGGGATGCACACCGTGGCAGCGTCGTTTTTGCTTCCCTTGGGTGTTATAGTGTACACTGCTCTTGGAGGTCTCAAGGCGACATTTGTGTCTGACTGGATCCACACCGTGATCATATACTGTATCATTATCGTGATGATATTCTACATTTTCTGCACGTCCTCGTTGATCGGGTCGCCAGGAAAAATGTACGATCTTCTCGTGGAGGCCCAGGAGCTCATTCCTGCTCCAGGCGACAGCTACCTTAGTTTCAGGGACAAGGATATGAACTTCCTTGCGTGGTCCGTCACCCTAGGAAACTTGTGTTCTGTATTCGGTGATCCAGGATACGCCCAGCGTGCTATAGCTGCCGATGCCCGCTCTGTATTTGAAGGGTACCTCATGGGAGGCTTGTGCTGGTGGATTATTCCTATGGCCTTGGGTCTGTCTGCTGGACTTGCTTGTAGGGCGCTTTTGAACAATCCCGCTTCTGTGACCTACCCTAATCCGCTTACAGATTTTGAAGTTGACGCCGGGCTTCCGGTGATTTATGGAATGGCAGCGATATTCGGAAATGGCGGAGCGGCAGCGGGTTTGGTGATGCTTTTCATGTCTGTGACGTCTGCCACCTCCGCTGAGCTTATTGCTTTTTCGTCGATTGCAACGTACGATCTTTACAGAACGTACTTCAAGCCCGACGCCACAGGAAAACAGCTTGTGAGAGCGGCCCATTATTTTGTGGTGGGTTTTGGTCTTTTCATGGCGGTTTTGGCGGTAATCCTTAACTATGTGGGTGTCACAGTGGGATGGCTCCTCAGCTTTGTGGGAATCCTCCTCACGCCCACCGTCAGTATTGTGATTTTGGCTGTTTTCTGGAGCAAAATGACGGCAAGGTCGTTGGTAATCGGTGCTCCGTTGGCCACCCTTTCAGGCTTGCTCTGCTGGATCGGCGCAACCTACCATTTTGGAGAAGGAGTGATCAACAAAGACACCTTGATGATCACGGAGGCCACCTTCATTGGCAACATCGTGGCCCTCGGCTCCTGTCCTATTTACATTGCCATAATCACGCTTCTCAAGCCGGCAGAGGACCCGTACGATATGGATATTCTCTCTATTCAGATCGTCATGGCAGACGATGTGGATGAAGAAGGAAAAGAGGCAGCCAAGGTGACGGAAACAGATAAACACGTTCTCAAACGGCAGGTCTGGATGAGTGCTTTCACCAACATCATAATTCTCTTTGGCTGCCACATTATCATTCCTCTCGCCTTGTATGGCAGCGGATACGAACTGACCAAAGGCGCCTTTACGTTTTTCATTGTGGTGAACATAATCTGGGCCATTCTTGCTGCCGGCTACATCGTCTTTGTTCCCCTCTGGCAGGGCAGAAGGGCCATCAAGACGGTATTCAAGGCTCTTCTTGGTATGGAGAGGCCGCCTGTTTCAGACAACATGAACAGTGAGAGCCATGAATCCATCGAGCTCTTGGTGTCTGGAAAAGGCACCGACACTACACTCTGAGACACTCCCCTTAGGTCTCAGGTAGTCTGAAACATTCACATAGCGGGCCCTCACTCGAATGTACGGAATCGATATGTCCTTTCCTTGTAGATCACCGCGATTGAGGTGCTTCTGTGCTTCTCCTATCGCCATAGACTGCTTCTAACCGTGTTTCGATGCGGTTCCCGGCATGGAGCTGCATCACGAATTGTTCTTTGTTGCTTGGACTTGCCTGGCGCCTCGCCGTTTCCATCGGCAATGTGTGAGGGGTTCTGCCGTATATAATCAAGAGCTGTAATCAGAAGCACAGAATTAGACATTTTGCAAATTCAATGGTTAACCGAATCACGGCAGAGGTGATCAACGACAACATCTTTCTGTCGGGCGACTTTGTGCCTGTCAAGGTGGTGCTAGATATCGAGGAGCCCATCGTGATCAACAGCCTCATATTGACCCTACTGGGGTACGTTATTACCAGTGCTTTTTCTCCACAGAAACAGGTGGAAAGCCCCTCGACGCTTGTTCCTGCCAACGACTATTACCATCGGTTCTTGTTCAGAGCGTTTGAGCTCAATATCGACTCCAAGCTCAATCTTGAAAAAGGCCGCTACGAGATCGAAAGCCGGGTAGAGATTCCCGATAAGAATACGCTATGTGAATGCAAAAGGGCTGAAGTGCCGGAAGAGGCAGAATTGGTTCCACAGCCTACCTTCTTGCTTCCACCTTCATATACCCATGAGACCCAGAACGGCGACTTCATTGCTGTATCCTATCTAGTTCTTCCTCTTGCCAACGAGGATACGCTTGTAGACCCCATGACGGGTCTCGATCCCAAGATTTCGTACTCACCCTGTCAGATCCGAATCCGACCTGCCAAAACCTCGATACCTCCAGGTTTCCTAACAAGCGAGCAGATGTACCTGGTTGAAGCGCAAATTCCCGGAGAATTGGCCTGGAGAATGCGAGTGGATGCTTTTGGCGCCGAAGCGGTGGTTCTATCGCTAGGTCTGAGGCTTACAGCTTGTGCTTTCTTCCGTGCTTATCCGATGAAAGACGATGGGGCCATCAGCCTTACAAAACACATCCGGCCCGGCGAAATGCTCAACCGAGATGTGAGTTTTTCACTTGGGCTTTCGTTTCCCAGGCGGATTGCTGAACTTCCCGATACCATCAAAATCCGGTGTCAGTCCGTGAAGGTGTCGCTTGTGGAGGAGGTGGAGTACCCGAAAATCACATCCAAAGACGGCAAAATGCTGGATTCTTCTTCTACTTTGACAGACATTTCGCTCATCACTTCAAAAGTGAAAACCAGAGAGATCTTGGACGAGGACCTCAACGAGGATGTCTCCTTTGAACTATACCACGTTTCCCAGCCCGAGGACCACAGCGGCCACCAAAAACACTATATATATCAATGTCCCGGCGAGTGGTTTGAGGTTGCTGTTCCGCAAACCCTGACCACTTTTGCTACTGCTGTGCTATCTCACCAATACAAGTTGGTGGTGGATTTCGTCTTTCTGACCATCGAGGAGCCGCTGCACCGAGTCAGCGTCAGCGTGGAGTCGGACGTGTTCATCAACGACGATTTTGCAAAAAAAGAGAGCTATTAGGTTATTTTCAGTGGAAGCTGGTTTTTCATTTTTGACCGAGCCGCACGTTTGCAGCCATTTTTCCCAAACCGCACACTAGTGCCTTACATTCCTTTGAACAAAATAAAACTTAACATATAAACTTTTCTGTAAATATAGCAGCACAAACTTTTCTTTTTTTTTTAAAAAAAGGCTCATGGAATCTGAATAATGTCAGACTCTTCGGTGTCCACGGATTGGGCAATGTAAATGGTGTCGTACTCAAAGTCGTAAACGGTGTAAGTGCGTCTCAAGAAAACATCACCCAAAACGATACCATTGTCAGGGTTCCAGTAGTCGATACCCGCAAGGCAGCCGTTCTTGATTGGTCTCACCACAAAGTCAGCATAGGTCAACTGGATTTCCTGGGTGCCAAAGTTGAAGGTGATGTACTTGTCAGTAGGCTGGTTACAGTCAATGGATCTCTCACCATCATCGTTGATCTTAGCACCAAGTTTTTCGCTGATGTAGTCGACAATGTGGTCAGGGAAGAAGTTCCAAGACGTACCGGTGTCCAACATGGCAGACTTGTTGATAGAAAACTCCTTACCGTTCACATCAAGGCTTTGGAGTGTAATGTCACTGTAGTAGTCGTCACTAATAGGGAAAGGAACCAAAGAACCCTTGTACTTCTTCTTGTCAATACCACCAAAGAGAACCAGTCCCTTGTCGCCGCCATCCTGGGACATGTAGATGGAGTAAGCTGGCTTGTCGATGATACCCTGCTTCACCAAGGCATATGGGAAGTTGTCGTACTGATGCTTAGCGTTTTCCTGGACCTTTCTGGCGATTCCAAAGATAGCTGCAGTATGTTTGTTTTTGGCTTTGTTGACCACAGCAAATTGGAAATCCTTAACGACAGTCCCGTCCTCTAAGGCGACATCGTCCGTGCCGAACTCACCGTAAGATGCGTCGCCGTCAAAGTAGTGGATCTCGAATTTCTCGTTGATGTACTTGAAAGTGTCAGACTCAGACTGGTTGAACATGCCTTCGAAAGATGGACCATAAAACTCATCGTGGACCCAGAGATCAGCGGATCCGGTGTCAATCTCCACCAGGATCTTCTGCTTGTTGGAACCAAAGTACATGTCCATGTAGTAACTCACGTCTCTGTTGTCGTCGAGGTCAGCAGTGGCATCCCTCTTTCTGCTTGGTTTGGATCTGTCAACGTTAAAATCCAATTGCAACACCTTTGGCTTTGGAGCATCATCTCTCTTTTCGCCTGGCTTGGATTTGTCAAAGTCCAATTGCAACACCTTTGGGGTGGATCTTGGGGCAAGGTCTGCTTGAGAATCAGGTTGTCTGATAGCCAAGCCCAGAACGGAGAAGGCCAATGTAAGAAGAGGAATAATAGAAACCATGATGGTTGTTGATGCTACATCACTACAGATATATATACAGATACCTTCAAGTTACACAGAAGCTGGAGGTGAAGAATAGGCTTCCCCGGAGAACTACCAGTGAAGAAATCCAATCTACACAATGCGCAGCGGTTCAACGTCGAGATATCATCGAATCAAAATCCTCCTTTTCCACGCAGGTAGATTGCTTCTTTGTCAAGCTTAGTGTAACATTATGAGCAATGATAAGCACGGTTCTTCAAATGGGTCCGTGCCTCTGTACGGCTTTCGGTTCCAGTTTCCACACATTTTGTCCGATATGAGGTTACAGGACCTATTCCGTGAGGCAATAAGCGAAGGTGCACTTTTAATCTGTGATTGGCTAAGCGTCTCGGCATTAAGCGAAAGATAACGGCTTTGTCTTCGGTACCTTTTATCAACGCTTCGATATGCAAGAGAACTTTGTGCAGCGGAAGTTTAAAGCAGAGAAAAGTGGCATGTGAATGGTCGTCTTGATAAGGAAACAAGCGGACATGAGCGGGCATGGGCGGGACAGAAAAGGGGGTGTCAGATTACACAAACTCAACTTTTTGAAGCGCTTCTTTCAACTTGACCCGAGTGACGTATACCAAGAAAAAATATGCCAATTCCCAGGGGCCCTGCAGCACATACGGTCCGAAAAGCCTGGTTCGGAAAAGCAACCCCATTGTCGAGTCCATGTACAGCGGCTACAATTACAAATGTACGACAGTTGCGTCAACAGGCAAACATTTTTAGTTACAAAATCAATCTAAAGAACAAATCAGCTCATCAAGCCTGGATAATGTCGGTGTTCTCGGTGTCAATTGCAGGAGCAATGGCAACAGTACCGGCCTCCAAGTCAAAGTAGGTGTAAGTCTTTCTCAAAAAGACGTCTCCCAAAAGCAAAGAGTCAGTAGTAGCGGCACTGGCACCCAAAAGACAGGATCCCAGGAAAGGTCTCACAACAAGATCAGCGTAAGACAACTTGATCTGGCTGTCACCGAAATCAAAAGTGACAAACTTGTCGGTAGGCTGGTCACAAGAAATGTACTTGTCACCGTTACTCTTGACAGAAGCACCAAGGAGGTTGGAAAGGTCGTTAACAACATCCTTAGGCAAAATAAGCCAAGAAGTACCGGTGTCCATGTTGACGCTGTGGTCGATGTTGTAGGTCTTACCGTTGAAGTTGACAGTGTTCAACTTGATGTAAGAACGAGTAGGGTGGCTCATCTGGTAAGTGACCAAGTCGCCAGAGTACTTGGCTCTGTCGATACCGCCAAAGAGCACCAGGCCCTTTTCACCACCATCACCGGTCATGTAGATGGAGTACGAAGGCTTCTCGATAATACCAGCATCGACCAAAGCCAAGGGGAAGTTGTCGTACTCGTCCTTGGTGGAAACAGACTCCACACCCTTTCTGGCAATTCCAAAGATGGGAGGGCTGTTGAGGTTGTCCTTACCATCGGTGACGGCAAACTGGAAGTTGTTGATGGAGGTTCCGTCCTCAAGAGTGACGGTGTCCTTCACAAACTCACCATCGATACCAGAGCCGTCCAAGTAGCTGATGGAAAAGTCCTTGTTGAGGTGCTGGAGGGAGCTGGACTGGTCCTCGTTGAAAGCACCTCCAAAGGCATCTCCAGCTTTGGCATTGTGCACCCAAAGATCAGAAGAACCAGTGTCAATGTCCACCTGAAGCTTCTGCTTGTTCGATCCAAGGTACATGTCCATGAGGTAACGAATGTCTCTGGAGTTGTCGAGATCCTCATCTGGAGTGTCTCTCTTGGTGATATTGGCAGACGATCTGTGAACGTCAAAGTCCAACTTCAACACCTTGGGTCCCGACTTCTTGACGAGGTCGTTGGAGGCTTCGGTGGGCTTGATAGCCATGCCCTGGACAGAGAGGGCCAAAGAGAGGAGGGAGAACAAGGAAAGCATTGGTGATGATGTAGAAATGAGAGGATGGGAGGATTTCCAGGCAGCTTTATAGTTTTCCAGCTGGTGATGAAGACCGCTCGGAATTCAATTTCCACTTGTGGAGCCGGCATTCTTGCTACCGTGCATTGTGGCAGGTAGACCCTGCTGTTACGGCGCTTGAATATCGGAGATTCGGCGTATCTACAGCCCAAAACGCTATGGTGATGTCTCAGTAATGCAACTGTCAGCAGAGGTGCAGATACTGCAAATGGTCCGTGCATCCAGGCGGCACCACAAAATCAAAGTTACATCGAAAGCCAGATAACCGCTGAGGCCGGTTTTTGGAACTTTGGGTAGATAGCGCTGGGGTGGAAACTCGCAGATAAACTGTGGCTTTCAAAGCTTCACTTGGTGCAGAAAAAGTATCTGTGGCAGAAGATTTGAAAATGTGACTGGGGTTTGGCCAGGGGTACCGTCACTGAAGACATCTGCGGGATTGGTGATTCACTGACTAAAAGACGAACGTGGTTTGGAGAGCCTCACGGCGTATCGAGCCAGTAAAAAAAGTTCACGATATTACTCTGTTTACCGTTACTTTGACGCTGTGCTGGTAGAGAAGATGTAGTGTTTCATACCCAGCACAGGTGCCTAAATTACACAGCTTTCTCTGTCTCGTTGCTAAATCCGAGAATCTACCCGTTTGGAGCCCTCCATGTGACATCACATCTTTTGCCTCAGGAGATAGTGGTACATGTGGAAAGACCATGTACAGCGGCTGTATCATTGATCTGTTTTCCACTCGGCCTAGCCGGCCCCACGCGTCTCTGCTGCACAGATAACGGCGACTGTTTATTTGGCGGCGTGTTTTGAGGTTGGATAGAAGTTTAAAATTTGAGCTTATCTCTTCACAAAAAGTACCAATGAACATCTTTGAATTCTCGTACTATAGTAATGGCTAAAAGGCTATCACGAGCAACTACAACCAACTTATCAACCGAGGATGGTGATTGTGTAATTATCCGACATGTGAGCAAGATGAATCATGAAGACGTGGGGGAGGGGTCTATCTCGGCTACACAAAGGCTTTTGGGCGGAAGTCAATTTCCGGAGGGTAAGCAGAGTTTAAAACCGGCTAAACATGTATTTTACGAAATGTCATGAGGGGAAGGGTACGTCGTGTTTCGTTTCCAAGCGCTGTTGGGTTATGAAGGCAACCTACCACTTTTTGGAAAGCTCTTTTTTGAAGGTTCTGGGAATCGCAAAAGGCACGGCTAATTGGTGAAGCCACAGAAACGTTGCCAAGATAAAAGCCTCCACAATCTAATCAGACTTATCTCGATGGCAAGCCATATTGGCAAAGACGCACAAAAAGCGCAATACAGCCGCACGTCAACGTCAAAAACCACTCGGATAGTTTATCCAATCAGAGCATCAAAAGCAACGAAAAAGTGAAAAGTTGGAAATGCAATTCCCAACAAATGGCTCTCCAGGCTTCATCCTAGCAATCCCCAAAATGTGCCGCTGTCGTCGTCATCGAGATCGTCATCCACACTGCCGGCACCCAGATTATTCAGATTTTTCAGGTCTTGTCGAACAAGACTATCATCAAAACTTTCGTCGTCCAGGTCTCTCTTTTTCTTCTTCTCTTCGTTCTTGTCAGCGTCCTTATCTGCTTGTTTCTCGAAGAAGAAGTTGCTGACAATGAATATGGAGGCTGCAAACTCCATAGTGGTGGAAAGTACGTACTCGTATATCACCAACTTGTGGTTGATGCCTGCACCGCTGTAGTTGGAAAGCTGGTAGTAGTTCATGTTTTCGATGTAGATGGATAGAATACCAAAGACGCCTCTGACGATTAGGAACGGAGAGGCAAGGAGAATCGTTATATTGAAACTGTTTCCAACTTTTTCCTTTTTGAAGGCATGCAATCCAAGAAGAAGCACAAGTAAGGTCAAGCAAAGGAACAAGGACTGACCGGCGGTTCTCAATCCCTTGGATATCCTGACCTTCTTTCTTTCAGCATCATAATTCTCGATTCCCGTAAGCATGGAGCCTCCAGCAATCACCATAGCATTCGCTGGAACCAAAAACCAGTGAAAGATCGCAGCATACGAGTTTCCCAATGGTATATCCTTCAAGGCAGACTGCTTCTTTTCCAACCACGAGTAGCCAATTTTACGCTTCTGGGCATGAACTAGAAATGAAAACGCCGATAAGATAAGCACAAAGTAGCCTTCGGCCCCGAGAACCAAGTAAGCGATAAGCCATTTATAATGTTCAATTCCCTTGATGGCGAAAACCAATCCGCAAAATTGAGAGCCGAGGCGGATAAACGGAAAGGACATAAGAAATGTGTAAACGGTCTTGAAACCCTTGACGTGAACAATGTAGACCATTACCAAGGCATAAATGGCATAAAGTGCAAGGAAAACAGCCGCAGCGATACCCGAGTCAGTGTGCTTTAGTGCCATAGTAAAGATAGACTTTTGAAGATGTTGAAAGCTTTGGACATTTTTATAGTGAAGTCGAGGTTTTGGATCATTGCAACCCGAATTCAAGCCTTCATTGTTGCAAAATCATGGAGCGGCTGGGTAGCGCTTACGTAAGCGCAAGTCGAACTTTACTGATTTTACCACTATCGACCTTTGGAAGCTATCTCTAACATTGCAACGGAGATAAAGGTACTGCTATCGAGGTGAGTGAGAGGATTTGGGAAAAAAGAACTAACTTGATATTTACGAGATGATGCCTTCAAGAAAAGCTTCATACCAGTGCTCAATGCGCCGTATCAAGGAAGGACCCTTCAGTTATTCTTCGCTTAAAAATTCTGAATCTCACCCCCTCCCTTCTAATTTGCCCTAATCCGGGTGAATCTTGGACTTGCTTACGTAAGAGGCGTGGGAAGACGTATCGTTTATGCAGCTTTCTGTCAATTTGTTCACGTACACTGCCCCAGAAGTCGGTTTACGAGGTGTCAAAATATGACGTTTATTTGAAGAATAGGTAGCGCCCAATTGTACTACAAATGCAAAACTTATACCATTAATTTCAATGCTTCTCGCTATCAACGAAAGCCTGGTCCAGACTACAAGAGTCCAGACTCTCCGCATCCTGTCTGTTCTTGCTTTTATCCAAAAAGAAGTTACTCAAGATAAACATGGACGCCACAAACTCCATGGTTGTGGAAAGAACGTACTCATACACAACCAACTTGTGATTGATGCCTGAGCCACTATAGTTGGAGAACTGAAAATAGTTCATGTCCTCAATGTAAATGGAGAGGATACCAAAGATACCTCTGACGACCAAAAACGGACAAGCCAAAAGGACGGATATGTTGAAGTGGTTGCGAACTCGTTCTTTCTTGTATGCGTAAGTAGCAAATACAAGCACCACAACGGTCATCGAGAGGAAAATTGCTTGACCTGTCGTTCTCATGGCTTTTGAAGCGGAAACCTTATCTTTTTCAGCATCAAGATCGTCCACACCTGTAAGCATAGTACCTCCTGCAATAACCAAGGCATTTGCTGGAATCAAAAGCGAATGGAACATGGCCGAGTAGGACTTGACAAAGGGGAGACACAGTAGGTGCAGACGCTTCTGAGTTACCCAGGAGTCACCGAATTCAAGTTTCTGCGCATGGGTCACGAAAGTAAACGAACACAAGATAAGCACAAAGTAACCTTCAGCACCCAAGACCAAGTATGCAATGAGCCATTCCCAATGCTCGAATCCCACTATGGAAAACACCATACCACACAATTGGGACCCAAAACGAAAGAAGGGGAAGGTAAGGAGGAATGTGTACACCGTCTTGAAGCCTTTTTTGTAGATGATGTAGACCATGAAGACACAGTAGATGGAATAGAGGGCAAGGAAGATTGCTGCTGCAATGCCCGAGTCGGAGTGTTGGAAACCCATGTTGATGAATGATTTGAGAATTTTTTTTTGAGGTGGAAACGGTTTATCTTTATAGTGATCGTCTTGGATCCTGGATGTTTCAACGGCGCTTACGTAACATTAGCTGCAAAATAGCTAAGGCTGCAACGCCGCTTACATAAGCCCACAACCGTCACCACGCGCCGCAGTCTTATCTAAGAGATGGAGAGGGATATTGAATTGAAGGCATTGAAGTTTCAATATATTTTCGGATCTTCAATTGTGCCTTTTGCCAACCTTCTTCGAGTTGATGTCTCGAATACTGTCGAATACCTGGGCGCTTTGTTTTTCTTGACTATGGTTATTTTTCGTCCATGACCTATTCAGCCGCGTGGCTTCGCCTCGAGATCCGTGAAGAAGCCTTTTTTGTGTCGGGAACTTGACGCTTTTTGCTCCTTCATTGGTGATGTTCAAAGTGCGCTTATGTAAGCGGACTTGGGAGATGCGTCATGTATGCAGTACAGACACACTTTTTGGAGCGGTCTTGTAGTAAGACAGGCTTTTTTACGAGCGTTTTTCGTGACCGGCTGTATGGGGATCTTCCGAACTCCGCCGAATATTCGGACCGATGCGGCGACAGATAGAGCTGAAATTAAAGTATTTTCTATAGATCCGGAAATTTCTTTGATATGGGATGTCAATTGATCCGAGGTGTGGAACATAAGCCGAAAATGGCTAGGTGGGTAGATAAAAATTGGGATTTTTGTCAGTGTTTCATTTACGTACTACTTAACTTTTGGCATATCGAGAGGCTGAGCACACAGCATCGTTGATGTAGCTCGGTACAGGGAGATTGCACCATTGCGGCTTGACGTGAAATTCTCTGACAATTCAGAATAAGAGAGAAGGTGCACTAGTCTGCATTAGAGAAGGATCAAACGTAGATTAGTTTGCCTGAAGCTTTCCATAACCACGAATGGGTGAATTCCAAGTATTAGACGAACTAAGTTTGCTTGGGGATTCTCATAACGAGGCACTGGGGAGGTTCCAAGCCAGGAGAGGATAAGTCACTTCTACAGGTTTTCATCATTGAGAGATTGGTTCTTATGCGGCATTGCAAGACGATGAGAGGTTACACAAGTCTCTAGAGAATTAAAGACTTATCAAGGAAGCGGTTATTCATGAGGACAGTAAGGAGTTTCGCATGGGAGGTGGCCCAATAGAGACCATAATTGAACCAAGTCACAAATCCTGGATGTTAGCCACAAATGGCCATTGAATGTCGTTTGTTCTCGTCAAGGTCCTAAGTTTCACTTTATCTCTATTGTGGTTTCTAACAAACCGTGATACAACATATTCTGCTGCAAGTCTTCAGTTTGTCGATTTTGGCCCGTTTGCATCAAATAACCACAATTGCAGCATCCAAGTAACCTTTTTGCCCTGGAATGCAGCCCTGGCTATGAATTTGCAGATTTGATGAACTCAATTCCGAGGTACTGTGTCCGTCAATCTCTTATAGCACCGAGCTCCACCGAGTTCGGCTCGATTCGGCTTTTAAACGACATATAGATAAGGGTCCCATAGCTGCATGGAAAGACCTTGAAAAAACATATTGATACATTCAATGATTCCTCAAAACTTCAATGGTGACCAGTCCTTTGGAGGCCCCTTCCATAACACTATCGTCGCCATGAAATGGCCGAATCCAAATCAGTTATAGATTTCCTGGAGAAGACGAAAAGCAAGCACAGCCCTGAGTCAACAAATGGCAATTCCTTAACCTCATCCCATGAATGGACTAATGTTCAAAAAACCTTCAACTTTCAAACAGAACTCACCACCACAACTATGGCGCCACAAACGCCCAGCAGCCGACAATTTCACCGCCACAATGCCCCAACCCCCAAAATAGCCCCCTCAGCCAATCCAACAAAATAGCCCCCTCAGCCAATCCAAAATCCGTGATTCGCCTGGAAAATCATACCACTTCCAGGCCAGCCTTTGCTTCAAGTCCTCGTCGATTGGCCCCTATTTTGCCCGTCAGATCGCTCGTCTACAAAGCTTATACCTGCCAAAACCACGTCAAAAGCAGCCAAGAAAAAAACCAACCTATGAGCTTTTCGACGAGGATTTACGGCTTTTCCAATTCTGCATTTGGGCGGTTGCGACTGGAAACGCCTTACGCACTATGTATGGAGATCTTGACAGCGCCAAGAGGAGTTGAAGGGAAAATACGAACGTCAGCGGCGTGAAAATAAGGTTGATGATGAAATATCTGAATAGTCAATGTTTCAAAAGATTTGTCGTCCCTGGCTAAGCCGATCACGATCACCTAGGATTGCCCGGGTTTTGGCCGGACAAAGCCCCCGTTTGTACAGCACCCTGCAACACACCAAATTTCGTGTTTAAAAAAAAGAGGCCGTGCAGAACGCTCATTGGCTGTGGAAATGTCATTGAGGTTTTGGCACAAGATGGCACTCCGTATGTGCAGCGTTTTACGGTTTCGGCAACTAAGCACTAGCGTTTGGAGAATTTAGCGAATGGGAATTTCAGGCCAGGGCAGCAGCCAAGAAATAGATTTTTGAAAAACTAAGCTGTGAAAAACTTCGCTGTGAAAAACTTCACTTTTGTGTGGACAATGAAATTGTGGTTCTGCCTGTGCCTGGCGCATGCCCGTTTCTCGGATTGTTCCTGAATTCGGCGTTTGACAGGTTGACAGCAACCAGTGCGTTTTTACGGTCTTGAACACCGAACCTCACAAGACGAAGAGGGAAAATACAACCGACCTGGGATTCTGACCAATGAAAACTCTTCAACTTCCAATTTTTTACGTCTGACTCGGTTGCCCATGCTTCCTTCGAGAATGATGCGGCTTACTTCGCTTTGCCGAAAGAGTATGCCAAGGCCCACCTGCAAAACTCGAGAGCTTATCTAAAGAATCTGAGGCCGCTTTGTGACCCAAGTTGACTGCTTTTTTTGCACGAAGCAATAAATTAAATTGTTCCGTTGACGATTGCCCTCCCAAACAATCTCCATAGTCCGGCGATCTGGGATCTAGCAAAAGTGGAAAATCCCTGCAGTGGAAGAAGGCGGTGCAAACTAAGCTTCCGAGGCACATGTTCAATGGATGCGTAGTGCCAAAAATTGAATGGGAAAAAAAAGGCACCCGGTATGATTGGACCTGCCTGGAGGCTTACGCTTGCAGATTTTTCGAAAAAGCCACTGATGGATCAGATAAAATTGACTGCTATTGGTTACGTTTTTACCGCCGGACGAGGCCTGGCTCATCAGACCAGATCCACCGTTTTCTCTTTATAAATACCCCAGCCGCTCGTGGGTTCCTACTCTATATGCTCTCGAGGTACATCTTTTTATGCTTTCTAGTGGCCTCGGCTACTGCTGCAGGCCATAGCTCCATCTATGAATTCTACGGTAAAGACGCCTACCAGTACCATGGATGCACTGGATTTCTCCAGCTGGCGGCCACTTTTTGCACTGGAAAAGTGGGAAAGCACGATACTTCGTGTTTTTGCAAAAACGACAATGCTGTGGCCTCCGTTGTTGGATGCATGGACGACATTGGCAAGTTGAATAAGGGTGCCATGAAGTACGTGATCAGATCGTGCAACGAGTACAACATCCCGTTGACTTTTGACGATTTGGAGAAGTACAACAAGATGTACCAGGAGAAGGCCAAGTTTCCCAGTGAGATCGAGGGCTTCAACAAGACGAAACCGGTGGATGTGCCTATCAAGGCTAACGTCTCGCTTGCTACGAGCTACTATGAGTCGTACTACATCTTTCTTGGAAATTTCGACAGGGCCATGTACTACGGAGCTGGTGCTTTGGGCTACTGGGCGTTGGTGTTTCTTATGGCTATTGTTGCAAACTGGGCCGTGGTGATCTTTCCATCCTTGAGAACCACCTTCAACGGACGTCTTTCGAAATTTTGGAGAAAACACATCACTTTGCCTGCCTTGGTGAGAAAGAAGAAGAACGACCACCAGAAGAACCTCGGTTTGTTCAACTGTCTTGTGCCTTCGAGAATGGAATCGCTTATTGTGTTTGGCTTCTTCTGGCTTGTGTTTGGATCTTGTTTCGGACAAATCAGAGTGGTTCCTAATGACCCCATTTTCCCTCAAAGCTCCATCGCCATAATGAGAGTTGTGGCAGACAGAACCGGTATCATGGGTACGGTGCTTCTTCCGTTGCTTTTCCTCATTGGAGGCCGTAACAACTTCTTGCAGTGGTTGACCAGATGGAAGTTTTCCACCTTTATCATGTACCACAGATGGGTGGCCAGGATCATCGTGTTGCTTGTGTTCATCCACTCTGTGCTCTACTCGGCCATCTACGTCAAACAGGGAAGATACGCCAGAAGCATGAAGAAATTGTACATTCAGTACGGTATTTTGGCTACATCCTGCGGTGGTCTTATCTGCTTCCAGGGCTTGTTGCTTTTGAGAAGAAAAGCGTATGAGGTGTTCTTGGTAGTCCATATTCTTCTTGCAGTCGGTTGGGTTATTGGAGCATGGCACCATCTTGAAAAATTCGGATACTTGCCTATAATCTACGCCACGATCGCCGTCTGGGCATTTGACAGATTCATCAGAGTCGCCAGAATGCTCTGGTTTGGATTCCCAAAAGCCCAGGTTACGCTAGTCGAAGATGAGACTTTGAGAGTTGTGGTTCCCAAACCCAAGCACTGGAAGTCCGTTCCTGGCGGCCATGCCTGGCTCTACTTCTGCCGTAGCTGGTACTTCTGGCAGTCTCATCCATTCACGTTTTTGGAGTCCACCACGGACGAGAGCAGTATTGTGTTTTTGTGCAAAGTGAAGAAGGGTCTTACCGAGAAGATTGGCAAGAAATTGGCCCTCGTGCCTGGAAAAACATTTTCTTGTCGTGTCAGCGTGGAGGGATCGTATGGTGAATCGTGCCCTGTTTCCAAACACAGCAGTGCTGTTTTCCTCGCTGGTGGTAACGGTATTCCAGGTATCTACTCCGAGATCTACGACTTGGCCAAGCGTTCTGTGAACAACACCAAACAGATGCTCAAGCTTGTGTGGATTATTCGTGAGCCAAAGAGCTTTGCGTGGATGTTTGAGGAAATGGAGGCTTTACGCCATACCAAGATCCAGACCACCATTTACATCACCAGACCGGACTTGTCCAACAACGAGGATCTCTTGTCGATGCTCAGCAGAAGACTTGAAACATCCTCTTCTTCTGAAGAGCTGGACAAAAAATTGGAGAAGGAGGAGTACATCTACGAAACCGACAGTCTTGTTCTGCGTTTGAGAGAGCAGTTCCCACACATCAACTTCGAAACAGGCAGACCGTCCATCAGCAACATCGTTCAAAGCGAAATTGACGAGTGCAGCAACAGCGCTGCTTTCATCAGTTGTGGACACCCTGCCATGGTGGACGATTTGAGAAAGTCTGTGGTTGAAAAGATCGACTCCACCAACAAGAGAATCGACTTCTACGAGCAGCTCCAGGTGTGGGCATAATTATGTTAAATAGAATCAACTTTTAGAGAAACCCCCACGGGACACACGACTCCGGTGGGAGTCAAGGGACAATTGTTGTTTTCCAAGGAAAGCTGGTATTTCTGTAGGATTTCTGAAACGAAGGTTCTGGCCTGGGTTAAAGCAAACTTCTCGCCTAAACAGGCTCTAGCTCTACCGTGAAAGGCAGGAAGAGTGCACTTGCTTTTTGCAGTAGCGTAGTTTTTCCACACCTCTTTGATATCCAGACCCCATCTCGAAGGCTCAAATTCGTCGGCATTCGGACCCCAGTAGTTACGGTCTCTTTGGGTGAAAAGGTTGTGGTACCCAACAAAGACGCCTTTGGGAATGACGATATCCTTACCAAGAACGGTGGGACAAGAGGTTCTTCTGTTGATGATCTGGGCGATTGGAGGGTACAATCTGAGTGTTTCTATGATGGTCAGGTTGAGCAAATAGCATTCACTGAGATTTTCACAACCTGCAATCTCCTTTCTTATGTCTTCCTGAAGCTTCTGGTTTCTCCCAAGAACGTAAACCAAAGAGGTGAGAAGAAGCTGTGGGTTTTCATGTCCAGCCACCAACGCAATCACAGCATTATCTTGAAACTGCTTTTCGCTGATTTTGCCGTCTTCGTACGCCTCAGAAAGCCTGACACCGAGCTTGTTGCCGTTTTCAGACCGTTTTGCAGCCAAAAGTGCGTCCATGTAGGTATTCTTGAACTCCACCACAGACCTTCTGGCTTTCATTCTGCTTCTTATTGGAAACATGTCTAGAACAGGAAAGTAGAAGAAAAGAGGTCTGAATAGCTGCTGCTTCAAGCGCTTCAAAGTGTTGTAAAGTGGTGCGTGTTTAGCATCATCCCAGGTCTTGAAGTCGAGTCCAACTATACATTCACCGACGTTGGCCAAAGTGTATTTTTGGAGGATGTCCCCAACTGAAGTGTAACTGTTGGTAAACTTTTTTAAATGTTCACAGAGCTTTTGGGTGTTTTTCGCAAGTGGCTCCAAATCAGGAAAAAGAATGCTGTTGGATATCACACTTCTATAGAGTTTCCAGTTGTTCGTGCTGGCACTAATGACGTTGTCCCCGGTGTATTGAGACAAAAGGGACCACGGGATTTTGATCTGGTTCCCACATTTTTCGTATACCTGGTCTTGTTTCAAGATTTGTGAAAGATACTCAGGCTTGGTCACCAAGATGTTCCACATCGAAGCAAAGTACACCTTCACTGCACCGTGCTTTTCCACCAAATCACGATAGTACTCGTTGAAAAGCCGTTCCTGGTCCCAGCCTTTGTACTTGGCTACAAGAATGGCATAAAACGGAATGGTGGGTATATTTTTGGGAAAGTTTGAAGGAGGGAGCACGATCTTTCTGATTTCATAGACGATAACCAAAAAACCAATCAAGTAGAGCGCTTCAGCGCTGAAGAAGAACGACATGGCCGGTAAGGAAGCCAAAAAGCCTGCAAAAGCATTTTATATGATAACCTCATGGCGCTCGACTACATCGCCTTTTGCAAATACGGTAACTACAACACCCGCTCATAAAATAAATAATTTAAAATGCCGTGGCTGAAACTCAAAGATACACTCTCAGAATGATGTCCCGATCAAGAAGACAGTTCCAGCCCAAACCGGCCTCGGTATCTGTTCCCCACACAGACACCAAAAACCGGCAGATCTGGTCCAAAAACTCCATCTGGAACCTGGAAGCACACCGCTGACACTGGGAATAGATGTAATGCTGCTGCGATGCAGACGATGTTGCTATTCCACAGACCAACAATGGCCAGGTGCAAATAATCCAAATGGGCGAGTCACCAGACAAAGCACAGAGTTTGTGGATGATCTTGGTGACGATTTCCTGGACCAGCGGGTCGTCCCGTTCAAGCATCGGGAACAAAAGCTTATGCAAAAGAAGGAGGCAGCAGTTCTGTAGCATGTCTGCTAGGTAGATGCTCTCCCGAACATGGATCAACTCGTGGGGGAGAAGCTCCTGTTCTGCTTCTGGGGTAATTGTAGGAAGCGGTGTGGTGTAGGTCTGGCTTAGAAGCCCACAAACAACCCCTTTGTCTTCAGGCGAAAGAGGAAGATGCGAGAAGTACCAGGACACTTTGGCTGCGATTTCGTAAAAGTGCCTTGCAGCGCCGAAAATGGGGTACTTCATGAATGGAAGAGCAGTCCGAAACGGCGAGTAATCAAGAATCGGGCGCCATTCGTCGTAGACCTGAAAAGGCGACGGTAGCCGCAGAACCACCTCCTGGGTCCCGGTCAAAAGCATGACGGTGTAGTTGAACAAGAAGGTCTCGATCAAGAACTTGAGCGAAACGACACTCAGTTTGCCGCTTTGCCGGAGCTGGCGGATCATTTCAAGAGCTTTTGCCAAATGTGAAGCAGGCACTATCGCCAGGGTTCCACTGAACTTGTCCCTGAGACAAAGAAGAATCACCGCCGCAACCATCCACTCCTCCACCCCGTCCCGAGGCCTGCTCAAGGAATTGGCAAAGTTTGTGAGGCAAAGCGAGTACCGTTTTTTCGCCTCGTGCTTCATGGACGGATCCCTGCTGCTCAAAAATGACGCTCCGCATGCGTTGAAGACGTCCATCATGATCGGGCTCTGCAGAGCATAAGGCACGAAATTGGCCAGAGGCAGAAGCCTAGGATGACATGCTTGGGGAGATACGGATTTGAGAAAACCGTCGACGAAAGCCTGGAAAAGAAACGGGCTCTCCATGGGTCCAAACGAGCCGCCCCAGCCCAGAAGCCCGCTAGCAGGACTTAGTGGAAAAAGCTGCTCGTCGATCGGTAGTATCTCCTCGAAAGCCGTTTCTGCTATGGAACCGGCAGTGACGGGAGGTTGAAACGACACATTTCCAGGCGAGCTCTCCACACTGGCCTCCTCCTTCTGGTCCCCCGTGTAAACCACAAACTGGTAGCGTGGTTTCGAAGGAAGCTTCTCGATCTGGAACTCGTCGTGATGAGACAAACTTTGTTTCTCGGCACTGGGCCACATGCACCTGACATTGGACCGCTGACACCCCGAGCAGCTCGGCCGGACCTCGTCACATTTAACTTTTCGCCTTCGACCTGGAGTTAGCAGATAATATGGATAAACTTTCAAGGAACATACACGTTAGGCACCCCAGACGGGTCCTTCGCTTGGCACTCATGGAAAAACAGCCTATCTGAGAAAAATCGCTCCCACCGTGAGCGGTGCAGCCGAGATAGTGACTCGAGGCGGGTTTATCTCTGGCAGAATAGATACGATTAGCCGCCGTCCTTGGACAATGTTACGGAATTTCGCATGGCTGCAAAAGTGCAAGCGACCCTGTGCAGCACATGCTCTCTCTAAATGACGCACGAGGCACAGGAGCTTGACAGGCTGCTATCTGGCCTGCTGCAGATATTATCTTGACTGCTATCAACCGTATTCCCCGATTTGGCACCCGCCTTCGCTTATCGGGGCTCCTGGCGAAGTACAAATACTGGCTTCGTTCCGCGTCTTCCGCAAACAGCATGTTTGGCGAATACATCAACAACACTGAGGACCCGAAAAAGTATGAGCTCTGGGTCCCTAAGATCAAAGCTTATAGAGAGCGTTTGCAGGAGGGTGTGAAGCCGGAGTACAGTTTACCGGATTATTCGTTGCCCAGTGAGGAGGAGTTGGAGAGGGGCATTGACGCCCGGGCTTTGGCTGCAAAATGCCTTACTGGCGAGGAAATTGAAATTACTTCTTCTTCGGCTACAGACTTGGTGCAGCGTATGGCGACGGGCCAATTGACAGCTGTAGAGGTTCTTAAGGCTTTTGCCAAAACGGCAACGGTGGCACACCAATTGACCAACTGTGCCATGGAGCTTTTCATCGACGAGGGCATGAAAAGAGCCGAGGAGCTTGACGCCTATTTTGCCGAGCACGGCGAGACCGTGGGGCCTTTGCACGGGTTGCCTGTGTCCATGAAAGAGCACTATGCGTTCAAAGGCAAGATTGCCCATGCGGGATACGTGGGTAAGTTGGATAACGTGAGTGACGAGGACCTGGCTATCGTGAGAGACTTGTACAACCTGGGAGCTGTTTTCTATGTTAGAACCACGGAACCGCAGATGTTGATGCACCTCTGTTCCAACAACAACATCACGGGAAAGTGCAGAAACCCATGCAACACGCTGTTGACCCCTGGCGGCTCTTCGTCTGGTGAGGGTGCAATTGCAGCCATGAACGGCAGTGCTTTTGGCATTGGTTCCGATATTGGCGGCTCCATTAGAGGTCCTGCTGCGTTTTGTGGAGTTTGGGGCTTGCGTCCTACAACAAAACGTATTTCTTTGGCTGGTGTGGCTAACCCATATGACGACCAGTCTCCCGACGTTGTGTACCCTACTTTGGGGCCAATTGGAAGAAGCGCCGACGACCTTGCCTTGTGCATGAAGGCGGTCATTGACCAGAACCCATGGGAAAAAGATCCCTTGGTTTTGCCCATTCCCTGGAAAGATGTGCCTGAGCCCGAGCCCAAAAAGCTCAAGATCGCCATTTGCTACGACGACGGGTTCGTCAGGCCCACCCCGCCCGTGCTTAGAGCTCTTAAAACAGCCAAATCCAAGTTCGAGGCCGCAGGCGTGGAGGTGGTTGAGTGGAAGCCCTTGGATGTTCAGAAAATCGTCTACACCTGCTATGTCGCCTACAATTTCGACCAGAACTACGGTCAGAAAGCCCGTCTTGCACTTTCGGGCGAGCCCGTGGTGCATTTGAGTCAAAAGCATCTTTCTTTTGGTCTTGGTGACGGTGCTGTTTCTGGGCTTGAGGTCCAGAGACTCGTGAACATTAGAGACAAGTACAGATGCATCTACATGGACAAGATGAACGAGATGGGCATCGACTACATTCTTACTCCGGCGTACGTTTCCGTGGCTGCAAAACCAGAAACCATCACTTACTGGGGCTACACTTGTTTGTGGAACATTTTGGATTTCCCCAATGTGTCGTTTCCTTCAGGCCTCAGCGTTCTGCTGGAAGACAGGGTCGACAAGTCGTTCAAGCCAAGAAACGAAGTCGAGGAGTACGAATACAGCCTCTACACTGGCCCTGATGACTTTGTCAATGCTCCAATTGGCTTGCAGTTGACTGGAAGACGCTACACTGACGAAAGCGTCATTCAGGCTGCCAAGGTGTTGGCTGAAGTGATGCAGGACGAGCTGACGGTGACGCAACGCGCCGTGTTATGATCCATTCATTATGAAGCTTCCTGGTGAAGCGCTATTTATGCAATTCGATATATGCGATGGGGTTTTGTAGGGGTATTGTTTGGGGTGGAGTTTTTTGAGGAGGTGAGGAGATGAGTGTTTTTTCAAAAGGTGGAGTCCCTGAAGAACCCCACGACCAATCTCTCTTCTCCATATATAGATGTGAGTGGTTCGTTATCGACTGTAGAATCAACACCAGCATGTTACCTACATATCAATGGGAGCCCAAAATAAGGTCCCTACATTTTATTTATAAATTTTATCAACAATGACTCTTCATTCTAAGTACAAAATCATCATCTCACGAAGTTCTGGGGCCACTTTACTGGACCAAACGGTGTCCGACCTGCATATACCCCATATCAACATCGGTAGTAGGTCCACATCAAGAACATCAACTTCCTGGTTCTCCCAATGAGTGCATTTGCAGCTTTCCGAAAGCTGTCCAGAAGTACGCCAGAACTACCGTCTTACAGTTCCCCTTTTCCAAACAATACCTTAAGTTCCAATGTCAAGTTAGGCGCCAGAAATGCCATATTCGCAGACTCCTCCATCCTAATAGGCCTCAATCCAGGGGATTATGTCACTGCAAGTGGCACATACACATTGAAGATTGTCAAGGGAAGTGCATTGATAAACAGCTTGCACAATATTGACAGTGAACAAACTTATAATGTGATCACAAACGCAAATGAACCGCTACCCGTTATCAGTGGAGTCGATAATCCTACACCTAAAGATTCCATACTACCTTCTTTTCCAACAGTTATTGAAATCCAAAATTACGATACGGGTATTCAGCAAATCGGTCGCATCCAGGAACAAGTAAAAGGCTTGTATCTAGATAAACCCGATTCACAGTACACCTTCGATGTGAAGGAAGAAGGTGATAATGACACTGAGGGTATAAGAATTGACCAAAGCGCATTTAAAGCAGTTACAGAGGTGGGAAACCGTTTAACAAATAAGTCAGAGGTGGTCTTGGTCGCTGGAGCTGCATTCAGTGGAAAACTGACCATGGCACATTTGCTTCTCAACTACATCACCATCAATTCACCCGTGGCATTCCTAGATTTGGATCCGAATAGCGGCAGGTTTTCACCTCCAGGCTGTTTATCATTGAGTGTGCAAAGCCAGCCGTGTTTTGGAGTGTTCATACCAAACGGTGAGCTGAAGGGAAAAACACTATATTACGGTCACAATAGCCTGACGGCCTTACCCACGTATTTCATGAAATGTGTGCGTGAATTGAAGGATTACTATGAGTCCAAGTTGCTGAAACATCCCCTTATTGTGAATACACCACCAGGCATCAAAGGCCTAGGTAGGGAGCTACTCTCACAGATATCTGCACTTTTCAAAACTTCAGTTCTTGTGTACCTATCACAGAACGGCTCGCCTGAAGTTGAATCTTTTGAAGATGATTTCGAGGTCCAGGATAACCCAGACGACGAGGTCATTGCTGATCTAACCCACAACACACTCTACAAGGTCCACGCTACACGAAAGAAACCGAGGTTTCTGAACTACGCCCACGAAATTGCCTTACTCCAATACTTCCACAGAATTGAAAGCAAATACGACTTCTCGTTTCTAGTGGAGCTGCCTCCTCAAATGGTGAGCTATTCACGTGGGGATCCTCATGGGGTACCGCATGTGGTTTCTCTCCACCAGTCTATTCAAAAATTGAGCAAGGAAAATGTCGAGGAGTATTTGGAAGCTTCTGTGGTCGCCTTGTGCTCTGTTGATTTACCACTGCACCTTGCCAGCAAGACATATCCTCAAATCATCACGACAAACGACTTTGTGAACTTAAGCCACGACATGATCTGCCTTTGCATCGTCCATCTGATCAGCAAAGATGGGCACTATCTAGTCTATCTTCCGAGAAACTCATCCGTGACACTGCGGTTGAGAGAAGAGACATCAAAAAAGAGGTCACTTGCATTTGTCAGGGGAGATTTTGGTATTCCTTCTGGTGAGTTTTTAGCTCCCCATTTTGAAGGCAGAAGTATTCCGTACCTTGTTCCAGAGCCACTTAGTAAAGTAGGTGGTGTCTGGAACGTTCGAAAGAATCTAGGACGCAAGAATCAACGGTGATGCAGTTGGTCCTAGACCACAACCAAACTCCAAAACCTATCATCATTAAAACAAGCTTCCAAAAAAAGACAGTCCATGCATTTCTTCCGGCTTCGGAAATTTTCAATCCATGCCGTTGGATCATGTCGTGTGCCCTGACTGCAGAAATGGGTGCAAAACGCACAGAGGAAGGACCTGAAGCGAGAGAACACAAAACCCAATTTTCGAGAGCGATCCAGTCTAAAATCTCACATTTTCCTTTCTTTACACTCACTTTCAAATGAATCAATCTTCCTTGAATGGCCTTCCATCGAACCCTGTGGACTTGCAATGACGTTGCTGTGCGGCCCACACGCAGGTCTCAGTGCATTTTCCATTGAGGTGTTCCAAATCGACAACAAACCACTCCACACTTTATGAAGTTCTTGTCATTTTGCAGCCTTCTCACGGCTGCAGCGGCTCTTTTGCCCGAGGGTATGATGGCTGGCGATAAGGATGTTACGCCAGGTCGCCAATCGCTTCCTAATTTATTCACCGTTGATTCAGCTGGTAGCATCGAGGGTTGGGAAGTTTCTGGATCCTTGAAGCTCGATGCTGGTCGTTTGGCGTTTGAAAAAGGCCAGGGTGCTCTTTGGTCGAAACAGCCATTGGCCAACTCTGTGGACGAATGGACCATCGAGACGGTTTTCAGAAACTCCGAGAGTGTGGAAACCACCGACCACTCTTTCGTGGACACGAATGGTCTTGCTTTTTGGCTTGTCCAGTCGCAAAATACGCCTAACTTGAAGAAGGATCAGACGAATTTCGGTGGTCCAGCGGTGTTCGACGGTTTCCAGTTCTTGGTGAACAACAAGGAAAAGCCAGGTATCAAGTTGTACTCTGGCGACGGCACCAAACACATTCCTAACCAGCTCGACAACGCTCTTGGAACGTGTCTGTTCAACTACCTTGATTCCATGGTGCCTTTCACGCTTCGTATCTCCTACTCCACCAAGAAGAACTGGTTCAAGGTCCAGATCGACAACAACCTTTGTTTCAAAACGGATGCCATCTCGTTCAAGAACCTCGAGCAAGACTTTGACTTTGGTGTCACCGGCGCAGTTGATGGCGACTCCAAGGAATACTGGGAGATTCTCAAGTTATCCGTGTACAACCAGCTTACCGAAGATGCCATCGATGACCATGCTATCCTTGCAGACGGTGCAGTTAGGGTTGTTACTGTCACTCAGCAAGAAGAAGAACCAACTTACCAGCCCTCTTTTGGTAGAGAGTCTCTCATGGAGAGAACAAGGAAGTGGAAGGAGCAGATAGAGAAGGAGCAACAGCAGGAGAACCAGCAACAACAGCAACAGCAGCAACAACAACAACAACAAGCTCAAAATCAGCCACCCGTCAGAATTGAACTGCCTTCTGTGGATCTTTCTGAGGTCACTCAGAAGCTCAACAACTTGGAGAGTTTGATCAAGCAGGTGGGTACCTCCAACAATCAGCCAGATCCTCTGATTCTCAACCAGATTGTGGAGTCTCAGATCCAGCAGATCCAAATTCTTGAAGTGTTGAAAGACAATTATTCCAAGTTGGAACAGCTCATCCAGAGTCAGAACAATGACATTGCGAGATCCATTCTCAACGAGTTCAACAAGCATAGAAAGGAATTGGGTGATTTGGGCAAACACGTTCAGTCCCTTGCTGCCAGTGGCAACCGCCAGCTGGAAAGCGCTTTTGCATACGAAAACGATAGAGTTGAAAGCTTCCAACGTTATCTGAAGTGGATCATGATCTTCATGATTGCTGCTCTTGTCATCATCTGTGTTTTCGTCTATCGTATCAGAAAAGACGTGAAGCACTCGAAGCTACTCTAAACTAGAATTATATAATCTTGTAAAATACACAATACGTAATGCCAAGGAGGGCAATGGTTCATCTCTTTTTAGGTTTTAAATCGTCATTCGTAGTTCAAGCATGCGAAAGGTAGCTGCCAGTAGTCAAGCTTCTGAAGCTTGGGATGCTGAGTCCCTGTGAATCCAAGATTGGCACGTACGTTGTAGGTGGGTCAACCACATTGAACTTAAGCTGCACGCCGCTTGGAGCCTCATTAGCCTTACCGTTGGTGGTAAATCTGGCAATCAACTTCTCTTCCTGAACTGTACCGTCCAACACCAATGGCTTGGTGTATCTCCAGGTGATTCTGTTCTTGTCCTTGTTAAAGGAGCCCTCGGGTTTAGAAGATGCCGATGTAGACTGGGCAGTGTGGTCCAAAGAGGCGGAGATCACCAAACCATCAAGCTGAACCAGTTGACCGAATGCTGGGTTATGCGAAAGCTTGATGATGAGACTAGCTTGGTGAGGCTCAAACTTCCAGATTTGTCTAACGGTAACAGGAGCCTGGCTCTCGTCTAAGTTGGCAATGTATTTGAGACCACCCAAAGTGCGCGAGGCGATTTGAGAAAGGTCCAAAGAGTATCTGTGCTCACCGATTTGCCGCATGAATTGCTCGTTCAACAAGAATTTTGTGAAAGGCACTGGGATGTTGATCTCCTGAGGTTGCTGGGTGGACACCGCAGAGTTGTAGTTGAAGGCAACCTCACCAAGAACATGCGCCTTGGTCACATTTCCGCCCTTGAAGGTAACATTGATAATTTCAGCAACAGATGTGTGAAGACCCTCGTTGACGAGAGCTTGGCTAGAACCAAAGTGCTTGAATTGGTTGTCGTGTCTGAAGAACGAGTTACCAGTGTTTTGGCTGACCAAAGAGGTACGAGTACCAGCCTCGTCGTGAGGAATACGGGGCTGAATCATCAGCTCTCTGGCAGGAGGAAGGTTGTGGAACTGACCAGAGTGGAGGTCCCTACGGTTAAGGGTAGGGTCGGTCGAGCTGTGGACCTTTCTGGATGGGGGAGGTGGAGGAGGTTGCTGGTGAGTTGCCTGAGATTGTCTTGGTTGTTGAGGCTGTTGAGCTTGCTGGGTTTGTGGAGGAGCCTGCTGCTGTTGATGAGAGTTGAGGGCAGCAACACCTGCTCCACCAGCAATTGCACCGGCACCAACGCCAGCAGCTATACCGGCAGCATTAGAGCTTTCACGGCTGGGTGTCTCCTGGGAGTAAGAAGATGGTGGGCTAGGTGGAGGACCGACTTCACTGGCAATGTTAGCAGCAGTAGAGCTTGTTGGAGGCACATCACTGAGCAGACCAGGACGGCCAGAAGCATCTGTGGAGGGACCACCGAAAGAGGGGAAGTCTTCGGTATGGTCAACCTTGGGGGTAGCTGTAGCGGAAATGTCCTTATCCTCATCACCATAGTCGAAGCTGTACTTGCCGGAGGAAGTGTTACGAGAGCGAGCCTCGGCGTCAGTTTCCACCTTTGGAGGGTGGTCCAACTGGTGAGTTTGCAACATCAGCAAGCGGTTGCCCTGAGAGTCAGTAGGTCCGTCGCTGTCCTCGTCTGAGGATGTGTATTTGACGATATTAGGACCATCATCACGGCCCAGCGATGGAGAGCTCACAACAGGCTCTTCCTTCTTAGGAGCAGAAGGCTGGAGTGGCACAGCGTTGTTGAAAGACTGGCTTCTGATATTTTGGGAAGAAGAGGCAACAGCACCGGCTGCAAGGCCAGCAGCACCTCCAACAGCAGCACCAGCAGCACCAGCGCCGAAACCGGAGCCGGAACCGGAGCCGCCAGCAGAAGAAGACTGAGCACCATTGGATGGCGCCACAAACAGGCCACGCTCAACGTGTTGCTTCACTGGAGATGGCAGCGGTTCTGTGTTGGAAGGACGAGTTGAGAAGGTGTTCAGTCTGGAAACCGAAGAGACAGACTGGTCCTCAGGAATTGCCTCCACAGGGGAAGGAGCATGCTTCTCGTTCTTCTTCTTGCGGCCAAGAAGCGAGCCCATCTTGGAACGCAACTTCAGCTTTTTCTTTGGTTCCGACAGAACACTCGAGACCGAGGCTCTGGAGCTTTGGTTTCTGGCAGGCGAAGAAGTGGATGCTTGGCGAGGAGGCTGGTGCTGAGCTTTAGCCAAGTCACGGGCAGGAGGCTGGACCTTGGCGTTGACCATGTAGTTGACATACGCGTCCATCTCGTTGTCTACGTTGAACTCCTTGAGGATGTAGTTGACGGCGTTCTCGTTCTTCTGCAACACCTCGGAAGTCTTGGTGTTGATCGTGTTCATGTAGCTCAAAAAACTAGAGGACAACAATTGCTTTTCGTGGCGTTTGAAGTTCTCAAAGTTGGAAAGCACCGTAGGCGCCTTGACATTCCACTGGTACTCGCCATTAGGATCGTTCTTCTCCAAAGCTTGGCTGATTTCCGCCAATTCCTTCAGGTTCACCACAAGCTCGGAAAACCTGACATCGTCTCTCGTGGCAGCGCCCAATTGGGAGAGAATGTCGTTTCTCATGACTTTAATCAAGGAGTCGTTGGCACCAATCTGGGAAGTGACACACAGCGCCACGCAATTCCAGATTTTGTCGATGGAGCCAAACTCGGCGCCAGAATTGGCAAAGAAGTCGCGTCCGTTGGCCACCAAAAGGTTCAAGTCCTGGTTGTACTTGATGAGCATCTTGGTGTAGTTGGAAAACCACACGGCCAAGTTCTTTTCAATAAGAGTCTGCGAGAGGTCCAACGAATGCGGGATGAAGTTGGCCACATCGCCCGGCAGCGTCGACGTCAAGATGGTCGTGGCGAATTCTGAAGTGTCGGCCATATTTGAAAGGAAGCTGGTGGTTGATACTTTGCGATGTAAAGTTGAAGTGCCGGTGGGGCCGCCGTGCAGGACACCTTATTTTCCAAGCAGTCGGTGGAGATAAGTTTAGAAAGTAAGGGTTTAAGAAGGGGAAATGTCGTTTATAGAAATGAACTTGATGAAATTTCGTGCTTCTTCTGCTTGTTTGTTGTGGTGGAATAGAGGATGCCGAGGATGCGGAGTCAGTGAGAACAAATAGGAGAGTAAAACATAGCTGGTCCAAATGGAATGATGATTTTTCCGGCTTTAAGATTTCCAATGAACTCTAATGAAACCCGTTTCTGGCAAATTATTGTTTATTTCTCCAAACCCTGCAACGTGTGTGGCTGACGATCTTGGTTGCGGTTTGCGAGGCGGTGATACGGCTAACCTCGACGATCTTCTCGAGACAATGCCAGCAAATGAGGCTTTTCTTTTTTTGTTGAGTTTCCAGTGATTTTGGTTTTGCTTTACCGGTTTCTTGAAAAATAGAGGTTTTTGCTTTTTGAGCAACGTCTCTGGATTGTGGAGTGGCTTGCTGCGGGTCGACGCACTGCTGCACTATAAGCCTAAAGAAGCTTTTTAAGTGATGCAAAAGCGTAATTGGCAGGTTATGGGTGGTGGGTGGTTTTTGTAATGTTGATGTGGTTTTTGTAATTTTTCTTATGGTCGGTCAGGATGGTGAAGGTGTGTGTTCATGGACCTCGGCTTTTGGATTCTGTCCTTCTGGTTGGCTGGTTTGGAGTGGATGGACTACACCCGATTTCGGTGAAAATTGTTATCAAATCCTCAATTGAATTATAATTCTCAGGGACCACTTGAAGTAGCTGAATTTTGTTCAAATTACAGTCAATTCACCAGTAAGCCTGCTTTACGTAATCGACACATTCAACGCACAGCCTCTGCTAGTAATGAATTTTTCACTTACCAAAGAAGTTTCAGAAAACGGCCGAATATGGACCAATAAGCCCACAACCAAATCTCAACTCCAAGCTGCTACTTCCATAGACGTAGATTCAATTTCATATAAGCGTTCAACGTCGGTATTGCCGCCGCATAGTAATTATTAGACTGTTGAGACTCTCCTTGCTGTACAATTACCCCCTCAAATGTTCATTCGATCGTACCCATTGTCAAACAATAAATAATCAGAGTTTTGACGAGTTTCACTCAGCCTGCTACCTTACAATTCCCACCCAGCTTTCAAGCATCACCCAACAATCACAATTCCGTTGGCTTCGCAGAGATAACGCCTACTCTAGCCAACGGAATCCACACTCTCCAATTACTCTAATCCAACCAAACGTGTTTCAAGCCACGGCCCAGTAAATTCCCCATTGTGATAAATCAAACTCTGGGCTCAAACTCTCCATGAGATTGGCTCGGCTAGCTTATCGGTATCCCTGGCCGATCAGTAATAACAAACGATTCTTAGTCCGAACTACTCCTGCTCATATGAGGCCTTTTTGGCGAAGTACATAGACCTTTTCGCCGATCAGCTTGCGCAAGCCCCCGTAATTCACCAATCACGGTTATGAGTCCTGATTTCTTGGTGGACCGTGGTCTGATAACGCCCCAGTGAGACCCACCATTACACCTTCGTATTTTTCGTAAAACTCAAAACAAACTTCATTTTCGAAAAAAGGCTTAGACTCACAAAAACGCCACTTGCAGAAAAAACGCTTCCCTAGGACCGGCCGGTTCAGGACCGAAATCCTCATATGAAGTTGCTTATCGCACTGGGTCTTGGCCCACCCGGTAACGGTCCCAAGCCCCGGGGCTTAAGTGCTAATTTTCGACTAAAACTCGGAAAGTGCATAGGACGATACTTATTTTTTTCAATTTAATTTTTGTGTTGCTCCGCTTCAACTTGCACTTTGCGATTGGTGCACAAATCCATCCATTGACAGAAAATTCCAAACCACCAACTTCTCGTTATCACTACCACCCAAAAACCCAAAAGCCCAGAAACCAGCCCTCGTATTACACAAAGCGTGTGCGGCCACCGTTGGGAAAAATCACCAGCCAATCAGATCGCCTATCTGAGCCCGAAGCACCTCTCTTATCTTGCCGTGCACCGCTGCAGGAAGTTGGAACACACTGAACAGGGAGAATCCAGGGTTTCAAGGACACTTTCCCAGGCGAATGTGATTTTTTACAGATCGGCCTCCCCCAATTAAATTCGACATTTTGTTCTCGTAAAAACGGTGCCCCCTCCGCTTATCAGTGGGGTGCGGCTGGTCCCAAGTCGCTTATCAGTAGATGCGCGGCTCCCGTTTTGATTGGCCCTTGCCTATCAGACCAACTATATAAACCCATGATTCCCGTAAAATCCTACGTCTATACTTTCAATCTTTCAGTATGTCTACTTCTGTTCCTGGCGCCACGCAGACCGGCACCGGCGGCGACTCCTTGACGGTCGATCTCAGTGCCCAGTTCAACGGTGCTGATATGGTGTGGGTGGCTATTTCCGGTGTTATCGTGTGGATCATGGTCCCCGGCGTCGGTTTGTTGTACCTGGGGCTTTCGAGAAAAAAACACGCTCTTTCGCTTATGTGGGCGTCGCTCATGGCGCTTTCGCTTACTACTTTCCAGTGGTTCTTCTGGGGCTACTCTCTATGCTTCTCGCACCTGGACAGTTCGCTGTTTTTGGGCACTTTGGCCAACTTCTGCCTTATGGACGTGCTTGGCGCTCCCGCTGTCGTCGACTCCTTGCCTGACATTTTGTTCTGCTTTTTCCAGGGCATGTTTGCCTGTGTGACTGCCATTTTGATGGTGGGTGCTGGCTGCGAAAGAGCCCGTTTGGCGCCCATGATGGTGTTCTTGTTCATCTGGTTGACCGTGGTGTACTGCCCAATTGCCTACTGGACCTGGGGTGGAAACGGCTGGTTGGCCAACCTCGGAGCCTTGGACTTCGCTGGCGGTGGTCCCGTTCACGAAAATGCCGGTTTTGCCGCTTTGGCCTACTCCATGGTTTTGGGTAAGAGACACGATCCCTTGACCAACGGCAAGGTGCCAAAGTACAAGCCCCACTCGGTCTCGTCCATTGTGTTGGGTACCGTTTTCTTGTGGTTCGGCTGGTTTGGCTTCAACGGTGGTTCTACCGGTAACGCTTCTATCAGATCCTGGTACGCCTGTGTCAACACCCAGATTGCTGCTGCCTCGGGTGCTTTGACCTGGATGTTTGTGGACTGGTTCCGTACTGGCGGTAAGTGGTCCACTGTGGGTCTCTGTATGGGTGCTATTGCTGGTCTTGTCGGTATCACCCCAGCTGCTGGTTTCGTGCCAGTGTACACCTCTCTTATTTTCGGTGTTGTTCCTGCTATCGCCTGTAACTTTGCCGTGGACCTCAAGAACCTCATCAGAATCGACGACGGTATGGACGTTTTCGCTCTTCACGGAATTGGTGGTTTCATCGGTACTTTCATGACCGGTTTGTTTGCCGCCGACTACATTGCCAAGTTGGACGGTGCTACCGAAATTGACGGTGGCTGGATGAACCAGAACTACATCCAATTGGGTTACCAGCTTGCCGCTTCCACCTCCAACGGTGCATGGTCTTTCATCGTCACTGCCATAATTTTGTTCGCCATGGACAAGATCCCATTCCTTAGATTGCGCTTGCACGAGGATGAGGAGTTGATGGGCGTTGACTTGTCTCAGATTGGTGAATTTGCCTACTACGACAGCGACAATGAGTCTGCCTTGGGCACCAAAAACTCTCCTTACGTTGCCGAGCCAATCAGATCCAACGACCCCCGTGTGGCCCAGTTGAGAGCTGCCTCCAACAAGGAGGAGCTTGACGGTGTTACAAAAAATGGCGAGAAGTTCTCTCCTGAGGATTCTAGCGAAAATCACAGTAACAAGCAGTAGCTGTTCTACTTCTAATATGTCTGTTTAATAATATAATATGCTTATGATAGGGATAAGGGTTTTGGGAGTAGAATCAAGGGGTATTGGTTTTGAGTGATTGAGGAGGTTTTGAAGGAATTACATATGTAGTGTACGATTATCGGTCTGGAATGTAGTTCAGGTAGTGAGTATTCGAAGTGAAGGGTTATTCATTTCGAAGGTCCACCTCCCCTTTGACCCAAGTCAACTCATGAAATACCACTTCTAAAAACTATTTGATTCTGACTTCAATATCTTTTTAAATATCATTTTTGTTGGCGTATTCTTTTCCATGCACCTCGGATCGGCTTGCTCCCACAATCTAGCTCAAACCAAAGTACCCCAAAAAAACACTCCAACGGTTGCAATCTCCTCTAAAACGATCCCAAGAAAAAATGAAGATTTTCAATTTCCCGGGAATTCCCTTCTATAAATACCGGGGACCACCGTAGTCTGGACTGATAACCTGCACACGGCCACGGGGCCCTATTACGCAGTCTATCAGCCTGTCCATTATCAACAACACCTACAACAACATGACATCCAAAATCTCTCCTGGCGAGGGAATCCCCGGTTTTTTACATTTAGGAATTCTGCTTTATGATACAGTGGCCAAGCTCAGATCGTCAGACTACAAAATGCAAATTGCATACTCGTCTCAGAAGTACCTTGAGTCACCGATTCTAGTGACCCTTCCGTCCTTGGGACTTAGACTCACCTTCCTGAACCTGCTGAGCCAGGAGCTCCAGCTTATAGAGGTTTTGAATTTTGATATGCTAAAATTCTCGTACAACAGCCAGCCATTGAACGAGATCCAGTTCTTTGAGGCTCCGGAAGAGGAGGAAGTGCTAGAGAGACCACAATTGCAGAAGCAGGTCAGTCCTCCGTGTTTGAAGGTTATTTATAATAAGATTTTTGGTCCCACGTATCCCGGAAAGCTAGACTTGACAAAGCAGACATATGTGTTGAACTACCCGGGTATCAGCTTTAAGTTTGAGATTCGGCTGAAGGAGCTACTTGCAAAACTAGCATCGATAACAGACGAGAGCCAGGTGCTTTCAAAGCTTGTCAATTGGGACGTGGCGCCTGACATTCCGTGTGTCTCCTTGGCGATCTTCAGGGGTAAGGATATCACGAGCTTTTTGGCCAGCTTTCGAGAAACCGTAGCACTTCGAAAGACAAGCGGACTTGCCAGTGCTCCCTCCGTGGAGAAAATCAAGGTTGAGCTCGAGTTGGGCGAGATACTGGTTATCTACTCTCAAGACGAAGGTATGAAGTATATGGAAAGCCTCAAACTAGGAGTGAGCACGCAGCAAGACGTGGTGAGAGTTTTGGGACCTCCAGATGCCTACTTCAACAAGTTTGACTCGCGTCTTTTGATTCACAAGCACCTCAAAACGGCCACAGCCCCAAGTGAGCGAGCTGGCTCGGTTTATAAGTTCCACAACTACTTACGTTTGGGGATTGACTTGCTCTACAATTTGAATCACAACGACAAAGTTGGTGGCGTGCTTGAAAAGATCGTTCTTCACAATGGTGGCATAGCCGAGTCGTTAGACTTCATGCAGTGGAACAGATGTAACTGGGAAATCTGCTGGAACTCCAGCAGCAAGACCAAGGTTGACTCATCAATGTACTTCCATGAGTTCGGGAGTGAATTCCTAAAGGAGATAAGCACTGTGAAGACCGACCCCGTCATGCTCAACCGGAATGAATCGGAGATCACTCGGGACGAAGACTTGGAAATTTTGCATGTCGCTGAGAATGGCAAGCTGGACTCCAATCAGTCACTGTCAACCACTTCCATCAGCTCTAAACCTTCCAATGAGTTCAAGACTTGGGGGCAGTCCAAATTGTATGGCTATGACAGGTGCATCTGGGAAGTCATTGAAAGCAACAATTGCGTTTCCAACGTCACCATCTATTGATCTTGCGGGATTTTAATGACAAATGTAATTTAGGCTCTACAATGGCTTTGAAGGGGTGGAACGTTGTCGTTGGTCTGGTGTTATACTGTGTGTACTGCATATCACGCTCCTCGATGATTATCACGAACGATAGAGATGGATTGAGAAGACGACTATGAAACTCACGCCGCAGGTCATATCGGAGGCGCCAGTTTACGTCAATCCCGAAAAACGGCTCACATTGAACCTCCGAGACGGTCAAGCCCTTTTTATCGAAAATCTCGATGCCGCCAACAACATACACAATGTCATCGACTTGACCAACAACGAACTTATAGAGCTCAGTGGGATCCCACCTTCGCTAGATACCCTTGAAACGCTTCTTCTAGCTAACAATAATATTTCCCGTATCAAAGAAGAGTCCAATGAGAGCGTCAAGTCGCTTTCGCTTGTCAACAACAACATCACCAACTTGGGCCAGCTTAAGCCACTCCGACTCTGGAAGCTAGAGAACCTTCTTTTGATTGGTAACCGGGTAGTAAGAGAACATAACTACCGTCTTTCCGTGGTGTGGCTTATACCTACCTTGAAGGTGTTAGACGGTGAGAAAGTGACTGCCACTGAACGAGCAACAGCCAAGGAGCTTTTCGGCGAAAGTTACGAAAAGGCAACGCCGGCGTTTGATGCCACAGTAAACGGTGGGCCCGAGCCAGAAACCAAGAGCAAACAGGAGCGGATGGTGGAGAGCACGGTCAAGAAGTTCAGCGAGGAGGAGAAGGCGGATCTTCTCCGGCAGCTCGAGGAGGCCGAAGATATGGAGGAAGTGGAGAGGATCTCTGCTATTCTCAAGGGAGCATAGACCATTTTACGAATGTAATGACGATAGAAACGTTGTAGGTGGGGCTGGGTCCCAAGAGCTCTGGAGTGGAGTTTGACAAGTCGATCCATCTAATTGGATGTTCTGGATTTCACAGGTACGCCGCATGGATCCAAGTACCCAGCGTATCGGCGTATTCTTCAGAGGCTGAAAAAGTTGAAAAAGACGTAGATGCACATACCAGGTAGCAAAGTTAAGCCCCTGAATTTGCGCCATTGAAGAAGCTCAATGAACAAGGTGAGAGTGAAAAACAAGAGTTGGAGGATTTGGCAAAATGACAGCTTTCGTGAAGTTCGACAAAGAAGGTATGAGGTTCTTGCTGAAATCCGGAAACAGCAAATGAGGAGTCAGGGTACGCAGTACGGATAAGGGAGGGGTTGATGGATGCAAAAGAAGTAGAAGTCATAGGATTTGGAGAGTGTTCTGGGTTCCTTTTGTAGAGGACATGACATCTTAAAACGGGGTACCTTTGGAGGAAGGTTTATGCTTGTTGGGGACTTTTCATGGTACTCATGTAGATGGTCAAAGACAAGGAGTCAGACCACAAAGAGTGTTTTCTGGAAATTTCAGGAAATCAGCTTCGAAGACGAAAACCCTCCTGACTGTTTGGGAATCCCGTCTCCATGCCCGGATGGACGAATCAGGTGTCGGTACCAGGTGGTGTGAGCTGAGCGGCCCATGTGCCATAATGAAAAACCGTCAAAAACGGTGAATTGAATAAAGAGACGACAAAAGGCAAAACGCTTCGTTCTGAAACACCCAATATCAAAACTCTATTCTCCAACCCCTGAGCATTGTTGGATTGCAGTGCACATCCATCCTCACGGTTGAACAATCGTAGCTGAAACCGTGAAACGGCACCACCACGTCTTTCAGGCAATTCGACTGCATTTTGGGGATTCACATTTACAGAACTATCGACTTTTCTGCCTTTCACCTGAAAATTCATTCCTCCTTGCAGTCCTCCCATTGGACCTTGCAGTACGGTAGCAGACACCCATATGGCCCACACAGAAAGACAAAATCCGAATTCCCCCAAAATATCCACATATTCGGATTCACCATTCTTTGTAGCACCGATGAGTACCGTTTTTTCACACCCCCGCCCCGCCGGCGTACATCATCACTGCCTTCTCTGAAAGATATGGTTGGACATGGACGCACCAAATTTCTCACTTTCCCTCCACCACCTTTTCTGTCTTTTTCAAACCCGACCAGCGGCCGCTGACCTTTCTTCATTTCCTTCATTCCACATCCTTCGTCATGACCACACGACCCAGGCGGAAAGGCGCCGGGAACAAGAACTACCTGGATGCCCTTCCAGAGCCTCTTTTGGAGGACCAGGATGTTCACGCTGTGGCCCCGAAACTGGCTGCTTCCGGTCGGAAACCAAAGAAATCAACGCCGCTTCCGGCTTCTACGGGTAAACTACCGTACAACTGGCAGCCGCCTGTCGGTCCGGGGGACTTCTTTTCCAATAAGCTCAATTTGGACGGTGCCTATGTGGATACGGTTCAACAGAGCCTATACTGTCCCGAACACCCCAGCTTTCACTTACGGGAACCTGAGGATCCTCTGGCCCGTCCCACGTCAAGACGCCGTAAGGAGCCCTACTTTTGTCTACGCAAAGGTGACTACATCTACATGGTGAGTGAGCCTCCAGGAGAACCATACTACATTGGACGGGTCATGGGCTTTGCTCGGAAACGGAAAACCACGGAGGAGAGCGAAAACCCGTTGGTGGACGCTTCTCTCTTTGTTTTCCAGATCCAGTGGTTCTACAGGCCCAGGGACATCTCCAAGCATACGCTGGACTCTCGTCTTCTATACGCCTCCATGCACAGCGATACGTGTCCCTTGCAGAGCTTCAGGGGCGTTGTTACGGTGAAACACAAGCTGGAGATCGATACGACGCCAAAACTCGCCAGAGAAGGTACCCCCATGCTGCCGCTTGAAGCCTACTGCCTGATTCCAAACTGCTTCTACTTTGACAAGTTGTTCGACCGCTACATGATCAAATTCTACGATATCATCAAAACGTCGCTGCTTCTCCAGTACGTCAGCAACACAGCCAACAACAGTCAGAACTACATCCTTGCACTCAACAAGCGCTTTGAGTTCATCTTCATGGAGCCCTCGCGGAGCAAGCAGTTTATCGCCAACTTTGAGTCCAACCTGAGCTCTCATTGTGACGTCTGTTCTGAATGGTGTGCTCCCAACGAGCTGGTCACCTGTGCTGGTTGCGAGAAGCACTTCCACATGCTCTGTCTTGATCCTCCGCTTCTAAAGAAACCCAGCCGAGGCTTCAGTTGGTCCTGTGCGCTTTGTACGAAGAAGCACGAGCTCGAGTACCAGAGCAAAAAGATGGTGATGCTTTCTCACGACAACAGATCGTCCAACGAGAAGGAAATCTCCGAAATGAGCGACCACATCCCTTCATCTCCCGAGGAGCCAGTGGAAACGCCGAGAAAGTCGCCTGAGGTGTCCCTCCCCAAGTATGAGGTGATGGCCAAGGACTTCTTGAACAACGATGCCGATTTGTCTGTAGAGGACAGAAGGCTCAAGGAGGAGTGGAGCATGCGCTACTTGGGTATTCACACTCGTCTTGAGGACGCTGTCGATCTAGATGACCGTTCTCCGTACCCCAGGGCATCCACAAGTTTGGGTCCAAAGTACCAAGCCTCGAACGTTCCCGAGTACATCGACCACCCCATAGTGTACTACGATAACCCCAAAGCCGCTGAAAACGGCAAAAAGAAGGCTCCAGGAAAAAGAGGGGCTAAAAAGAAAACAGTGGAAGAAGAAACCAAGAGTCTACCGCTTCCGAAAGAGTTCGAGGACGTGCCTCCCAAGGAATATCCTCAATGGCTTCAGCCTCGGCCTAAGGGCTATGTCGAACGTGGTGTCGATGATGGTGACGGAGAAACTTGCACACTTCTATGGAAAAATAGAGAAGAAGATGTTGCTGATAACTTTGCCACTTTTGACGACTACGTGAGGGCCTGCAACCCCATTGCCCAGCGGCTCAACATGTACCCAACCTCGCCTAATTTTGTGGACGCAATTTTGAAGATTTGGTTGGAGTGCAAAGGTGATGCTGTGGCTGCAGTGGAGAGAGTTTCTCAACTCACTAGAGCCACTCTCAAGGAACCCACTTTCTCTGCTGAAGAAATCAAGCGTTTCGAAAACGGTGTCAAGAAGAATGGAAGTGAGCTCTACCCCACATACAAGCTCGTGAAGTCACAACCCTGCTCAATGGTCGTGAGATTCTACTACTTATGGAAGAAGAGTCCAAGAGGTCGTCAGATTTGGGGCAATTTCCCTGGCAGAAAGAAGAAGCTGAGCTCGACCAAGGAAGAAAAACCAGCTAAAGAGATGGACCACATGATTGACAGTGACGACGATTCCTCGTACGAAAACGAGAAGATCGTGGTCAAGAGACGTAAGTTCCGCTGCAAGCATTGTAAGACTTACAGATCCACTCAATGGTTCCGAATCACAGGTTTTGATGAGAACACGAAGTACGACGAAAGTATTGAGGCCGACGACATTGATCCTGAAGCCGTTCACGGTTTATGTTTCCGTTGCGCTAAACTTTGGAGACGCTACGCTGTTTATTGGGAAGACCCTCATGAGGTTGAGAGAAGAAACACGAGAGGCATTGGAGGATACAAAAAGAAAGTGGAGGCTGAGTTGGTTGCTGATGCCGAAAGGATTTTGTCGAAGGCTCAAATGGAAGGCGGAGGTCTTTCGTATGACCCTGAAAGCCTTAGACCAGGCGAGAGTTCAGTCTTGATTCTCAACACTCCAATGGTCACTACGGAGCCAGAACAGAATGGCTATTCTAAACGAGTCGCTGCAATTGCTAATGTCACAGTTCCCTCTCCAACGACACTTCCTGATATCGTTTTGCCTAGAACCGCTGCAAGACCTAGGGCACCCAAGCCAGCAGCAGTATCCACAAAGGTTTCGAATAATGGCACAAAAGCCGCTCCTACCACAACAAAGCGTGCAAATGGTAGGGCGGACACAAAATTGAAGCAAGAGGAGCCTCCTGAGAAAAAACGCAAGCCTCTCACATCCACCAATGGCGTTGCAAAGACAGAAACCAAACCAAAGCCAAGAAAGAAGACTCCCGTCAAAGAAGAGAACAAGGAGGACTCAGTGGCTCCACAAAAAGAGAAACCTGATGTTAAGAAGACGGTCACAACAGCGGCAAACAAAAAGAGGACTCAACAGGAAACCAAGGAGAAGGATGCATCCGTTCAGCCACCAAAACAGAAGAGACAAAAACGTGTATCTTCATCCGATTCTGTGGTGGCCAGTCCAATTCTCAATTCGGACTACAGAGTCTCGGCCTCCGCGGGTCCTCTTGTCAAAGTCGATAAAAAGCTGTATTCCAAGCTTGATGAAAAGATGCTCTACGAGCTTATCACGACATTCAAAAGCCGTCAATTGGTTGATCTTAAGCTGCTCATGCAAGCATTCCAGGCCCCCTCACAGGCCAACATTGAGCTTCCATTCTCTGTGAATGACAGGAACTGCTGTGTTTGCATGGAATATGACGACAAGGATGACTCCTTGCTTGAGATGTTGATATGTTCCAATTGTGGTGTCAATGTTCATGCATCTTGTGCTGGAATCGGCATTTCGGGAAAGCAAAAACCAGTGAAGCAATGGCTTTGTGATGCATGTGTGAACGATCTCAGTCCTCATTATACCACGACATACTCTTGCTGCCTTTGTCTTGCAAATGAGCTGAATCACGAGATGTCGATCTTGGGTTCGCCATTGGTGAAGCCTGACTATCTCACGCCAGTACTTGACTCAGGAAAGTGGGTACATCTACTCTGTGCGTTATTTTCACACAACCACATCTCGTTCCGAAATGTGTCAACTCCTTCATTTGTGTCTAAGGAGGTTTTGAATTCCACGAGCACGAAGCAATTGGGTTGTGCTGTTGAAAGTGTATCCAATGTGTTTTTGGAGAACTACACCAGCCGATGCAGCATCTGTAAGTCGCTCAGTGGAGCTATGATTCTGTGTGATGGCTGCAAGGACCTGGACGAGAAATTCCACATAACCTGTGCCCAGGACACCAACAACTTCAAACTTGGCTTCAAGCTTGTGCCTCAAAAGATCTCCAAATCCAACACCAACACATACATTGGAGACGAGGCAGGCAAGTTGGAACCTGTTCTTCTTTGTCCTAGACACGATCAAAGAGGTGCAATCCATAACATGAGAACGTTGGGTAAAAGGACGCTCAATGGTGAGCTCAAACCTTTGATGCTGTTGTTCATCGAGGACATTGCCAGACTTACCAATTCCAGGTGTACGGGACCTCAACTAAAAGCACAAAACTACATGAAGATGGTTGAAAAATTCAGCGAGACAGAGGAGGAAATGGCTGCAAAATTCAGAGCTCCTACAGAATACAGAAAAGAGAAGGAGAAGGAGAAGGAGAGAAAGGAACTTTCGTGCGATTCTTGCAAGATTGGCGCTTCGCCAAAATGGTGGCCTTCTCCTAAGAACTCCAGTGCTGTAATTTGCAGAAACTGCCACCTTAACGACGACCCTGACAGAGACCAATCTGAGCTTGAAGGTGACCAACTCGCCAAAGAGCTCAACGAGCCAATCAGGGCTGAGCATTTTGGCCTTCAGGACCCCCTGGACCACATTCTGCAGGTGTACAAGCAACCAGAGGCTCCAAACGTGGAGCGGTCCATGATCACTTTGAGCGAAATTTTGTGGTGAGGGTGTAGTTGGTTTTTGGTCACGTGCGTTCACCGTTCTTTCAGCAGGCTCGTTTCTTCATCAACAACATCATCTTATTGCCATTAGCTGGCTGCATTTAATCCAAGCCTTTCGTTCAAATCCATCATGCTTCAGCTTGGTGACCGGGACATGCCGGAGATTCCTGGCACAAAGTTGGCCGGCGAGGAACTTCATGAGTTGAGGCTCATGCTCGCAGACCTTCTCAAACGAAGAAATACACAGTTCCCGGGTTCCCAGCCCGTGTCGTTCGAAAGACATCACCTTGAGGTATTGAAGAACAGGGATTACTTTGTCTGTGAAAAATCTGACGGATTGCGTTGTTTACTCTTTCTAGTGCATGACAATGCCAGAGGTGAAGGTGTCTTTCTAGTGACACGAGAAAATGAGTTCTACCACATTCCGGGGATCCATTTTCCATCTGAAGTGAAGGAAGAGAACGGAGAGACTTTCCACCATGGTACTCTTCTAGATGGCGAGCTTGTATTGGAAACAAAAAATGTCCTGGAGCCATTTCTTCGATACTGCATTTTTGATGCTCTAGTTGTCAACGAAAAAGACGTCACCAACAGACCTCTACCTAAGCGTTTGGGCTATATCACAGAACATGTTATGAAGCCTTTTGATAGCTTCAAGGCTCGTCATCCGGAGATTGTGAATGCTGCGGATTTCCCATTCAAGGTCAGTTTCAAGATGATGCAACTGTCGTACAGAGCAAACCGGGTGTTGTCGATGCAAGACCAGCTATTCCACGAGTCAGATGGCCTTATTTTCACCTGTGCCGAAACCCCATACATTTTTGGTACCGACGCTACGCTATTAAAATGGAAACCTGCTCATGAAAACACGATAGACTTCAAGATGAACATGGTTTTCAAACAATACCAAGACCCGGATATGGACCCGCGTGATCCGGATTCCACATACACGGACTATGACAGCAAACCTGAGGAGCTCAAATTGAGTGTGTGGAAAGGCGCCAAAGAGTACGAAGAGTTTGCTCAGCTAGACCTACTCGATGAGGACTGGGAACAGCTAAAAGAGCTCAACGAGCCATTGCAAGGACGAATTGTGGAGTGCCGAAAGAAGATCCTGAAACCACCATTTTGGGAGATGCTTCGGTTCCGTAACGACAAGTCCAACGGAAACCATTTCTCCGTTGTCGAAAAAATCCTCCATAGTATAGCTGACGGTGTTTCCGAGCAGGAACTTAAAGACGCTTGCCAGGGAATCGAGAAGTCCTGGAAGAGGCGAGAATACGAGCGGGCTCAAAAGGCCAAGCAGGCTCACCATCATGCACCACCTCCATCACAACATCACCAGCACCCACCACACAGGGCATCGCCAGGATCGCTGCCAAAGCAGGAAAAGAGACGACCTTCGGAGGCCGAGGAGCTGGTGGCGAAAAAAGCAAAGCCCAGTGATCAAGAAGCCAGGATGCTTCAGGACATGATGCCTGACTACGAGGAGGAGAGTGATCTGGAGTAATTATATTTTGGGAAGGAAATGTACATACGTAATATCAGCGCTCGAGCTGGATGTTGTTGCCGAACTTGGCATAGAGGTCTTTTTTGTACTGCGCTAGCTGCTCTTCAATCTCGTCGATCTCGTCCGACAATTTCTCTATCAGGCCGTCCAATGACTCGTTTTGCTTATTGATGGCTTCAACGGCAGCATCAACTTTCAAAAAAACGAACGCATCGCCAATCTTGTACTGGATTTTCTCATCCTCGTCTAAAAGCTCAATTTCCAACGCCAAATCGTCGATGTACTCCTTCTCTGTCTTGAACTTTTCAAGGCGTTCATTCAATGCGTCTTTTTTGTATATGAGCGAGGAAAACTTGTTGATTTTCTGCTGGTCCTCCCACAACACCTCCACGGCGTTCTGTTGACCCTCGGGAAGAAGCTCCATGTTGTAGTTGTAGCTTCCTGAAGATTCCCTCTTGTATGTGGGTCACGTGTGCATCATGAAAAAGTCCAGACAGAGGGTGTTTACCATGTAGATTGCAGTCAAAGAATTACAATTCTTTTATTTTCCGGAAGATATTTTTGATCTGACGTTGTTACTTAAATTGCTTGTCGTAGCTTGAATGTGGTCCGTAGAGGAGAGAGCAGCCCATCAATAGCTGTATCAGGATAGTACGGTCGAACCTCCAAAACGTAGTCTTAGGGATTGCGGACTTGAATTACACGAAATTATCTTTTATCAACTTGAGATGTTTTTGATATTCAATATTTTTGTGAAGATCTCATCAGGGATTACCTGAAGCCAGCGATGGATCTGTAATTTCGCACCCAAAAAGCTAAGGCTACACATAATGCAAAAACAGACTTGAAGAGAAAATACCAATTTTGAAAAATTCTGAAATGAAAGTTGAACGTTTCAGTGAAAGTGACAAGAGCATTTCACCATGCTAATTCTAGCCCCGCCAAATATGCCCTTCGTTCTACAATTAACACAAATCACCCATTGCCTGATCCGCAATATGTGTACAATGTAACTTTAAAGATTATGATTATGGAATTATCGTCTGCTTAATAAAAGAAAGTAAAATCTTACCTCCACAACAGCCAGAAAGGTTAGGTTAAGTTACAAATGGCGTTGAACTTCATAGAACTACTGTGGTGTACGGGTGCATACTTGAATTCTGCTTGTTTGGTTGCAAAATCTCATTGACCTAACACTGACAAAATTACATTTGTGCAATAATTTACTCATTCAAAGCTAAAACCAAGGAAGCTTCGTGTTGTTCTCCCAAACCATTTGGCCCAGCTTCAACTTCTCGTCGTCAGCATCGTTGTTGTACATGATAGCACTTCTAGAAGAGTTATCCAAGTGCAAGTCGGCGCCGTGTCTCTTGACAATCTCGTGCTGTACATGCTCAGAAAGCTCTGATTCCCACACGATCAACTGAGTGAAGTTCTTCAAGGGCTCCTCCTCGTGGGGCAGTTCTAAGTACTGCTTGGCGAGCTCAAGAAGCTGCAAAGTATATGTATCTCTATCAAACTCTGGGGTGTTCACATGAATCTTGAGCACCGTTGCGTGGTTGTGGAAGTGCTCGTCTTCCTTGGAGTAGTCGTAGTCGTATGTCCACACAATGAAGCCGATAAGCTTGCCTGAATTGGGGCAGTCAAGGCGCAAGCCAAAATATTTGGGTGTCACGTCTTGCAATTGGCCCACAATGTGCTCGTACGAGTCGTTCCAAACGTCAAAGTTGGTGCCTTTAGAGCCAAAGATCCGCGTGGAAAGGAACTTGGCCCGCAAGTGGAACCAGTCCACGAAATCAGCAGTGGGCACAACAGTGATACGCTCCACGCCGTCCTGACTAACCTTGGCGCTCATTTCGGCAGCAAAGTGGTCTCTATAATGGGCAAAGAGGTACTCAAAATTGTGGTACTCCACGAGGGAGGCACCTTGAGGGAGCTTGAACTGTGCAGATGGTTGAAGAGGGATCTTGGCGATTGGCACACCAAACGACTTGAAACCATGGTTGGCGTAGTACTCGCCAATCTCGGAGTAAAGGAACGTGAAACCGCCAGTCCCGAGGTACTCATCTCTTCTCATCTCATCCATGAACTTGCTCACCATCAAGGCGGCAAACCCATTGCCCCTATACTCTGGGTAGGTGTAAACGGCACCAATGCAGCCGCTCAACACTGGGATCATCGAAACAGAACCATCCTCCATCTTGAAGCGCCAGGCCTGCCTGATCAACACCTCCATGGAGCTGACAACAGTGTCAGAGTCCTTTTTCTTCAAGGCAAACACACAGAGACGGTTGACCTTCGAGGAGGTGATCTTAGCCTTGGAAAGAAGGAACTCTCTCTCGACGTATTCTTGCTCAGCCAAGAGATTCTTCCATGCTTGAGCATTCTTTGTTCTAGTGTGGTTGATAGAGGGCAGGTCGTGAAGCCTGTCAAGGTAGTATTCTTGTGCGTTGTGGGGCATTTCGATTGGAAAGGAATGGAGCGAGGGAGGTCGTAATTATATAACGATTGAGGAGCAACAGGAGGAGGTAGGACAAGCTTGTCAGACACTAACTCTAACGGCAGGATGTAGAGACAATAGCATCTAACGGTAGGAGGGCGCGAAGAGGCCGGACCCAAAAAGGCAGTTAGCGCAGTGACCAACACTCGCGGCTATCGGCGGGTCGCGGAATCGTGGGATATTCGAATAAGCTACTGATGGAGGGGACACCGAAAAAAGTCATGGATTCCGCAGGGCATTTTGTTGAAATTGGAATTTAGCGAGTTTCGTGAAGGTTGGAATTCGGAGTATGGTGGGGAAATGTGGGGTTGATGGACCCTGTCAAAGTCACGGTTTGCAGCCATGGTTCCGCAGGAAGAAAAATGTGTGTTGGGTGACAACCTTGAAAATGGCCGCATGCGACCGTGCAACGTGGGAATAAATATCGTAATATTGCTTGCATAAGTGGGTGTGGTATAATTTAGGGGAAGACAGTTTTTTTGGGTGATTGTTCAGTGAATGTCTTGGGATGTCGTTGGTGATTGCAACATCAACGCGTGATTGTAGATCATGGTAATGACCTTGTGGGGAACAAACGCAGCCGTAGACTCGGCATCTGGAGGTTGAAAGGAGAATGCCACGTCTCAGGAAGAAGGTCTTAGGCCAGCTTTGATCGTGACCTGAAGGCAGACTTACTCGTAGTCCTCGGAAAAAGCGTCCCTCATGCGGTTCACTTCATCGTGAATATTTCTCGTGTTGCTGTTGTACAACCTCAACACAATGTCGTCAGCGCCCCAGCCCTTACTGAGGTACTCATCGATCTTGGTCAAAAAGTCCACAAGCTTGTTGTAGTAGTCTTCATACTCGTCGATCAAGTCGTCGCCAAACTGCGGAATCTTCAGGTTCAGAAGAAGCGTTTCGCCTTCCTCGATCCTAAACACATTGAGGACAATACTGACCAACGAGAGCAATGTCTGGATTTGTGATTTGTGCTCCTTCGACAAGTCGTTGAGGTTCACGGGATTCGTACACAAGCGTTTCAGCGATGCACGAAGATGATATCTGATAGGATCTGACTCGATCTTGTGGCAGAGATCGAAGATCCAGTGAAGATCGTACTCGGGTCCATCGGGGAACGGAATGACCTTGGCGTAGTCGTAGTCGGCCATGATGTCAAGCGACTTCCGGATAAGCAGGTACTTGGAGGTCCCGCTGGGGTACCTTTTATAGACCACATCGTATAGCTCTTCAGGTGGGTCAGGAAAGCTCGAAAACTTGTTTCTCAAGCCCTCGTCAATGTCCAAATGAGGCACCTTCAACTTCCAGAGAATACCCTTGATGTTTGCCCAGTGGACGAACGATTTCAACGCCAGAATCACCTCGGGCAGCTGTGCAGCCTCTCCTCCAAAATTCTGTTCCACATACTCTCTCATGTACGGATCGTCTAGCTTATTGCCAATGTGGTGATCTGTATGGAAGAAACAGAGCTTAGCACAGTACAAAACGACAACGGCATGCTGCAAATGTTCTTCTTTCACGCCCTTGGCAAAGTCCATGGCCTGCTGTCTTGTTTCAGAAGTGTAGGTGAATTTCAGCTGTTTGTATGGAATCACAGAGGAGTGTTCCTCCTCGTACCAGCCGTTCTTCTCTATCTCGCCAGCTGCACCCACAATCGCCAAGCAGACATCTGGAAACCTTTCAAAAAGCGTTTCATCTATACCCTGCAAAATAGCATACGCCAGGATCGTGGAAAGACCCTCGTCAAGGTCTTGTGGGTGGATGATCAAGTGCTTGTCTTCTTCCTGGACTCTCTGGAAAGCGTCGTTCACGTATTTGAACTTTCTTCCTTTTTTGTTCATCTCCGTCATCAGGAGGCCCTCGGCACGTGAGAGGATGGTGCTGGCCACGGCGATCAACGCATCTGCTGTAGACATGGTGTTGGATCTGAAAGGTAAACAGTCGCGCATGAGGTGGAAAATAGACGATGTGGTGAAGAATGTGTGGGTTTTTGGGGGATGGGCAATTTTGGGGAATTTGATTTTTGAAGGGGGTGGATCGATTAAAATAACGGATTATGGTTTTTTGTTCTTTCACTTTGGAGGTTTGGTGGGGTTTGTTGATGGAGACTCGGGATGTGGAGAATGCGATGCACTTTGCAGCCATTTAGAGGGTTGTATGAGGAAGCGAATGGAGCACAAGAGTAGGACTTTTTAAAAATAGAGCAGAAATTTCAAAAGAATCAATTGCTTGTTCATGTTGGACGCCAGGATGGAAAATTCGTTTTGAAATCGGATACAGAGAAGGTTTTTATGGCTCAGTCTGGTGGGGATAATTTCTAAAGAGAGGTGCAGAAGCGATGTGGCTAGTAACGCCCGGAAAGGACGGAGTGGTCAATTTGACTCGAAACCTTTCAACTAGTGAAGCCCCTGCTGTGCCAGAAGGATTTGACAAACATTCATTGAAATGACCTTCAACATGTATTTCGACGATAGCTAATCCAACCCAATCAAAAACAAATTTGAGTCTGCTGGTACCCGCTAAAACGTTTCAGCAATCGTCATTAACCTTCAGCTGAACTAATTCTCCATCCTTCGGTGTTCTCCATCCTTAGGAACACCTTTAAGCAATGGAGAGCTGACACATTTACCCCAAAAGCACCTCACCTATGACCCCAAGACAGATAAACCCGAAAGATCAGCCAATAACGCCCAAGCACTAGTCATCATCTTAACCGCCGCCTTGGATCCAGACCTCCAGCAACACTTCCAAAGTCCGCAATCGTTTCACCATGATAAACCCAGCAGGTGTGCTTAATTAATCCAAACTGAAACACCGTCTGGAACCGCCCCAATCCGGCTCCGAAAGGACGCCCTGACATGCAAGCACGCCTTAGTCAGATACCACAAAGCAGCCGGAACCAGCTTCAATCTGAGGTGGTTCCGTACGTTTAGCTTGCTGGGCATCTACGGCGTGGTCTTCTCGTAAGTGCCCACGTTTCGGAAACACGCTCTCCTGTTTCAGACTCCTTCAGCCTTCGTTTCAGCCTACCTAGCCTACGTTTCACGCTGCTTACAAATAGAACCTTATCAACCGGTATTGCGGCAGAACGCAAAGCACACGCCATATCAGTGTCAGCTTTGTGGGGGACACAGTGACGATGCAAGGTGGCTAAAGGTACCCTCGAAACTCAATACGGTGTCTCGGCTATGTCTTATCGGGGTGCCTCGGAAGGTTTCGGCAATTGCATCAGGCATAAGCAGGTTCGGGGCGTTACGAGCAAAATACCGAAATCACAAAAAGCACAAAATGGAGTTCTGGAAAAACCCACGTTGAGTTGTGAAATATCGTCGATCACGGAGCGCAAAACCCACGCTTCCTCCTTCAGCACAACGGCTAATACCCACAGTTACACAAAAACAGACACAACCCCGAGGCTGCTACACTATCGGAAAAACCCAGGAACGTAACCATCGGAAACGTAACCATCCAACCAGCCAGCTCTTCCATTGGCTCTTTTCAAAAATCGAAACCTCTAAACCCGTAGCCAGTTCCAAACCTCGACAATTGACAGGCATATCTGGGCATTCGAGAATCTGACACAAATCAGGCCCTGGCCAAGAGCAAGCCAAGGACATGAAGGCGGCTTTGTTTCTGACTTCCGGTTCATTGTGACAGAGAAGCCTGAACCTTGGCTCATGTGAGGAAGACCCCTAATTCTGACACCGCTGTGGCACCTAACCCATTTTGCGCTTGGGCTATACTTGAAAGTATGGGGTTGGCCTCGAAGCACAAAGCGGTCCATCCCTGAAAAATTCCAATCTTTGGAAAGCGTTTCCCTTTTTTCATGCGACCCGAGTGACTTCCTTGGTGACTGGCTTGGCTCTTCTTGGCCTCAATGGAGCTTCCAAGCTTCGAGGAACAATGCAACTGCGGGTTCTATTTTGGCAGCCGTCTTGGTTGTGCTTGTCATGGCAGCATTGTGTGATTTAGGCTGGGCAAGGCGAGAGAGACCTGGTAACAAGTGTTAAGCAATTGTTGAAGCGTCTCGAAGCACAATAGAGAAATGGGGTATGCCAGGGAAGTGGGCGAGATGACGTAGACGCCGAATAGGGGCTTGAGGGGAGGTTAACTGTGGGAGGGTCCTAGCTCAATGGGGGAGTTTAAAGCAGATGAGTAGTTGACGGAGGGATAGTTAGGAGGAAATCAAGGCTTTTATTTTTCAAGGATCGAAGGCAGAGAAGAAGTGAGCTTTTCTGAGATGGAGTGTCGGTTGTAGGGGGGTTGATTTTGTCATAATCGGCGAATTTGACAGATGGTTCATCTGTGGTGATGGTGGTGGTGGTGGTGTAGTATCGGTACCTGGAAGTAATGATGGTGTAACTGGTAGACCCAGCCAATCTCTCATTTTCAATCTTGAACATTCACTTTAAAGCCGCCTTCTACTTTATGCCAACCGTTTTGACAGTTTGACAGCCGTTTTTCACCACCAGCCAAACTTTTCTCTTTTTGCACCCAAATGGTAGACCTCACCTATAGAGCTCACCAACTATCACCACCATCTCCACAACACCCATTACAAAATATCAAAATGAGAACATTTACAGAGTTTTCAAAATGTCAGAAAACTCCAATCGCTACTCTCTACCCTCTGCCTGCCCCCTGCCTCTCCTGCCACTCCGACCGAAATCCCCGAACTGGCGATATGTCCGCAAGTGAGCCCACTCCGAGATCACCGAAACCACACCATAGGCACATCTTGCCGTCACCCAAGCCTGGACAAGCTTTTCCATACATCACTCCATTGGAATGACGCACCACCCTGCCTCGTCCTCTAAAGTCGGATCGACATCCGATCCATACCAGCACCCCACCGCCTGATCGGAGGGATTAGCGGACCCTGAAAGAAGGTTTTGTGGTGGGGGATTTGGAGGATTTGTAATTTATGGGTGGCTTTGGAGATTTGGCCTGGATTATGGGATTTGGAATTTGGCTTAGATTTGATATGATGGGCCTGGTTGGTGGTTGGCGGTTCTGATACATGCCAAGCTGTAGCGTAGTGGCTTGACGTGGACACCAGGCTCCTAATCGACCCCTATTGCCTCAGAGGATCAGACGGCTTTATGGCATAAACAGCGGTAATAATAGATATAGCTTCATCACATAATCAGTATGATTACAAGAGACACATCTTCATCACGTAATTAGTAAGACAACAATCAGACACAGCTTTATCACGTAATTAGTGAGGCAACAATCAGACACAGCTTCATCACATAATTAGTAGTAACTCGTTCTACAGCTCAGCTACCGCCAATACCAACCCGCCCATGCACCGAATACCCTTTAACTATCAGATTCCAAATCATCCACCTTCCAGACCTCCACTTGACACCTTGTCAATCCCGTCGGAAACCCTCGTTGGGAACCACCCGTTCCACCTTGATTGGCGGAAAGTGGCCTTGGCTGAAAGTCAAGAAAACGTCGCTTCCAAATGGGGCATCCGACGGTAACCGTTGCAGATGCGTGGAATCCAATTTCGCAGCCATCATGGTGCGTAGCAGGCGAGTCTGGGGTAAACACGGGATAGAGGATTTGTTATAATAATTTGTATTTTCAATAATAAAAAGACAGAGACCATGTCTTGCGTGGGGTGACTTTGACAGAACCCTTTGGCTCATAACCGGTTGTAGCCAAGGAGACACATCAGTTTCAATGTGCTCAGGGCTCCATTCTGACACTGCAACTTTTACGTCGAGCCGAAAAAACCGAAAGTCAATATTGTCCTTAGTTTGAGCATTTTTATCAGACTTCTATACGTAAGGGTACAGCTGACGAGGAATCCTCGCCCCGTACATTCCGCCCCAGGCCGCTGGTTCCGTTTCCACTCCGTCCTGCGGGCGCTATATTATTTTACGACTCCGTGCCGGAACTTTGAACGCCAGGCCTGCATAGAATCCGCCGCCTAACACCCCTATAATATAAGCTGCCTTCTCCGAACACCCACAATGTCCCCTATTTGTTGCTCCCACCGTTTACCACACTGTGCTGGTGTAGCGGTAAGGCGGCGAGGCGGCGTCCGGCAAGGACAAAGGCACATGCAGGACGCGCAGGGCGCCCTCGGCCTGTACGAAAATTTCTTTGACATCGACCGGCAGGACCTCGGGTCACGTGACGCAGCAGTGACACACGCTAAGCCGCGCCTGTCAGCGGATCGGAACTAATTTTTAGGGGTTGTTCCGTGTCACAAACTACACCGTGTAACAAAGGTATTCGTATCCGTTCCATTACCGTAATATACATAGAGAGGGGCCCAGCCGGATCCGGCCCAGCTGGCGCCCGATGCGTGTCGTGTGCTGTAGCTAGGGAGGGTCCTGTTTAGGCGGAGGCCAGCTTCTGTTTCTGGCGCAAAACCTTGATCTTTCTTCTTCTGGCGTTGATAAACCAGTTGCTCAACTGCTGCTGGTTGAGGCCCGTCGTCATCATCAACTGCGTTTTTTCAAACGAGTTGGGGTAAGGGTGGTTCAAGTGGTCGTTCAACCATTTCAACAAAATGTAGGTGGTTTCCTTGGGCAAGTTGTTTCTAGTTCTAGCCCGCGTAGCCAAGCCGCTGGCTTCAGGAGTCAGTGCTTTTGACAGTGGCGAACCTGGAGATGTGGGCAGCGCCACCGAAGGACGACGGTCGCTGGAATTCAGGTTTCTGTGCAAAAGCGGCAAGGATCCTTGGGGAGCAGCCTCGCTATGCTGGGATCCGGCGGCTGGAGCCACGGCGTATGGGGTATAAGAAGCAGCACCGTAAGGAGAGTGGTGGTGTTGTGGAGGCGAGTTGTACATGTACTGGTACAGGTAGACGGGCATGGCTGGATAAGGCGAGGCGTGAGGGCCTGGACCAGGAGCTGGCATGGGTCTGTGGTATGGAGCAAAAGCTGGTTGTTGAGGCACAGGGCCGACGTTCTTGTTTGTGAAGATGTCCGAGATAGGAGGCAAGGTGACTCTGTTATTCATCATGGTTAAGTTATTAATGTGTGGGGGTGATGCGTTGAAGTGTGTCAAAATTTGGTATGCAAAAAAGTCCTTACGTTAGACTGGCGAACTAAACGGGGGATATCGCGCCTCTTTTATAATCATGACAAGAAACTGGTTCAATTTGTTAAGACATGATTGCTGAGGCAAAATTTCTTGGAGATCGTTATGCAGCATGCAGATCTGTCTGGAAACACCCGCAGCGCCTGCGCATAGTGCATAATAGCAGTCCATGCAGATCCCCTCGATCTCGCGAACCTACTATTTTTTCCAGCGTGCCCCTGGTGACAGGTCAAGAGGTCCAGGACATCGACATGTTCAGCACATAGCGAACTTAGGCCGTTGTCCCGGGAAGAAACCCACCAATATGACGTGTTGCCGAGACTTTCTCGGAAGAGGCGCAGCTGCCGGATGCTTCGTAAAAATGAGCCAAGCAAATGTCAAAGTGTCAAGGTGTCAAACTTGTGAATGCCAAGAAACTGATATGCACACATGCAGCGAAATTTCTTGACCCTCGGAAATTGCATGATGCCAAGCGCCTCGCTCCGTTTCGAGACGGAGCACCACCTGTTTTACTCCGTCGGCGTTTTAAAAACCCATATCTTGTTCTTTTATCATCCGGAAACTTATCTGATCTTTCTTCTAAGCGAAGACGCCCCGCTACGGCAAGGAACGCTTGAGACGCGGGACCCTGGGTCACGTTCAGCGTCCTTGGCACATTTGACAGATGCCGCCACGCTTATGTGCCGAACGGCAGCCCTAAAAGGGGAAGTCGCACGAGGCTTGGCTGCAGGCCTGGGCCCAAACCCTTTAAGTCTAAATTGTGACATATGCACAGCTATAGGTATCGTGCTGTCAGTACCATGGGGCGAAAGCGGAATCGGCAACGCCCGAGAAGCCACCGCGGGCAACGTCAAGCCATAAAAATAGAAAAATAAAAGTCTGTTTAGTAACAGCAGTAAAAGAAATTCCAAGAAAGCTTGTTTATATTTTATTTGTTCTGGCCTGTTTTCTTGACACCTAATGCCAAGCACCCACCAGAGGTAATCCACTTTTAATTAGCCGAACAGCTGCGCGCTTGTTCTCACCCTCGGAAGTCGGATGTGTCAAAGCTCGCCAGCTTTCAAAATAGTCTAGAGTGCAGCAACAATGATGCCCCCACAGTGAGAGAGGCGGGCTATGTGCAGGTACCCGAAATGCGCCCTACCCACCGACAGCTTTCCACGTCAATTTCACCACACAAACTTGGCAGCGCGCGCCAGAGCCAAGAGCCCGCAATGCCTCACGTTCGTGACACCTGTCTTGTCGGAGGTACCGGTGCAGCTTGGCAGATGTCATCTGGGCGTAGTCATGTTTTTTCTTGCAACAATCAAAAGTCTTGTGTTTCTTGCAAGAAGGAATGTGTTTGCCGTTCTTGGCTCCTTCAATATCCTTAGCGTCACTCGCCGAGGCCCCATGCCACTCCGATGTGGGTGGTCGGTGGCTTCGGGAAAGGCGTCTCTGCACAGCAGACCCTGTACAAGGGAGATATCGCAGTTAGCATGGAAAATGCCGAGACCTTGGTATTGTGCATAGATTAGAGCCAAGAGTTGGCGCCTTCCGAACCTTGACGCTGCCTTCCGAACCGACAGCGAACGTGTGAGCCGCAAATGTAGCCAGTCAAATACTGCACATAGCCACATCACCTGCCGCCCGGATGCCATCTCGGAACCTCGGATAGCTTCCGTCATCTCGGATAGCTAAAGTGTCATTTGCAGCCATCCTGCCATTTAGACATTCCGGCTCGGACTGATGCTTTAGATAATACGTCGCTCGGATCTGTGCTTCGGCTCTCGGACCCTCTCTAGAGCCGCTCGTTCAAGATCCGCTCAAACTGGGCCTTGTCGTACTTGATGTATTTCGCACGGTTCTTGGTAAACTCTCCACTGCCGTACTTATCGTACAACTTGTTGTATGCATTGATAATGAGCTTCTTGATCTCGCTGGAGAGATAAGCCCGCAAGTCCTTCTCCTGGATGTTGAATTTCTCGTAGTTCTTGAGTGCTTCTTCAAACAGCTCGTTGAAGTTCTTGAAGAGCTCCTTGACCTGCTCGCGCTCCTTGTTACTGTTTTGGCCTCCATGTTGGGCATTGATGGTGGTGATTTGTGTCATGTCCCTGATAATGATGTACGAGGCGTAATTCCAGTCGTCCAAGAAGAGCTTGAGGAAACGGTTCTTCAAACGCTGGAGACGCTCTTGGCCAATGACTCCAAGCTTGGTGTACAAACCTTCCAGTCGGTTGATGATGGTTTCGATCATAACAACGTTCCTCACAAGCATGAAACCTTGTGTCAGCTTCCGGAGACCGTTGTCACCAGATTGGTCTTTGAGGCGAATCTCGAGATCCACCATGAGCTCGTCCAAGAGGTCCAGAATGTAGGACGACACCAAGAAAGCCTGACGATCTGAAGCATCGCCTTCAGCACCAGGGATCACCGATGTGTAGACTGAAATGAATTGTAAAGGCGGCTTGACATCGAGCCAAGACCCAAGTTTCATGTCCTGGAGCAAAAGCGCCAAAGAATCGTACTCTGTAACACGCCTTATTTTAGATAAGATTTCCACCACTACTTCTGGAATATTGCCGTCCGTAAGCTTGTCCATTGCATGCACCCTGCCGTCGACGTATTTGACCCACTCAGCAAGCAAGCCTTGGGCGATGTTGAGAAGACGGTGGTACTCTTTGTTAGCTACCAGACACACACCCAAGTTGCAATTTGCTACCTTCCCAATGTGATTGTCCAAATCGGCCACGTTATCCAAAACGTCAAGAATAACAAGATCCTGGCCCGTGATGCCGCTCAGCTCCAAAAAGGTGCAGTAGAGACTGAGGATTTTGGCGACCCTATCGTCCATATACTGAGCCACGGTATTTCTGGCGACCGGGGTATCAGAAACCAGAAGCTCTGCAGCAACGCCTTGAAGGGTAGAAACAGCATTTTTGAGCTCCTCAACGTACGAGGCCACGCCGTTGCTTCCTCTTTCGTACGGCATGTTTGCAGCTCTTTTCTGGAACACACAATTGTCCTCCAAGGGGGCCATTTTCTGCGTAAGCTGACGAGCAAACGCCTTCTCCATAGCCTCGTGCGCCATTCTGAGATTGCCCTTGCTGGCAAAGTATGTGAGCACTGTCTTGATATCAGTTTGTTTGGGCACATTAGCACCTCCCAATCCCACAGAAGAAACCAACTTGGTGAAGTGTGTCACAACATTGAGCTCGGCCTTATCGACGACATTGGCGAACGTGACCACCACATTGTCAAAATGGTGAATTTCACGCTTCATTTCGCGTACCAAATCGGAAGAATCCAGCAAACACTGGAGGTACTTTGTCGTACCCACAGATTCAATCGGACTCGTCAAAAGCCGCTGTGACTCGGCTGCACGGCCAGCGTAAGAAGAAACATCTTTTAGAAGCAGCAACCCCTCCTCCACAGAGCGCTTTTTGGATGTAAGTGTGTTGAACTCAGTTAACACAGGCTTGATGGAGGTGGACGCCAGAGACGTTTTTGTGGAAATTGAATGGAGACGCTTGGTGATGTCATTGAAAAGGTCCTTAGACTTAGCTAGGTTTTGCGTAAGAACGGCCACATCGGCCTCATCCACGTCAACGTTCATTGGAGTAGTAGTAGCCGCTGTGAGGTTGATGTGTTGATAGTGCCCAAGTGCAGGTTGTACGGGGAACCCCCACGATTTCCGTGTTGTAGAGGGGGAGAGGGAATGGGAGAAAATTGAAGGGGGATTGTTAAAGTAGAATTTTTGAAAAATGCTATTGAGCTGTATATTTAGATGCTTCAGAGGTGGAATGAAAGGAGCATAGTCGCACGCCTTTGGGAGGCTGTACAGATTCTATATTACAGACTCTATACTAGAAGATATCCAAAAAGCCTGAGTACGAGACAGACTCTATGGATGGTTTTCTAAGTAAAGTATGGCAATTGTAGTTTTGAGGTTTGCCTTGTCTACACCTATAAGTTCTCCTGCTTCTATACTCAATAACCACTACTCTAACAGATAGAAGCTTGTAAAGATACCCCAATATGTGCACAAATACACACTTTCAAAAGCATTAACAAATGAAACATGCTCCTACCGCCAACTATCCATCGACAACTCGAAAGAGAGACCTGTTCTTCCGATGGCTGCAAACTGGTGTACGGATGTCCTGCTACAGAAGCGATGGAGAGACCATCACCACTCCATAATGCTTGACTCGTTTCCCGTAAAACGGGACCTGGAGGATGAGATCAGCAATCTTTTCATAGATCTCCAGGTTGCCCTAGAGAAAACCAAATTGGCCAAGGCACAGCGAAAAACATACAAAATCACCACATCCAAGGGAGACGAGGAGGTGGATTCATGGAAATTCAACGAGTACGCCTACTCCGACAAATCCATAGTTCTCCCATTGAGAGCACGTGGCGTTTTCACTAAGGACGGCTCAATTATTGCTCGTGGATACGACAAATTCTTCAGCGTGGATGAGGTCGAAGATACCAAGAAGGATGCCATCATGAAGTTGAAGGGACCTTTTGAGGTCACCACCAAGGAGAACGGTTGCATTGTGTTGATATCAGGACTTGAAGACGGCACGCTTGTGGTTTGCTCGAAACACGTCACAGGTGAGCCAATTGGCGAAAGTCCTAATCGTGAAAGCAACATCAAGCATTCTCGTCAAGCAGAGAAGGCCGTTTTTGAGCATCTAGAGAAGGCAGGCAAGAAACCTGAAGAATTGGCGAAAGTGCTATATGATCACAATGTCACTGCTGTGGCTGAGCTCTGTGACGATGAGTTTGAAGAGCATATTGTGGAGTACCCCAAGGAGCTAGCAGGTCTTTACTTGCACGGAATCAATGCAAACATCCGTGATTTCTACACATACCCCATGGAGGATGTTTTTGAATTGGCAGACGAGTTCGGCTTCAGAAAGGTGCATCTTGAGCGTTTCGATAGCATTGAAGAGCTCTGGGAACTTCTAGAAGAGAGATCGAAGTCTGGAAGCTACCAGGGAAGATTGGTCGAAGGTTTTGTTGTAAGGGGAAAGAAGGAGCTGGGAGACCCGTTTTTCTTCAAGTACAAGTTCACCAGACCCTACGATTTGTACCGTACCCTCAGAGAAGCCACCAAGAAACTAGTGGAGCAAACCGAAGCCAAGATGGATATCGCTCTTGGTGAGAAGAAGTATGCTCTGGTGGTGAAAGCGTATCTTGATTTTGTGGAGGAATACTTCGAGAAGAACCCAGAGGCAGCACAGGAGTTTCTTAATGATAAGGGTATCATTAAGGCCAGAAACTTGTTTTTGGAGAACAGCGAGATTGTCACAGAAAGTGGTTTGTCTTTAAACGAGCTTGAAGCCACCGAACTTCTTGTGGAGAGGCTTGAAGCCTTCCATATTGAAACCGCAAAGAAGTACATCCTTGTTCCTATAGCGGTCGTGGGAAGTGGAAAGACCACTGTTTTCAGAACGCTCCAAAATCTCTTCCCTCAGTGGGGCCATGTGCAAAACGATAACTACCAAACACCGAAGCCATTCAGAGAAGAGTGTATCGATAGTCTCCTGAAGCTGACAGTCTTACTACTTGATAGGAACAACGCCATGAAAAGAGAAAGAAGAGAGATCATTGATCAGCTCAAGAAGATGAGATTAGGTAAGATCCTACCTGATTTTGGCTTCCGCTTCATTGGAGTAAACTTTGGAGCAGCACAGAAGAGTCCTGAATTCGAGAAAATTGTCTCTGAGAGAGTTATGAAGAGAGGTGATGAGCACCAAAGCATCAAGGCATCGTCACAGGAGGCCAGAACATCGCGTATTGTTTCAGACTTGGTGAGAAGACTCGAACAACCAAATTTAAAGAACAAAAGCGAATCGAAGGATGGAGAGATTGTGCCCTTGTATGAGCAGGATGAACTCGCTTTTCCTGATGACAAATTCCACGAAGTGATCAACGTCGATATAACAAAGCACGACTCCTTGGAGATTGCAAAACAGATCTGGAAGTACCTCAAAGATGTACCAGAACTTGAGGAAGAGCGTAATCCTACCGAGGAGGAATGGCAGGCCGCCTACAAGGAGGCGTTGGAGTACAAGCCTACATTCCAAAAGAAGATGCCCGTTAATTCGCACAACGGCAAAAGAGCCGAGTATTACGGCATTCATATCGAGGAAAGAGAAGCATTGGTTGAGCTCTTGAAAAAGAGTCTTCCAGACAATCCTACCTGGGAATCGATACAAACGAACGGCAGAGTTCAAGACGAATTCCATGTCACTCTCGGCCACAAAGATAGCATATACGTCCATGAGCAGAAGAAGCCGGACTGGGAGGCCTTGGGTCGGCAATTCGGCATGAACCAAGCCAGGAAAAACTCAGGCGAGGACAAGAAGGTGTCAGTAAACTACTTCTACGACATCAGATTGACCAGAGCCATCATCTTTGACGATAAGCTTGTCACAATTGAGGTCAAACTCGAACAAGGTTACAAGACCGACGAGAACAATAACATCGTCAAAGAAAGATCACAGATTAAACCGCTCAACGAGCATTTGCATATCACCATAGGCACCGTTTCACCGGCCATCAGAGCCGCAGAACTGAATGCCGCCCTTACGGAGCTTTTCCTCAAGTATGAGGATCCTGAGGATGGTGAGTATAAACTCAAGGAGACCACTGCACGGGTGGTTTCGCTTGACAAAGTCTTGGAAAAGCAGAAGGTGTTCATCATGTTCACCTACGATTTCTAGACAACATACATAGTCATAGCATATCAACATTTGAAAAGTGTAGAATTGGGTGGTTGCAAAAGGTCTCTGCAGTATCATCAAAACGAGCGACTACTACAACTCCATGTCTGCACCAACATGGGTGATAGTGCCTGTATCTACGATCGGATGCGGTAAACTGACCCTTTTCAGAGCCCTTACAGCGATATATCCGCAATTTTCACATATCGAGAATGACAGGATCGACAACAAGCGAAACTTTCTTCTGACGATATCGCATGCTATATCCAACCACCCAGTGGTTCTTATAGACCGCAACAACCACATGGTAAGACACAGAAAGGAGCTTTTTGACATACTAGGCCAGAAGGACGTGAACATTCTTGTGGTGAACTTTGTCAATCCCAAAACACCCCATGCCAAAGTGAAGAGCATAGTGCTAGATAGACTCAGAGCCAGGGGTAATAACCATCCTAGTGTGGATGGGCTGGACGAGCGGATGCTCAGAATGGTGGTTGGGCTGTTTTTCCGTGATTTTAAGCCGTACAATGCCCGTGAAGAGGACCCCGAGTCCAAGAACCAGAAACTAGATCTTGATATGACAAAAGACATCAAGTGGAACTTGAGCAAGTTGATTAGGTTTTTTCACGAGAACTTGGGGCTTGAAGTGCCTAGCGGTGAGTTGCTATCCAGGGAAGTTGAAGCCGTGAAGGAGTACCAGGTACCTGAAGAGGAGAAGCGCTTCAGAAAGCCGAGGAAAGGGTCTAAGAGAGAAGGGGGCCAGGGCAGAAATGGACAGAATAGGAATAATCGGGGTTCTAAGAAACCCAAGGTGCATAATGGAGGCGAGAAAAACGAGGTTTTGAAGACCACGGATGAGGTGAATACGGGGAACGGTGTTGAGGTTAATGGTGAGGTGAAGATGGACTGATCGTGAGGGTAGATAAGGTTGTTGTCACGGGAACTCACCATTGCCAACCAAGGGCCATGATCTTGCTCTCCATAGCTTCAATGGTGTTATAATGGTCAAACACTAATGTCTCTCGAGACGTCATCATCGATGTCCAGATACCACAGCCTTCCTTGCGATTCACCCAGCAGGCAAGAAAAAGCTATGCATCCACAGAAAGAGGCCCGCTTGTTGACTTCACCTGCCACTATGGTTGTTGAGATGGTCATTGCATTCCCCGAAGGATGCAACGATCGCCATGGTGCCCACTGACCTCAAACCCACGGATTCAACAACAAAGATCATACTCAAAAATGCCTAATAGCATGAAAACATCTTTTCCTCTGTTCATCAATAATTCAACCGCTCTCACTGGCTGCTGGACTGCTGCATGGTCCGTACTTCCAAAACAGGAAGCAGCCGTCGACCACCCGACATCAACATCAAAAACGGCACCTCCACAGACTTATCCGAAGAATACCCAGAACTCCTACTCCCAAAAAGACATTAACCTCTCTTCCGAAATGTACCCGTGTGCTCCGCTCCGAGCTCCTCCTACCCGCACCGGATTCTCTGTTGCAGCCATCCCGGAATTATTTGTAAGCTTGACGCAATGCAACCCTCCCTCTAAACAATATTCTCCATATTATTCCGGAACCCAAATATTACGTTGCATTGGAGTCACGGCAAAATCTATTGGCCGGTTTGCAGCCCGAATCACCCCACAAAATGCGTAACCGCATGGAAAACAAGGTTTTTCGAAAGATCGACCGCCTGCTGATGTAATCACTGCCATGGTTGCAACCGTCCTGTTACCTTAGTATCTGCTCCTCGGTTATCTACGTCCCCACAACAATTCAAAAGTGGCCAATCAATAAACTAGATCTCCATTTGACAACTGACAAAATCATGACGATAAAGAATGACGGCTGATCTCGAGGCTTGGACTGTCAAGTGGATCTTCGCTGAGCTTGCGGAAAATCCGGAAGCTCACAGTGGGCATCATCCGAGCAACCCCACACGTTCCTTATCGCGTTGATCGGATCCAGAGTAACGGGGTACTTCCAAAAAACGAACGGAATATTTAAAAAGCATTTTCCTGGTCCTCCAATCATATCGGCACTTCCTCCTTCGTACATCTCAGAACGTCTCGTTTAGCGCCATTGTGGTACCTCGACGCACTGGGCCTGAATTTTGCACCCAAGGCCGTAAAATCGCCTATCAAGATCCACCCAAAGGAACTCTTCCACCCGAACAGAAGGAAGGATCGATTTTTGAAAATCAAAAAATTTCATCTATCGAAGTTTTGTCACTTGGAAAACCCCAAAAACCCGTCCCTTTGTCCCTGCCAATCTCCGCTAGGCACCTTTGTACGTCACCGTCTCCATTGTAGTGGTACCTCGGACTTGCGGCACCATCGGTTACGAGACTTTTATTTTGAAAAATTCCTCCAAAGCCAATTTTGTTGGATTTTCAAAAATCACCAAAATCCACCCTTCCACCTCCACCCAACTGGTCGGTATCGCCTGTTCCTCGGACTGTTCCTCGGACCACTACGACTCGCGGTAGGGTAGTGCCAAGTTTCGACGTTCCAACGGCCAAAACGCCAGAACTTCCCTGAAAAAAAGAAACGAGCCGCTACAATTCCAAAAACCACCGAACCCCAGCAATTCCTAAAAATCACAGCCCTTCCGTTTGCGCAATAACCACCGCCAACCTCTACCTCATAGTGCAGTGCGGGTGCCCCAACAAAATTTTCGTCCCCAGATTCTCGCGCTACCACTTCACCAAAAACCACTCCATCAAGAAAATCCAAAAAAACACAACCATTTATGGTTAAGCAGCTCCTTGTCGACAACATAGACTTCGGCTCGGTGCCCGCAGGCACCATCAAAATCGACTGTCTGGGGGCCTACATTGCCAATGACCACTTGATCAGAGGCCAGTATGGTCTGCTGAGTTCGAGTGCTCTGCCGCTGCCTCCTGAGCTGTCTGAGCTGGAAAGTGAAGAGGAGCTTCAGCACAGCTTCAGTCTGATGGGAATTAGCCCTTCTACGGACCTGGTGAACGCCCAAAACATCGCCTTACCGCAACACAACTCAGACATCATTCACATGAGTATCGACATAGGCGGCACCTTGACCAAGTTGGTGTACTTCACGGCGTCTCTGACGGAGAAGGACGACCCGGCCGACTCGGGCGGGAAATTGCACTTTCAGGATTTCCAGACGGGCTCTTTTGAGAAAGAGGCGCTCGCTTTCATGATTCAACTCATCCGCAAGTCCATCATCAACAAGCTGAACCCTCCCATCACGTACGTCATGGCCACGGGCGGCGGCGCCCACAAATTCTGCAAGTTGATGGTGGCGGTTTTCAAAAAACACAAGTTCCCCATGCAAATCGTCAAGAAGGACGAGATGGAGTGCTTGATCAAGGGCCTCGACTGGCTCATCACCAAAATCCCCAACGAGATCTTCACCTACGATCTTGTTGAAAACGAAATTCAGTTCATTACCAGTCCTTACACGTGCGAGGACCAGATATATCCCTATTTGTTGGTCAACATTGGCTCCGGTGTGTCTATGATCAAGGTCACGGGGCCTGGTCCCCAGGGCTTTGAGCGTATAGGCGGTTCTTCTCTCGGAGGAGGAACGCTTTGGGGTCTTCTTTCCCTCCTCACAGACGCCAAAGACTACACTGAAATGTTGGAAATGGCCCAGAAGGGCGACAACGAAAACATCGATCTTTTGGTCGGCGACATCTACGGCACAAGCTACAACAAAATCGGCTTGAAGTCCACCCACATTGCCTCGTCGTTCGCCAAGGTATTTAAAAAGCTCCGCTTTAGCAAGCTGGGCAGCCCACTTACTCCCACAGAAAAGCTAGCACAGTTTAAGCAGGAAGATATTGCAAGATCCCTCTTGTACCTGATCTCCAACAACATTGGTCAAATTGCCTATCTTCAGGCGCTTCGCTTTGACCTCAAGCGTATATACTTTGGAGGCAGCTACATTCTGGGACACATGCAAACAATCCACACGTTGAGCTACGCCGTCAATTTCTGGTCCAAGGGTGACATGAAATCGTATTTCCTCAGACACGAGGGCTACTTGGGCAGCGTGGGTGCCTTTATGATGGGGCCCAACGGCGAAATTAACGGACACTCGTGTCATTAAAAGCATATAGAGATGTTGATTTATCAACTCTTATTTATTCCCGCAGCAGGCTTGCGGCATACATACATCCTAATCATTGCACTGGCGTAGCTTGTGTAGCTTGTTGCATTGCTTGTTTCTCAAGCTTCTTCTTCTGTTTTTTCGAACGTTTTGATTTCTTTGCGTTGACTTCTGGTACCACCAGCGGGTTGATCTGGCATTTCAAATCCAAGTAGTATCCTGTCCTTTGGTCATCACGAGAGCCAATGACTTTTCCCTCTTCGTTGATAAGAACTCCAGTGCCCTGGCTGAGAAGCCATGGCCTCTTACAGCCAGGTTCATAGACGTTCGACGCTGTACGATTGAAGTAGACTCTTTCGATTGTGAGGTCATCACCAGCACTAGTTTTGGCGTAGACTGTGCCATATCCAAGAGGAGCGCCTTCTCTAGGCTCCGTGTAGTTCCACAAAATGGTCTTGTCCAGAGTCATTCCTCTTTCCAACGAGCCATGCAGCCAGCGAAAACTAACACTCTTGGAAGCCTGACTTCCAGGCTCTTGTTTTGGACTCAAGGGGCTTCTAGGAGTATGCACCCCCAGTTTTTCTTCCAGTTGACCGTTGACGTTAACTCCGGCTTGTCCACGGTTCAGCGGATGCCTTTGTCTGAGGATCTTAACAGCCAAATCAGAAGTTTGCATGGGTATAGGCTGAAACAGATTGGAAGTACTCGATTCTCCCGAGTTACGATTTCCTTGCATTTGAAGGGCTCTTTCGGGATGAATTGTAGGCTCATTGGGGGACGTTGTGGGTGCAAGAGGCTCCAAACTTATAAAGCAAACTTTGGAATCAGCACTTGTACTTTTCGCATCACCTTTTCGATTCTTAGAAGGACCCGCCTGATTTTGATGCACGGTAGACTTTCCATCCCCAGGCGGATGAATCTTGGGTTTGAAGCTTAAACCCTCATCCATATCATTTAAGCTTATGAAATCACCTAAGGGCTCCGAGTGTCTTTCGACATGAGCCTGAGGAAGAGCCTCCTCAATGACTTTATCAGAGGGTTTTGAATGTATTTTGGCCAATTGCTTTAAGGTCTCTATGACTGAGTCATGAGATGGGGCTTCAGGCTTGGCTTGTTCAGGTTCAGGCTTGAGAGGTTCAGATTCAGGCTTGACTTGTGCAGCTTCAGTGTAGTATGGGTCATGGGGTATCCCGGAGCCTAGGTTGATTGTAACGACAGGAATATTGTTCAAGTCCAAGTTGGAGAATGTTTCATCGGGCCGTGAAATAAGGGGTGGGTCTGGCTTCTTCTGAAGCGGTGGATCAGCTTCTTCAACCTTCGGGGTTACTTGCTTGTTCAGTCTTGGGGGAGGAGAGGTGGACGAGTTACGGCTCTTGACATCTGCGTTATCTGAGCTCTCAGAACCCGAATTTGTTGACCCAGCCGAGGAAGTCTTATTGAAAGCTGGTCTGTGGTCAATAATTTTGGGTCCTTTGGGAAGAGCCGTCTTGTCAAATGACTTTTTCGACTTCCCAACTGGTCTGTTGTCCGTAATTCTTGGTCGCTTGGCCTGGCCGTTCAGACTTGTAGAAGTATCGGAATCGGCACTGTTCCTCCTTTTGCAAGGAGGTCCCTCGTACTTCTTCTTGGGCGGAGGAGGTCCAGATTGCTTCTTCTGCCCAGGTCCCTCGTACTTCTTCTTAGGCGGAGGAGGTCCAGGTTGCTTCCTCTGCCCAGGATTCCTGGTGTCCTCGTAGGAATGCAGACGAGGTTTGAAACGGTCTTCTCTTTCCCGGTGCACGTTTGACGATGCACCAGGTTTGAAACGGTCTTCCCTTTCACGGTGCACGTTCGACGATGCGCTAGGCTTAAAACGGTCTTCTCTTTCATGGTGCACGTTCGACGATGCACCAGGCTGTGAAGAATGATAATTCTGCTGCTTTGACGGAGCATATGGCTCGGTCTGGATGTAATGTTGGGAAACATGCTGATTCTGCTTTGACGGAGCATTTGACTCGGTCTGGCTATAGTGCTGGGAAACATACTGTTTCTGAGGAATATTACCTCTTGGGTGGGTCAGGTCTCTTGAAGACTGACCTTTGCTAGGATAGACGGTAGCGGTTCCTGGAGATGGGCTCCTGCTAGGGTAGACGGTAGCATTTCTTGGAGCTATGTTTCTGCTAGGGTGGACCATAGAGTTTCTGGGAGACACGCCCCCCTTCTGGCCTGGTGCCTGCTGTATCTTCCGTTTCTTTGAAGGATACTCTGAGTCGTCTCTTTCGTCCTGGGCATGAAACTTTGCCTGGGGTTTCTTCCCTGGCGGTTTCTTAGGACCCGTCTTTGGATTCCTAGACGCTCTAGCTGAGGAAGGCCCTGGTCTAGGACCCTTTGGTGCGCCAGAAGGGGGTGTCTTTTTGTATTTTCCTGCCGACGGTCTCGGCGAACGTTGTGTGGGCTCTGAGGATTCATCGTCAGAGTAGCCCAGTAGTAGGGCTGCCAATTTGGAGTTATTCTGTTTCATTAGTAGCGAGAAAGGTGTGGAGAGTGTGGAGAGGTTATAAGGAGAAGAAGAAGAGATGTAGTGTCGAGATGCATACGGCCGAGGGATGCGCAAGACTTTGTGCATACCCAGGGAGGAAAATTCTGTGATAAGGTGAAAAAATATGCTCGAGGGAGGGAATATTATGGAGAGGTGTTTTGGTGTTTTTAGTTGGTTTGGACTGAGAGGGCAGTTTTAGCGGTTTTTGTGTTTGAATGACCTTGGTGGTTTGGTGATCAACAGGGATCGTAAGCTTTCGACCATGTGCTTTTCTCAGAATGGCTTTGATGAAGGTGGGTTCTTTGGAGGTGGAATTGGTAGGAGGAATTGGTTAGGGGAGCGCTGCAGAAGCATGCAAGGGAGGCAGGGGTTGTTTAGTTGTGTTTAAAGGGGTGTTTCGGAGGTGTTTCAGAGGTGTTTCAAAGGTAAGAGGTGCATGGTGGAGGAGGACCGGCGAGCTGGGTTCCCGATTTGGAAGTTGTGGTGACGAGGAAGGTTTAGGTAAGTATAGTTGTGAATTCAGTCATAAGGCTTTCCATTTTCATAAAAGTTGATCAGTCACTTTTTTGAAGACTCTCGGCTTGTTTGCTCTATAGAAGTAACTACCGAGGGCGTTTGCAGCCATACCTCGATCCAGGAACAGATTTCCCTTGCATGAGGCTGGATGCGTGAAGTTTGTAAAATATGGCATTTCGAGGTATCAATGGACAAAATCAATGAAATAATTATCCAAATTCCCCACACTGGAGGGTCCCTGTCGTCTCGGCTGTGGCTGCGAATAGACCAGATAGTGGGGCCATTGTTACCTACAAGCCCAGGAACGTCAAACCATTGATGATGTAAAAACAGAATGTAGACAATTACCAAGGTGGTGCCGTCTTCTACAATTTTGATAATATCGAGAATAACAACCGTGTTGAGGCAACCGTCTCCTCGGTGTCTGCATCACCTGAGACGCCATAGCAAGAAGCCCCAAAACACTCAAACAGAAAAACGTGAATTTCCGACAAAAAGCTGTTCTTTCCTACTTAAACAGCCCTGAAAGTTCATTGAATACCTCCAATTCCATCTATTTAGCCCTCTCCATATCGTATATCCGCCCCGCTAGGCCAGATGGAGGAACCCAAAACTCCGAGACGAGGGTCCCCGGGCCCAAAATCTCGAAAATCGTCGATTCAAAAAATTATTCAAAACACCTTCTTCTCTCACAAAACCACAGTATCAAAAACTTTAACTCCACCTCCAAACCCACCTCTTCCCCAAAGGCTCATGAAAATGCAACTCTACCCCACCGATCCTTTTTGGGGCCAGACCGAGGAACCACAACCCCACCACCAAAAACCCACCACCAGCAAAAACAAAAAAAGAAAACAAACCACCTACTTTTTCGCCATCCGTAGACAACAACACTCCTCTTTATATTAATAAAAATTCACCGTGTTCCACCATAATCATGCCCAGGTTTGCACCCAGTGCATACCGGACGGGTACATCTCACCAAAAAACACCCTCACCACAACACTACGACTAATCTACAATATATGGAGCTGGTGCACGTGCAAGAGACGTACGGCAGCGTACCGGCGTATTTCCACAATTTAAAGGCGGCTTCCAATAGCCCGCTTCATGTTGCCTCGGAATGGGGTGATCCTGACGACCTGCCGCTGAAGAAGGGTTCCTTGGAAACACCATCAAAGAAGGTCCAGGTCCACCTTCTTACGCCAGGCAAAAGCCAGAATTCGCCGGCCCAGAATGCTACAGTAAGAAGAGGAAGCTCCACGGCAGACTCGGCGGCTCCATCGCCTCCTCCAGAAACGAAAAAGGGCGTCAAGGTCCAACCAGTGGATGTGCTTTGGGCAATGCTCAACGACATTGTGGGTAAGGACAAGATGGCCAAATTCGGCCAGTACACGTTGCGTTTGTTGTTGTACCACTCGAAAAATACGCAAGACTGGCTCAGTGACGAGATGATCAATGTCAAGCTGATAAACCGCACATACGCCTCGACAGAGAGAGTCATGGACTTGGTCATGAACTTCTTGCAGAACCCGCAGGGTTTCGCCAGGGTGCTAGTCATCTTGATCTGCTCGGTGTTCAACCTGCGATTCGCCGCCGTGGTGCCTGCTATCGGTATCTACAGACAGTTTCTTCGATTCGGTAAGTCGCCATTCCGCATACGCAACTTGTACTGGAAAATCCGTGCTGCCATGAACAACCCTGCCAAGTGGACGTTCAACCCCTCCCTATTTTCATCCACAACCCTCGGTGAGATCCTCTCCTTGTACTACTCCATCAACGACGAGTCGATCCTCATGGGCAAACTCGGACTCTTGAAGAACCCCACGGTCAAAGACTTTGTGTCTCGCCACGAGTCTTACGCCTGGTACTGCGAGTCCTGGTTCGCTCTCTACAATGCATACAGCAACTTACAGCACTTGAGCCAGCAGGAGATGGACGCCAAGATCCAGATCCAAGTCAAGAAGCGGGCCCGTGCCATCTCCAGACAGCTTCTAGGCGGCGGGTCCGTGAATCCTATACCCAGTTTGACCAGCTCGAACCTAGATGACGACTCTCGCGATACCCTTGCGCTCAAAGAGATCATGTTCAAGAAGACAAACGCACACCTTGATATTTATAAGACGCTTTCCGACATTGTGTTCAACTCATACACCGTGTGGGGCTTGGCGCTTCACTTCCAAACCGTCCAGATCTGGATGGGTATCCTGGCGTCTTTCCTCAGTTCCGTCAAATTGTACAGGGAAAAGAAGAAGGAATTGGTGGGCAACCGCAAGCCTTGATTTTACTATATACAATGGTTCATCTACTCGAGCACTTGCTCCAAGGTGATTGATGATGGGACCTCGGCTGCATCCTTCCAAAACTTGGAAAGATGGCGGGCGCCAGAATCGCAGGCGATCACGACTATATCATGACCAGGACCGAGCTCCTTGGCGGTTTTTACTGCCGCAACACAGTTCACAGCAGCCGACAGTCCCCAGAAGTATCCGTCATTGACACACAAGAACTTGGCCATTTTCACCGCCTGTTCGTCAGTGACACGGAATGCTTGGTCGATGTTTTGCTCACCCTGCTTGAAGTTCCATGTCAATCTGTTGAGACCGATACCCTCAACCATCGTGTCAACCTGGTGTCTTCTGCGCTTTCCCTCTTTCTCGACGGTGTCGTACATGACACCGTAATTGACTCGATTGGCAAGGCCAGAGCCTTGAGGATCAGCTAGAATAATGCGGGTCAGCGGCAGTTTGCTTTTGAGGTATTTGGACACTCCCAGAATGGTTCCACCGGTACCAGAGCCGGTGACAAAGGCATCGATCTTATGCTGCATCTGCTTCCAGATTTCAGGTCCTGTCGTGGCGTAATGAATTCGCCAGTTGAAGTCATTCTCAAACTGGTCTGCAAAGATGGCGTTTCTACCTTTCTCGCTGTTGATCTTAGCCGCACCATTGCGAGCAGCGTTGGTATACTGGTTGGGATCAACGATTGGCGCCGGTTTGACAGGCTCTAGCTCTGCTCCTAAGGACTTCAAGAGCTGCATCTTCTCAGGCGAGGTATCATCGGGAAGGCAGATATGCGCCGTGTAACCCAATGCGTTCGCCAATACAGTGAAGGAAATGCCCGTCGATCCGGACGTGCCCTCGAAGATGACATCGCCATTGTGAGGCTTGAGCTTCCCGAGCTTTTCGTTTTCACGGATCACTGCAAGGGCCACTCTATCTTTGGCCAGCCCAGCCGGGTTCATGAGCTCGAGTTTGGCGTAGATCTTACAGCCAGTGAGCCGCAGAAGCGATTCTATTTCAACCATCGGCGTGTTACCTATGAGTGAATCCACCCCACTAGTACGGGGCCGGAGAAGCTCGTTCTTTGGTCGGCTTTCCCAGACCTTGTAAGCAGCAAACACTGCCAGTGCCGCTAGAACACCATACAGCCAGTCTTTCCAGGACATCAGTGGAAGTTGTAAATATGATTATAACGAGTAGATTATGACGCGCTCGTTGGCAATGCAGTTGTAGGCGATGGACCGAGTAGATGTGATCTAACTGGGGTGGTTGATTCGAGATAAAAACGAACTAGACGAGGGGACTGTTTGGTTTTATAGGAATAAGTGAATGTGTGGTATGGAGGAGACTATGTTTGTATTGCTCCGTTTGTAGTTGAACGCTTATTTGGATCAGGGTAATGAGTACGGTGGTGATGAGTATGTGAGGTGAATTCGCAGTAGATGTAGGTCAGAAGTGTCGGACTAGCCGATACACTAGGAATCGACATTGAGAAATGCAAGATGAAGAAAAAGATGGAAGGGGAATCTTTTAATGTGTTTTATTTTCTTCTTACATTTTTAGTTTTTCGAACTTGGTTCGGATGATATGCATGGTTCCACAAAATTGTCATGGTTATGCTGAAAGCTCTCGAATGTGCAGAGTCCTACAAAATCCAAGAATGCCTTGAGCAAACAATTACATAACAACCACTGTTAGAATTCTTTTTTCCTATGAATGTCATTCCCAGTCAAAGCTGTGAATTTTGGGGATTATTTCACAAAATACGTCAAAAACCAGGGGTTAAAATGATCACGACATAAGAAAAGCTTCTGTCATCTAAGCAAATCCAGCCTTTCATATAAACGTAAGCAGCCGTTGAGGCGCTATTCTGCTTTCCAAGAAGAAAAAGAAGGAAAAAAACCCAACTACGACCTACGATCTGCTCAAAGCAAAGCCATCTTCCTGGAATTGCCGCCGATCTTTACCGGAATTTGTGGTATCGAGATTATTCAAACTGTAGGATTAACTACACGTCAAATTGTTGGCCCGCCTGTCACTTTGCTGGTTTGCTCGCCTGTCCTGTAAAGACACTTTTGACTTCACCGAATAAAGTTTGGTAGTTTATTAACGCGATGTCCCCCTAATTCAAAGCACAAAGCTTACCAATTGAGATACGGATATAACGGGAATTTATTAATCAATTTGGCGATTTGAGCATTCCCGTTGAGCTAGAATCATTTGGGAAGGATTAACAGAACAGGTCTAGACTACAACTATTGTTAGAAAGTCAATTGACTATTTAGCAGTTCAATCAGAGCATCATGTTACCGACAAGGGCAGCAACAGCGACAACACCACCAACAGTCTGGCCACTGGCAGCACCCTTAGACTTGGAACTGGAACCAGACTTGGAGCTGGAGCCAGACTTAGAGCTAGAGCCAGACTTGGAGCTAGAGCCAGACTTGGAGCTCGAACCAGCAGCAGAGGCCGAGGAAGAGTGGCCGGAAGCAGACGAAGAGTGGGCAGCGGAAGAACCACTGGCAGAGCTGGAGGCAGCGGAAACGGAGACCACAAGGGCAGCAGCGGTGAGGATCTGGGAGTACAACATTGTTTGAAATCTGATAGGAATGATGACAACCACAAGCCGGCGGCGGGGGTCATATTTATACCCCGTTCCCCAGCAAGCACAGCCCGAGTCGGCAATGCCGCAGAGAACGCAAAGCTAATTCGGGCTCCGACGGCGTGGTGTTGGACTGTACTCATGAGCTATTTTGGCAATGGTCGAGCTGCATCAAGGCGCACATGGCTGCTATTAGCCGCATAAACCCTGTCAAAGCGCGCAGTGACACCTGTTTACGGGCGGAGCCACAGGACTATGGCTCCACCGCTTAACCTGTCAAGCCCCTTTTGAGCAATAAGGCGCAGCCGTTGGAGACCACGCCTTGTCGCTTGAGGCGATACCCACAACACTAAAAACACAGGAGCCCATGTGTCGGGGGTGGAGGTGTGGCGCATCTCTGCAAGGCTGGCTCCCGAACATTCCTTGAAGGATAAGCTATTGTCCACGCAGATCGACACACGCAATTGGCTTGCTTACAATTTCCAGAATTGAGTGCCAGCCGGAGATCCCGCCTGATTGCCTCGAGCTAGTCTGGTGTGTGCGGTCTTTCTGTCGCATAACTTTATTACCAAACACGCTGCGCCGACAATAATCGGGCGGAGCACTCTTACCCGCCAAACATATCTGGGACCCTTCAAGATACCCGATACATTCGACTAATCGAGGTGTAGCGCAATCATCACTTCTTCCTCTTTTTCCTCTTTTCCATCTTCGGGGCGCAGTCGGGACAGTACCAGATATCGTCATCCTTGGGCGGGCTGGTGATGCCCACGCACAGCCAATGGAACCACTCGTACTTGCAGTCATCGTTGTCGCATCCAATCATTTCGCCGAACGAGATACGCTGACAGAAACAGTACAAATTGTTATCTGCGTCTTCGCCAGAAGCGCCCGAAGGGGCACGAGGGCCCAAATGGCTGTGGTGTGCTCTTGTGCTGATTTCAGGCGTGCTTTCATCCAGCCTATCGTCGTAGTCCTCCGACTTGAGTCTCTTGTATCTTCTCATGACAGAGTAGGATCTCTTCTTCTTTGGTATGTCAGGGATAGGGGTGGCAGACGCTGTTTCTTCCACGGAGTCGTCAAGAGCATCTTCGTCCACAGGCGCTAGTAGATCGTCCTTCTCTAGCTTTTGAATGTCCACCTCGAAGTTGAACATATGCTTAGAAACAAGAAACAACGCCGTGTTGGCGAGCAAGATCTTCTCTTTCTGGATGCTCTGCATCAGTTTCATTTCCTCCTCGATCTTCTGATAAAGCTGCACCTCCTTGGGGTGCTTTGCGAGGGTTCCATTGGTCCTTATGAACTTGTGCAACTGGGAGTCCTTACTCTGGTACCGACGCCTGGCCTCAGCTAGCTGGAGGTCTTTTGCTTTGATTTCATCGAACAAGTACTTCACCTCTAGCGGTAGGTTCAGCAAGTCCTGCGTATACTTGTCCAAGACCGCTGTCGTGTCCATGGTGAAAATCCGGCCGAGAAGGTGTGAAGGACGTTGTATTTGTTTGTCGTGTGCGCACCACTAGATCAACTGGGTTGCCAAGGCGGATTTCTTGGGGTTTAAGAAAAATCGGCACGATTAGGCAAAATGACGTTTTTCATTGGTCCTCGGGGAGCGGCTTCGCCGGTGTGCCCTGACGGTCAGGGAATTTGCTCGTCGGAGTGGAAAAGTCATTGTCTCGGAAGAAAACGTTGAGAAGGTGACATATACGAGAAATGACGTTTGAAAGAAGGCGTGGTCATGAAGAGGAGTGCAGAAAGATCAAGAGAAGGCTGGCTGTGGATTAAGCGAGAATTAGAAGCGAGGTTGAAGATGTGGAGTTGTGAGACAGCATATTATGGGGTTTTGCGAAACCAGCCAGACCTATATTTTTCAGTTCCCCATATACACAAACAAGACTACAATCCACACTATTAGTATCGGAATTCAAAAAACCAAATCATCATAAACCACTTTTTACCAACCACCTGTGACCTTCTTACGTCAGTGAATTTCCGGCATGGTCCACGCCAGGGCTATTGTCTGAAAAATGCCAATGTTGCAACAGCGTAACATCGCCGAAGGCCGCGAAATATCGGCGAAGGGTGTTTCAATTTTCTGGAGAAGACGAAAAAAAATCTTCCCGATCTACATCCTCGGTAAAAGTCAATGTGCAAAATCCCGACGAAAGCTAAGAAACAAAATCGCAAATTCAGCCACTCCACCCTATCAGCCTGGAGAATGCTCGAAAATTCCTCTTTTGTAGTCCGCCATCGAGCCTCCCTGTACAAGGCTGATCGTCCATGCGTCATGTTTTGTCTCACAACGTGTAGGCGGACTTTTGGTACTTATCGGAAAACGCTATCTCCTGAATTTCTACATGCACCGATTTCACCCAATTTTTTGTCTACGGTGATCCGGTCTGCTTAAATCCAGAGTAACTCCACGTGAGCCGCACTGAGTCACTTGAATCACCGGACTTCTCGGTAGAACGGAGCGGCCTGATGTCCGGCTTTAGTAGCCCTTTCGCTCACTTGCCCAGCAGTTTTTTTTGCTCAGCATCGCCATTGTTCGCAGGGTACCCACACGAGCTTAGCAGTAAGCGTTTTTTTTTTTTTGAAAAATCGGAGTTAACAATAAAATGAAACATCCTGCACACAACCGGAGTTCTCCCCAGCACCGTCCTCGGGCGCCAACCATACCCATCTTCCCGTGTTTTCCCGCCCATTCATCTCTGCCACATTTGCACCTTAGCTTCGTGTGCGTAGACGTATGCAGCATTTTGCTCGCGCTTTTCGCTCTCTGGTCTTAGTGTCCTGCAGACAAGCAGCCCAAGTGACGGAGCCGCCCCGTGGAGTATCTCATACAAAGAAACAACCAAATCTTCGGGACATTTCAATCAGTCCTTTTTATTTTCCCTGTTGACTATGAAGAAGGTTAAAACCGAAAATGACGGCGCCGTGAGAGACCTGCCCTCGCCGAAGCCAAAGGAAGCAAAGTCTTCTGAAAAACCAAAAGCCTACACCATCAAATACAAGAGACCTAGGGGTTCCCGGGCTTGTACCGTGTGTCGTGCCAGAAAAGTCCGTTGTGACGCTGAAATTCACATTCCTTGCACAAACTGTATCACCTTTGGTTGTGAATGTGTGCTTCCTGAAACGAAAAAGAGAGGCCAGACCCAAGACCTGAAGCCACAGAAGAAAAGAGCTAAAGAGGAGGAAAGAGAAGAACCCGTCCATACACACGCCCATCACCAACAACACACTCCTGAAGTTCCACCCATGTCGCCGGCCCAGACAGTTAATGCTGTTGCTTTGCTGGCCGCTGAACCTATCCACAACATCTCCCAGGTATCCGTACCTCCTTCCTTGACCCTGAACTACAAAACAAGACCATCCATGCACAAGAAGGATATGCTTAATTCAAAGGCCAAGGCAGCGCTCACGTTCGTTGGACACTCCAGTATCGGCGCCATGACCCTGCGTTTGGGCCAGAATCATGTTCAGCTCACAGAGGACTTGTTTGAGGCTAGTGACAACTACTCTGCCGACTCTGTGGAGCTTGAGATCTTGAAGATGCGTGGTGCTTTCCTTCTACCACCTAAGCCCTTGGCTCTTGATATTATCGAATCGTACTTTGAGCACATCCACCCGCTCATGCCGGTGATCAACAGAACTGAGTTTATGAGAAAGTTCAACGACCCTGAAGACAGCCCCTCGCTTATGCTTTTGCAAGCGGTGCTTTTATGTGGCTCCCGTGTGCTGAATAACCCACAGCTTTTTGACTCCAAGGGCCTGAGTAATTTGGCCTCCCTTACATTCTTTCGCAGAGCTAAGTCTTTGTACGAGACCAACTACGAGAGTGACCCTGTGCTGATTATTCAAACTGTCATTCTTATCGGACTGTATTGGGAAGGTCCCGAGGACGTCACCAGGAACTCGTTCTACTGGACCCGTGTCGGAGTGGGTTTGGCTCAGGGTTTCGGGTTCCACCGTGATGTCTCAGCATCTCCTTCGCTTTCAGCAGCAGACAAGAAAGTGTGGCGCAGAATCTGGTGGTGTCTTTTTGAAAAGGATCGTAACGTTGCTATTGCTTTTGGCAGACCACCTACCATCAACTTGACCGACTGTGACGTTCCCATGCTTTCCATTGACGATTTCAACGAAGATGAGCCCGAAAACGGACTCGTGTCTCCATATCCAGTGAACGAAGTTCAGGCTTTGTACTTCATTCACTTGGTCAAATTGGCCGAGATTACCGGTATCATTATCAAGCATCAGTATACCGTCAAGGCCGAGCTGATGAAGCGTGTCAACAAGTTCAGTGTGATCCAACACTGCGATATGCTCATGGGTATCTGGTTCACAAACTTGCCTCCAGAGCTACTGTTTTCACTTACCGACCCATCGAAACAGTCTTTCTACGCCTGTCTTCTAAATGCGCAGTACTACAACAGATTGTACTTGATTCACAGAGCAAACTTGTTGAGAATGGCTCGTTCCTCATCAACCAATCCAAACAACTACAAGTACCCATCCTGGGGTATTTCCTTCCAAGCGGCTAGAATGATCTCGATCGTTTCTAAGATCTTGTTAGACAAGGGTGCCCTCAAATACTGCCCTGTTATGTTTGTCTACATTCTTTTCAGTGCCTTGGTGATGTTGATTTACCATGTGGACTCCACAAACCCAGTGATTGCATCCACTGCCTCGGACGCCTTGTTCATCTCTCGTGCTGTCTTAAAGGAGCTTGCAAAGTATTGGTCTATTGCAAGTGTTCTTATAAAGCTTTTTGACAAGTACGCCAACGACAAGATGAAGAGAGCCGAGGTCATCGAAAGAAACAACCAGATTGTCGACCACCAGGACCGCCAAAAGACTAAATACTCTGATACTGGCTCCGTCACACGCCCGGAGCGTTTGCATCAAGAAAAGGAGTTCCCCGTGGGTCCTTCATCGCCAGCTAGCCTGGCGACCTCCGGCGTTTCCCCACGCGGAAGCTCATACAACTACACCACCCCTCCACAAACACTGCAGCCTGCTCCCAAACCAGCACAGCCAGACATTGAACAGCTTGTTCGCCAGTTCAAAAATAACAAAGAAACTCTGCACGACGAGCACAATAATGGTCAGGAGCAGCAGCTGCACAAGACCAAATCCTCCAACGGTGAAAATACTCCATCCTCAGTCAACTCCTTCCCTGACATCTCGTTGGTTACAGAAAAGGTGCCGCCATCGCAGGGCTTCTTCGAAAATTTCGAACCTACACAGTTGTTCCCTGCTGCAAACTTCAGTCATCCACCATCTCGTTCTCAAACTCCGGTTGTCAGAACCAAGGACGACGAGGGCGCTACTGATGAAGAGCCCACTATGGATGACGCTGTTCCACAAGAGCCACTTGATGCACCAGCACCTCACATCCCTCTTGGTAACGCTCAACAAAACGGAGGTCCATTTGGAGCTGCGACTGGCACAGGTGCCCCCAATGATCTTTTCACGAACTTCATGGACAGCTCTTTCATCAACATGAACCTTCAAGCAACCGCAGAGGAGGAGAACTACTTGAACGACGACTTGGGATCGTTGTTGAACTTTCAGCCCTTGTGAGGCTGAGCATGCTTTGTATATAAATGTACTATCAAAAGGAACGTTTCCCTTTCTTCAGCTTCTTGCGGCTGAGATTGTCCAAGATCTCCTGTCGCCGGAGTCTCTGGCTGTAGCCGACCATATTTTGCACCACCAGCTCATACATCTCTTGGCTGTTCTTCAATTCACGTATCTGGTCCTGCCATACCGCACTGAGCTCAAGAAGATGCTTGTAGTTTTCTCTCATCTTGCTAAGCTTCTCCTCCAACGCCTCATCCGCAGAACTCTCCAAAAAGAGTTTCGATGTGTTCTGAAGATTGAACTCCTCAATGTCGTCGAGAATGCTATTCGTTTGAGTCAAGAGGTGCTTCTTCTTCTCCCCATCCAAGCTCAATGTCTCAATGCTAGGCACATTGAATCCTGTCCAGTCAATGTCGTGTTCAGAAATCGACTTCTTACGCTGGTGTGTCGTTGGATGACTCATTTGCGCCACACCACCCTTTTCCAATTCGTCCAAGTCAATGGGTATGCCGAGGTTGACTAGTAGTTTATGTCTGATGTTCAGCCTTAGCCAGTTTGGCGGCAGTAGATGTGGAATTTTGGAAAGTGAGCTAAATTGTTCCTTAGCATCATCGCTGAGTAGTTCACCGTTCTCCTGGTGGCTTTGCTGTTCGGTAATGGTAAAGATCTTGTCAAGGGTCTCTTCAACTCTCTGGTTTATGAGACTCTCGCTTTGGAAAACAGCACTGCTGAAAGTAGAATTCTGATTGGCTTGAGGTTCTTCAGGTTCTTCAGCCTGAAATTCGTCAAATGACGCCTCATCGAAGGATCCAAACTCGTCGTCCTCTTCTGGAACCTCTAGACTAGCGGGTTCTTGGGCATTTGATGTCGAATCGGCGTCTATTTCGGGGGTTTGCAAAATTTCTGTTTCTTGCTTGTCGGAAATACTCCGAGTCTCTTCACCATCATCGCTCATGGTGATTTAGGGAAAAGACAGAAACCGTTAGATGTAGCTGTATTTTGGCGTCGTGAAGTATGCAACTGGAGTGCACACAAGACTCTGACCGACAAGATCAATATCTCTTAACTATAGTCATTTCGAGGCTTCAGCCATACCAAAAAGCATCACAAGGTCTTTAAGATCATTATTATCATCGTCCTGCTGTCGGTGGCGACTATAGTGACTCATGTTTATGTAGAGCCTGCACACAATCACATACATATATAGCCCTACGACTACTAGCAACCCATTAACCATGTCTACTACTATAGTTTTTTTCTCTATAGGCAACCCAGGGCCCCAGACCAGACACTCAGTAGGACACCTTGTCCTCAAAGAACTAGCGGACGCGTTCGAGACGAAACAGCTAGTCAAGCATGGGAAGTACTCCATCACCAGACTAGATAACCTCATCTTTGTCAAATCTAACGCATACATGAACGAGTCAGGCGCCCTGCTTCGAGCGTTCTTGGCCAATGAGCGTGTGGGAGAGTGTACAATTGTAGTTGTCTATGACGATTTCGAGTTGGACCTTCCCAAGGTGCGTGTGCAAGCATTGAAGAAGAACGAGTCTCACAATGGCATCAAAGCGGTGCAGAAAGAGGTTTATTCGCTTCCGCATACCGTGTATAAGCTAGGTGTGGGCGTTGGGCCAAAGCCGCAAGGAGCGTCCAAAGACACAATGGCATCATTTGTGCTTTCTGATTTCACTCCGCAACAGAAGCAGTCTATACCGACTGCGATGGAAGCGGTGTATCAGTATGTGCATCAGATCGTGGAGAAGGATGGCGAACTAGGTGACACGAACAAGCTCAATTCGCTGGTTGCAAAGAGATTAGCTGGTTAAGCGGTAGTGCTTCTGCGTATTTTTGTTCCCTTGGGCTTCCTCTTCTTGGGTTGTGCTTCTGATTCTTCGTCAGACAGATACTCTAAATCGTCCGTGTACAGATCTTCGTCATCATCGTCATCGTCGTCATCACGACCATACTTAATATCAAAAGGTGAGGCGAAGTTGCGCCTAATTTCATCGTCTGTGGACTCCACATCACTCTTGTTGAGGTTAGCTCTTGAAAGAAGGTCTTTGGCTGGCCCTTCAGAGAAGTCATCTGACTGGACGGCATTGGAGCTTGTTGGGGAGAGCTGCGTGGCATCGAGGGTTCTCTCAGAAAGAGAGCTTTTCTTGCCTCTTTCGATAGCACGCTCGATACCAAGTCTATGCTTCACAAAGAGAAGACGAGGCCACATACTGCGCTCTCCCTTAAGCAAGTACTCTTCCATCTGGGCTTCGGAAGGATCCAGAAGAATGTACCAGTAATCCTTGAGCTTGTTGCGGGGCCATATAGTTATAGAACCCGTGAAGCGCTGAAGCCACACATTCAGCCAATCTTGCTCACGCCACATAGGAAGAAGATCGAGGGTCTTGACAATTTCAAGCCATTTTTTGATTTCAAGTTTGAAAAGCTGTTCTAGCGCTGTAGCAATGAAACCACCTCTAAGCGATGCAAACTTTTGCTTTTTCGTTCTCCGCCTTGGCAGGGCAACCGGACGTCCAACAGTTCCCTTAGGTGCAAAGAAGAATAAGGAAATGTGGGGGTTGACTTGTGAGACAATGGAGAAGTTCACGTTGTAATACGTGTTGAGGGCATTGACGGGGATGTCCGTACGCAAAGATCCATCTTTCCACTTGTTGCCCAAACTGAATGGCACCACCTCACCATCCTTATTCTTAGTCATCAAAACCACCGGGTTGAGAATGCCGGGAACAGCAGACGAGGCCAAAAGCGATGACCAAATAATGCAATTGGGCGAGGTTATGGAATTGCAAAGAATGACCGGTGAATGAGGTTCAGCAGGAACAGTGGAGATGTTGAGACGACGCCCAGTGGCTTTATATGCTTCTTGGAAAGTGAGAGAGCCTTTCGTAAAGTAGCAAGACTTACTGGCCCAACTGACGGCATCGAATCTAGCTCCGGTACGAATGAATCTCGGAACCCACACATACCAGGGATCTTCACAAGCGGTGATCTTCTTTGCAAGCTCAGGTACCAAGAGCTTCTTGAGCTCCTCGTCAGTTCTAGTGCATGCCAAAGCGGCGATAAGCCCTCCGCCTGATGTACCAGAGATAATCAGCGGGAGCACGTCATTGTCTAAAAGTGCCTTGACAATGCCAAAGTGGGTATAGGCGAAACAGGCACCACCACTGAGACACAAGGCCGATTTCCCGTAGTTTTTCAGCACCACCTTGAAGAATTGACGCTTCTTTTTCACCAGCACGGCCTGCGTGCCAGCGTTGGTGACGCAATCGATACATTTGATCACCTCGTCGACGTACTCGTGCACAAGGTCCTTGGTGCCGTAGTACCGGTGGCTGTAGAGCTGTTTGTTCTCAATTCCTGCAAAGTTCTTCTTGAGGCATCCCTGCAAAAAGACCATCAAGTTGGAAACGTCATTCTTTTTACGCAAAACACGGATCTTGTGGATGGTCTTCTGGATTGTCTTGTAGTCGTAGTACGAGAACCTTGGGTGAGTGGACCATTCATCTAGGCCCAAGAAGCGGTCCAATGCTTTGGCGTTTTCCACCCATTCCTCGTACGTTTTTGACAGCCGTAGCTTTTGTCTGAGCACTTTCCTCTGGCCCGTCCATGTAAAGAGGTATTCGTACAATGCGACGTACCCTCTCACTATGGCATAAAACACACAGAGAACCAACACCCAGCCTATGATGAACACCAAAACAGGCCAGCGGAGCAATGTGTACGATGCCGAGTGGCGAAACTCGTTGGTGAAGCGGTCCCTCGTGGACAATTCCTTGTCTTTCTTCTTATCTTGAGACCCAGTGATCGGAAACCAGTCCGACGCCGATGTGATCTTAGTGGGTTTCTCCAGACTCTTGAGACTATCCAGACTTTTCGATTTTGTTCTCGGCAAGTTCCCGACCGCCACGGAGTTCTCCTCTAGGCCCTGGGCGTCTATCGCTTCAGCCTCTCGCTTGACATCGGAGTACTTGCCCGAAGATACGAAGTCATCGTCATCCCATACCAAGGCTTTGGCAAAGGAGTGGATATCGTCACGGTCGATATAGCTGAGCTGCTCGTCCGGGAGCGCCATGGGTTGTACTTTAAAAGAAGGTGGAGTGGTGTATTTCTGCTGGTTGTGAATACTGACTGAGACTATCAGCAATGCATCTGTCATGTGCCATGCGCACTGTTGGGTTGCCAGATATGTCTGTTGGAGCCGGATTCAGAAAGGGGAAAGATTCGTGAAGAAGGAGAATTTTGGAGACTAAGATGGGATTTTGGGGATTTCGGAGATTTTCGAAAGAACGGGGCTTGCGTGCATGTGCGTTGACGAGTATGCACCGTAAAGTGTTTCGCAGCCATGACGTGGGGCTGGTGAGTTGGATTACAGCACGTCGCCTAAACAAATTGGATTTTGTGCTGGCGTTTTGGGAAGGTGAGGTAGAGGGACGGTTTGGGGAACTTTGGGAGGTTTTTTAAAGAAGAAATTTGGGGCAATTGGGTGGTTTGGGTTAGAGTAGACGAGGGAGGTGGATGTCCGAAATAGTGTTTGGTGGGGTTTTGGGAAAAGGCGAAAAAGGCATCGTTTGCTGGCGGAGCTGTACTTTGATCAAGCGAGGTTCAACGGTCAGAAGACATCTGTGGATAAAAGGAGAGCCTTATCAGTGACATCAGAGGAACAATGGCTGATGGAGCATATCAATCGACTAAGCTCGATATGTCATCAGGAGAGCTTGAAGTTGGCCAAACCACCAGATAAAGGCCCATGAATACCATTTTGCGGCCAGCATTCTTGTAAGTCTTTATAAGTTCTGATAACAGTGTAGACTAAGTAGTCAGCTTCACCGACTTTTGTGATTTTGAGCTTCTTAAAATCACTAGCGAATGAAATAGCGTTTCGCTTACCTTAAGCCCATGAAGTTCACCCAAACCTCAACACCCCCAATTGATGTTCTCCCTTGATGTACCTCCCACGGTACCACACCTCCATATCATTAAACCATCCTCCATGATCAATAAACCTCCACTCACCCGCCGGCCTTCTCCAATTGCCCCATCACAGGCATATAGACCCTTCGGCGGCCTCCAATCTCCCGTTTAGCCTCCTCCACAGATATGGTCAATTGCACCTTGATGGTCACTTTTCGAGCACCCTCGATTCTGCTGCCGCCTTGCATCCAAAAGGCAAATCCTCCACGGGAGAATCTTCCTAGTATAGACCAGAATCCTGTCATGATAGCATAAACCACTTGGTTCAATAAAGGCCCTGGAGTCAACGTGGTTGGTCCCGAGTGTGGCTCATGAGAATCCTACATAAACCTCCAACTACTACTAACCACCCATGCCTACGGTCATTCTCGACATTGAGGGTACTGTGTGCCCAATCAGCTTTGTGAAGGAGGTCTTGTTTCCCTACTTTGTCAAAAAGGCCCCTGAGTACTTGGATACTGTTGATTTTCCTATAAAACCCGCTGAGGGCTTATCTACTACGCTTCTGGGTTTTCCAGAGGAGGTTACCCAATCAAAAGAGGCCCTTTTGGCTCACATCAACGATCTAGTCTCCAGAGACATCAAGGATGTCAACTTGAAGGCATTCCAAGGAACTGTATGGAAGGAGGGCTACCAAAACGGTGAAATCAAGGCCCCCGTGTACCCAGACGCTATAGATCTCATCAAGTCCGATAACAAGGTCTACATCTACTCGTCCGGCTCAATTCCTGCCCAGGTGCTTCTTTTCAAACACGTGGACGTTGACGGAGAGCTGAAGGACTTGACGTCATACATTAGTGGCTACTTTGACATCAGCACCGCAGGGTACAAGCAGGAGAAGGCGTCGTATGAGAAAATCACCAAGGAGATTGGCCAGCAGGCAAGCGAATTGACCTTTTACTCCGACGTGGCCGGAGAGGTTGACGCTGCCATTGAGGCCGGACTTAAGGCCGTGGTGGTGGTTCGTCCTGGAAACGCTCCTCTCGCCGCACCCGAGAAGTACAACATCATCCATAGCTTTTAGCGTAGCGTCGCTTTAATGCGGATATAGTATACATTGGTCAGCAGCTTCTGCGTCGTCGTCGTCTATGTGTCACGGAACAAGATGTCGGCGGCCACCTCTTCGTTCTTATCGCAAGCCATGTAGACCTGGATCACCAAGTTGCGCTCGAAGCCCAACTCACACAAGCGGTTGATGGCGCTCTCGTCCTGCTCCGTCAATGCAATGCGGACGGTGCCAGGCTCCTGGTCGCCCTCGCCTTCACCTTCCACCTCAAAGCCCAAGTCGTCGTCGTCACCGCCAGTGCCCAAGAAGTGTCTCATGAAGCCCTCGGGGTCCTGCTCGATCATCTCGGCGATCTGAGGGTTCGATGCCGCAAGCTGGTCCAACATGGGCTGGATCAACTCGGGGTTGTTCTGGAGCGCAGCACGGATCGTGGCCAATTGGCTGCTGTGGTCGTCGAGATTGGCCTCTTCAGGGGCTTCGGCGCCCGACTCGCCAGCGGCAGCAGCCTCGGCAGCCTCAAACAAGTTCTCGTGGGCCTCTGGCTCCTCCTCTCTGGAAACATCAGCTTCAGCAGTAGGAGCAGCGGCAGCAGCCTGAGGGGCAGCTGGAGCCTGAGCTGGCGGAGGAGCAGCCAACGACTCGGGAATTCCCGTAAGCAAGTATTCAACGGCTCTGTGGGGGTTGTTAAACGCAGCACGCAAGGCCTGTTCTATCTGAGGACGTTCGTAGCCCATTTCCAACATGTTTTGGATGGCAGCTTCTCTTTCGGAGCCAGAGCTAAAGTCAGCAGCTGTAGATCCACCCTGAGAGCCCTCGGCAGCCTGAGGAGCCTGGGCTTCAGTAGCAGCAGCTGGTGTAGACTCCTTAACCTCAGGAGCCTTGGTTTCTGGCTTGCTTTCAGTGGGCTGAGGAGTAGGTGTTTTCTTCTTGCCAACCATAAAGATGATGGAGTCGCCTTCCTTGATCTTGAACTCTTGCAATTGCTTCTCGTCCTGGAGCACTTTGCCCGAGTAGACGAACTTCAATTGCAGTGGATCAACATCCTTGGCGGCGGCAACTTTCTCTTTCACCAGCAGGACCTGGAGGTTAGTTGAATTTGAAAAAGTGAAATAATCTTAGACATACCAAGTCGGAGGGCTCGACGTCGACCTGCACCGTCTGCTTCTTCAAGTCTCTGAAGGTTACTTGCATTGTGGTTGTAATTGTGTGCTTGTGGGTTGAGCATCATGTCTACACCCTGACTATGTGCACGTCCTCCCAGCAAGCCCTACTTTTGGGCACGGTCCGATCCCGCAAATAGCCGTTGATTTATTGTGTAATTGGGGCTATCTTTATTGAACGAGTTGTTTTTATTATCTACGGCTTTTTCATCGAATTTTCGGGGACATTGCGTGGGTTGATTTGCACCATGGCTGCAATATGCGATAACGAGTGGCGATCGACACATTTCCAGAAATTGCATGATGAATTTTTCAGATATGGCCAGGTGATTCTAGAATTTGATGTTTTTCGTCATTTTGAATTAGATGGACTCATTTGACGGTGAATTGTTTGCGGTTTCATTGGTTTCACATGATGGGAAAGCAAGCTACGTAGACGAGAATAGCATCGGGAAGTTGGGTCATCATTGCCGTATCCTAAGGTGATCTAAATATAACAAGGATCCTATTGGAAAGAATGCCTTGGGTGAAATGTTTCTAAATCAATTTTGAGAAATTAAGTTGAGAGTCAGACTGGGTTCAGTGGGAGATTGATGAATTGCATGTTAGAGAGTTATCGGAGTGATCAGACGGGAAATTGAAGGATTTACCAAAGAAGTTCTTTTGACATTGGATTATTAAGATTGGCCTGTTGCCCTGAAACTGTTTGAACTTCATTCGCCCTTACCCAATAAGGTTCTCGTGAAGGCATATTGTTCAAAGCCCGCCACAATGGAAAGCTTAAAGCGTAATGTGAAGTATACGAGTTCTCGTCTAGTGGTTAGCTCTACGACGATACAGATAGCAATAATTTAAAATCTACTTCGTAAATTATGGAATGAAAATACCATGGCCTAAATTATTCAATCATGCGTGTGAAATACATGTCACCTTTTTGTATGGTGGTTGCATAACCTGACCATGCCAGAAGCTTGTTAATGTAAAGAAGAGAACTAGCTACAAGTCGGAGTATAACATTTCATTTGATAGCATAAAAAAGTGAAGCTAGAGGCTCTAGGTATGGCATGTACCCATTAAATCAGGGTTCATTGAGCCTCACAGGGTCCTTTTTCGCAGCCATAATGACAGGCAATGCAATCCAAGAAATAAACTTTAAAAAGACTATAGATCCATCAGAAAGTTTACTCATCTAGAAGCTGAGAGCCATAACTCATATACCAATACGTCGTGCTACCTAAATTCTCTTACTTCCATCAAACCTCACCTGACAATACCTCAGGACATGTGCGTTTTCGGCCACATAATCCAATCAAAAAGAGAAATAACGCCGTAACAGCCTTGGTTATTAATCCTGCTTCATCATATACTTCTTTGACAATCCAAACATGAGAAATACCAGCTAAATCAATGGTGTATTTGTGGTCGGCCTGGTGTCTCCTGCACATACACATCCGAGTACCAACACCTCCGATGAGAAGGATAAAAAAACAGTCACAGAGCCCTTGTGACCGATAAGCTGTACCCCATATTATCAAATGTCTCAAAACGATAACAGGCCAGCTTCCGGGCCCAGCCTGCCTGGATACCATGAAAATGACCCCAGTGGCCAAGACAATATGGCGCTAGAAAATGCAATTGGTGATGCTTTTAAGCAGTTCGGGTTTATTGATGAAAACAAACATCAAGATGAACCAGATAACCACGAATCTGAGAATTACGAGCACCAAGATGAACAACAGGATAATCATGAAGAAAGAGACGACGATTTCAATCTAGAAGAGTCTGTGTCACAGGCTTTTGCCTCAATTGATCAATCTAAGGAGCCAGAGAAGGCCGAATCAGATAACGTGAAGGAGGAACCTGAGGAACTCAATCTTGAAGATGTCATCGGAGATGCTTTCAAGAGTATAGCAGATAATTTCAACCTGGATAAACACGATAGTGGGGAGCAGGACTCCTCGGACCACAAGTATGAGCAGGAACATGAACATCAACCCGAACATCTGGAATCTAAGGAGCACGAGAGTCACGAGCTGGAGCATCACGAGTCTGAATCTGCCCAGGACGACACTAATCTAGAAGATGCCATTGGCGCAGCTTTTCAATCGCTTGTGGATGAGAATCAAACCAGCCACGAGAGAAAGTCATCAGATCACGAACTCCATGCGGCACTTTCAACCTTTGCAGAGGCCCGTCGTGAGTCGATCTCTGAAGGTAAGGACCACAACATTGACCTAGCCGGACTAGTGTCGAATGTTGTGCAGCAAATGGCCGGTGATGGCGAGTCTGAGAATGTCGAGGGTGCTATACCGAAAGATGTTCTTCAGGAATTGGCCGCTGAAATTACAAACCAAGTGCAAGGTAGTGAGGAGCACAGCCGAAAGGTTGATGTGCCACTGATTGACGATAATGTGTTGATGCACTTCCAGAAGGAGGCCGATAAGGAGGAGGAAAGACACCACGATTCAGCCATCTCCAGTGCTCTTGCCAACGCTGTCAGAACTGCGATCCGTAAGGCTCCTCAAAAGGGTGCTGAGCAGGAAGCAGAGGAACATGACTTGGAGAACTTGCAAATGAACGAGATCTTTCAGAATGCTTTCAACATGGCGATGCAGAATCCACAAGAACTTCTTACATCTTTTGAAGGAGAACCCGAGCTAGCTCTTCCCCCAGAAGTGAAGGAGGCTGCAGCATCAGCTAAAGATCTGACGGTCTCTACAGCAGCTGCTATTGCAGCACTCTCCGTCAAGGATGCACTCAATAAGAAAGATGTTCAACCAGCAGAGGAACCAAGAAAGTCTCTTTCCATTGCTGAAACTTTGGCCTTCCATAGGTCTAACATGGGTGCAAAGAAGCCTGTCGTTGAAAAGCCAGTGGAGGCAGAAAAGACACAGTCTAATCCTCATTTGTCTAACATCCTTTCCTCGTTGTCACAGCATATACAATCTGGAAGTCAATCACAGAACTTGATGCTGCTTATTCGTCAGATGACCAACGCCTTGATGCTTAACAAAAGCACTGTGAGCACCAGTGCCATAGTGCAAGAAATTACAAACTCACTTCGGGAGACGCCAGAAGTTCACCACTTCCACGTTGAAAGTTTGAAGAATGCCAAAGAGTTCCTCACGAGCAGTGACTTCGATACAACTCAAAAGTCTTCTGTGATTATAGACAACATTCTGGAGGTTCTCCTTTCGAAGGAAAATGTACCTCTGATCGTCAGCACCGTTCAAGTTCCCAAACCGGAACCCAGCAATATGCTTGAATTTCACACTTCGATTTTCAACAGCTTGACTTCTTTTGGGAGCTTGCGGGGCAAGAATGCTGTATTAGGTGTCAAGCCTGATACAGAATCCGACGAATACAAGGAGCGCATTCGTATCGACAACAGAGAACGCAAGAAGAAGTGGAGAGAAGGTAACATCGAGCGCAACAAGGATAATGACCTCCGTTCTCGTGTGATCAAGAGGGCTAACGTGATGTTTGGCGAAGAGAATACCCCAGAGAAGAAGACATGGATCGAGGAAGAGTTTCACGTTAGGCGTGAGAAACGTTTGGCTAAGCAGAAGAAGGAGGGCAACAAGTCATCTGAGAATCTGGCTTTTGCAGAAGAACTCATGGAGAAGTCCTCGAAAAACCCAAGCACGTTGGCACACGATAGTGTCTTCATCGATCGCTTGACAACCGGGTTCAACCTAGTCAGCGAAATTGGAGCTCGAGAAGATTCCAAGTCCATCATGACTGCAGCATCTGCCTACTTGGCGGTTATCTCCAGCTCATACGCCATTACGTTAGGCGTGACAGACAGAAAGGCGGTCACCAATGCTATCACTCTGATCTTGAATTCAATTTTAGATTCTGCTGTGAAAACAGGGGACTTTTCCAGATTGTCCTTTCTTCTCAAAACCGAAGATTCATCCACAGCACAACCAGCAGACACCAAAGATCTCCTAAGCAGGATCTCAGCGTTGACAGGAGGTGCATCCGGAGGGAAGGGTGCTTCTGCCTTAGAGATCCTTAGGAACTCACAGAAGAGGCTCGGTCTCGATTTTGTCAACAGCGACAATAAGAAAGTCAAGTTGGCAGACCTGAGCAATAAATTCTTGGAAAAGGACAAGAATTCCATGTCTCGTATCCAGTCCGAGATAGACCAGTTGAGGAGCTCCATATCTAATGCAACCACAGGAAGCTACCTCAACGCAGGTTTGAAGATGCCGCTGTACAGAAGCACCGTGTCGTCAGTTAAGGAAGAGGCGCCTGGGCCTTTACCGAAGGGTCCACTGCCCTTTATTTCCAACAAAGTTGGCACAGGCACAGAAAGTACTAATTATGGTGGCAGATCGGCTTTAAGAAAGCCAGGAAGTTTCCAGAGACCAGCATTTTCCAAACCACAGAACCGGGGAAAGAACCTTGGGTTCCCCCCACTCTACTCAGCATCGTTCGAGCTGAAATAATGACCATTTACTTTACGCATGTATTATTACTATCATTTCAGGAGGGTATAATTTACACTATTGGGACAGTTTCCTTTTGTAGCCAGGCATAAGCACGGTACTCGCCAAGATCAAGTAGCTTCGTGCCGAAATCGGCGACTATCGACTTATGGTAGCTGTTGATCCACCGTTTCTCCACGGCACTGAGATAGTCAGGATCAACAAGATTGAGACCCAAAGGCACCTTCGTCAAGTAATTGAAAGCTAAGAAGTTAGAGCCTCTGTAAGGTTTCACAGGATCAGAAGCAATGATCTCTAGTTCACTCTCCACCCTGAAACCAAACTTTCCATCCACGTAGTAGCCTGGCTCATCGGTGACAATTGCACCTTCCTTGAAGTAGTTCACCTCTCCACCGCCCAGCGGTATGTATAATGGACCTTCGTGAACATTTCCAAATGCACCAACGCCATGACCCGTGCCATGATTGAAATCCAAGTCTTCGTTCCAGAGTGGTTGTCTAGCAAAAGAATCCAAAATGGTACCCGCAGATGGGCTCTCTGGGAATTTAGCAGTAGCCACAGCAACATGGCCCTTGAGCACTAGAGTGAAGAACTTCTTCATTTCAGGGGTGATGCCTTCATGACCAAACTTGAAGGTTCTTGTGATGTCAGTTGTGCCCTCGAGATAGTGTGCTCCAGAGTCAATGAGGTAAGGCGTCGTTGGGTCGATTATGGCGTTGTCTTCCTTGGTAGGAGCGTAATGGATGATGGCAGCATTTGGGCCAGTTGAAGAGATGGTTTCGTAAGATAAGCCCCTGAAATGAGGAAGCTTGGAGCGAATTGCAAATATCTTTTGTGCTGCCTCGTACTCGGAAACTTCTCTTTGTTTATGGATCAACTCGTTTTCCAACCAGGCAAAAAATATAATGAAAGCAAGGGAGTCCTTGGCTTGTGCTATTTTGGCATTGAAAAGCTCGGTCTTGTTTTTTATCAACTTGAGAATGGTCACAATGGAGTCGTAGATAACCGTTTGTCTAGAAACCGACAGAGGCAATGACGAAAGAAGAGCATAGTTGCAAGCGCTTTTAGCTGGCAAAATGACCCGTAAGGAGTGGTCATAGATGGTGGCTCTGAAAGTGGCCAAGTCTGTGTAGAAAGCTTTGTAAGGCTTGACCGTTAAAGTATCGATTGAATGGAGGTATGGCTCCACAGACTCAAGAAGGCTATCCTCAGCATACAAGTACACCTTTTTCAACGTCACGATAGCGTAAGCAAAGAAGAAAGGTGAAAATGGAATCGAGTTATCGGCACGCAAGTTGAAAAGCCAGCCAATGTCGTCCAAGGCGGTGATGACCAAATGGGATGCTTCCTTTTGTTTGATGACCTCTCTGACCCTCAGAATCTTTTCATTAGCTGATTCACCAGCATACTGGGGAGTGAACACGTATGCTTGGTCTTGAGGCCTAGCGGGCTTCTCGTCGCCCCAGACCTTGTCTATCAAGTTGTGATCAATAAATGGCTTGAACACCACACCTCTGTATCTCAGGGTGCTGCTGAAGTACTGGCCCAAAGAAAGACTCAAGAGCTTTGGATCAACAGAAATAACATTAGACAACTTGCTCTTGGACGCCAGCTCAAGCGCAAACTCCTGCCAGCTGGGATAGCCGACCTGGCCTTGTTTCAACAACTTCCAGTGTTTCTTGTCCAACTCCTTCTCCGCTTGCAAAAAGTACCTACCATCAGTCGACAAGGCAGCTTCACCACTTAAGGTTTCAGGATCATCCACAGTCACCACGGCAATTCCAGCGCTACCCTTGAATCCCGAAATGTATTCTCTTCTCTTATCTGCCACAGCTGTGTATTCGGACTGATGTTCGTCCTCAGAGGGAATAATGTATACGGAAATGTTATGCTTCTTCATGAGTTTCCGAAGTCTCTGGAGCTTCTCTCCAGCATCCATTTCAGACACAACACACTCTGGAGCGGGAAGTTCTGGAAGAGGGTCCCTGTCCAGAGGGCTTTCTGAAACTAGCATTTTCGACAATTCGTCATCATTAATATCAGCAGCCGGTGAAGGCACACAGCTGGTAATCCACTCCTTGAAAGACCACTTTTTGGTGTCTTTAGGAAGCAAAGGTTGTTTCTCCATGGTGGTTGAGAAGTGTGGATGAGCAGTGAGATAAGGTCGGTACTTCACGTGATGGTACGGCTCCGGCCCAAATTGAATAAAACTCGGGTTTAAGAAATAGACGGGAAAAGACTTGAACTTTTAGAGATGAGTTGCTTTGTTTGCCCTAGAATTTGGGTTTTGCCGTGGCAGCAGATCCACTATACGCACGGCGTCTATTGAGTATCGATGACTTGTTGAGCGAGGTCGGTCTGTGGAGCGTCTAGTTGAAGAATTTTTGGTGGATTCGATTTATTTAGAAATATCTTAAGATCTTTTGATATTCTTTGTTAATGTTGTCTGAAGCATAAGCTTATCAGATCAGGTGAGGTGAGGCTTGGTGAGGCAGTTCGGAGTTTCTGGGAACCACCATATTATGAATTCTATCGTTTTGTGATAATTTTTGATTTTCGTTGGATCTATGAGCTACTTCTCCGGGAAGTTCCTCTTCATTAGAATGGGATAGCAGGTGATAGCATTGTGTTCACTCAAAATGTGAGATATGTGCTAAAACAAGCTGAAGGGGTTCTCCTTAGAAGGTGATATCTTTGAAAAGAAAAGCAAAAATATATCTGAAGTACACTATTTAAAAGCCCTCAGGTATGGATTGGTGTTTTGAAGAATGTCGACTCATCAGTGGTGCTTGCATAAAGAAATCTCTGTAGTATGGCTTTTGGCTCAATCGCATTTCACTAAATCGTAAATCTTGATTTAATTAATTTTCAGAGTAATCTTTCATATTTCGTCATCACTAAAGGCTTGTACTTTGCTCTTGTTGATTCGAACATCTCCAATAGCCCATTCACCGAGGTACACTTGCTTTTCGATATCTACCTCAATACAGCTAAAATGTCAAGGGAACAATCGAGAGAGGCTAAAAGATGGAACATTTGAGATAAGAAAAGGTAACAAAAAAAAAAAAGAGTTCATTTTCACCAAAGTACCCTAATGCATCTCTCAGCTATCAGGTACTGATACGGTGCTGCACCCGTGCACCACACCAACATCAACAACGCGTCCCCAGATCGCATCAAAATAAACCATCATCCTAGAACTACCTCACACTATGGGCAGATTATTGGGGCTAGAATTGCATAACTTCAAATCCTATAAAGGTACTGCCACCGTAGGGTTTGGTGACTCGTCTTTCACGTCGATCATTGGACCTAATGGCGCAGGAAAATCAAACATGATGGATGCCATGTCCTTCGTTTTGGGCGTTCAGTCGTACCATTTGCGGTCCTCCACCCTCAAGGACTTGATATACAGAGGCCGTATTGACGAATCAGAGCCCACGCAAGTTTGTGAATCAGCATATGTTAAAGCCATCTATGAAAAAGAATTCGGAGAGCAGATGGTGCTCCAGAGAAGCATCAACTCAGCAGGCACTAGCGAGTACAAGATCAACGATAAAAGCGTGACTGCTCTCCAATATACAATGATGCTCAAGGAGGAAAACATATTGGTCAAAGCGCGGAACTTTCTTGTGTTCCAGGGCGATATCGAGAACATCGCTTCTCAGGAGCCTAAACAGCTTGCCAGCTTAATCGAAACCATCTCCGGCTCAGCTGAGTTTGCCAGCGAATATGATCGTCTCCGAGATGAAAAAGAAAAGGCCGTGGAGCTCCACGCCGAGGTTTTCTCAAGAAAGCGTAACCTTACCACAGAGTCCAAACAGTACAAGGAACAGATGAGAGAGCGTGAACTTTTTGAAGATAAGCTCAGAGAGAAGAACAAATATTCGAAGATGGCTCATTTGTACAAGCTCTTCCATAATGAGCGCAGGCACTTTAAATTAAAGAGCGATGTGAGATTGACATCCGAGAAGGCTCTTGCAGCTAGACGGAAACTTGCCGAGTGTGAAGATGACTTCAAGAATAAGGCTGCAGAGACCACCACACATGAGTTGGAAGTCAAGAAACAAGACTCCCGCATTGCCGAGCTTAGACAACAAGCCGAAACTACCAAGCGTTCTACATTACCATTGCAATCCAGTCAAAAGCTTCTCGAGAACAAAATCTCTTTCACAACAAAGAAAGTAAGGGATCTCGAGGCTGATATTCGCATCCAGATAGATCAGGAGCAAGCACTTCAGGCCAAACTTAACGATACTGAAGCGCAGTATCAAGCATTCAACCAAAAGATTGCTGAGTTGGAACAGCTGGTCAACATTCCAGAGGAGGGTGTGAAAGAGTACGAGGCCCTTCGAAATACATTCTTGGCAGACTCGGGCTCTCAACTAGAGCGTGATTTAGCTGTGCTCCAAGCCGACAAGGTCACAATTGACATGTCCCTAAAGGATCTCGATCTGCAGAAGGAGCAGTACGATTCTCGTGTCAAAGAGTTGGAGTCCAACATGCAAGTACACCTTGGCCTGTCCTTGCATGACCTTAATGCAAAATTACAGGAGGTGGAGCAGATGAGACTGGAGAAGCAGAAAGAGAAAGAAAATTTACAAGAGCAACAGGAAAGAGTTTCGTTCAAAATGCTTGAATTGAACTCTGAACTCAGAGATGTGATGTCGAGACTAGAAGATTTATCGTCTGAGCAGAAAGAGTCTAGGAAACAGAGGGAACTACGCGACAACGTCTCGATGCTCAAGGCATTACTTCCCGAAGGGTCGATTAAAGGACTTGTGTACGAGCTTGTCCACGCAAGCCAACGAAAATATGATGTGGCTCTACTGACAGTGTTGGGGGCGGACTTTGACTCTGTTGTCGTCGATACAACCGCAACTGCTCATAAGTGCATTGAAACATTGAAAGAAAGGCGTGCTGGTCTCGCCTCCTTCATTCCGTTGAATTCTGTTGTCAATGAATCGATGAACTTAAACTACCTTAGGTCATTACATGAGGACGCTCGTCCAGCAATCGATATCGTGAAGTACGAAGATCCATCTATCGAGAGGGCTGTGCAATACGTTGTGGGAAACACCATGATAGTCGATAACTTAGAGACGGCCAGAAGTCTCAAATGGAGCTCGCAGAACGAACTTCATTGCAAGATAGTTTCGCTTGATGGCTCTGTGATCCACAAATCCGGCCTCATGACCGGTGGTCTACAAGACAAGCGATCAAGTGCAACTGGACGTTGGAGCAAAGAAGAAATGCAAAAGCTACTCAAGAAGAAGGATGATATCACTGCGGAATTGGAGAAGACCGCAACCGAGAAACCATCCGCTGTTGATATCAACTCCCTTTCCGAAGAGATTTCGCTGCTAGATGCGCAAAAACCATCAATCACAAACCAGATTGTTGTTTTGGAGCGTCAATTGTTCGAGAAAAACCAGGAGATTCAATTTTTGAAGGAGTCTAGCCAAGAGATTGCTGATCGTTTCGAGAGGAAGAAACAAGATCTTGACAATTTGCAAAATCAGATAGCTCAGTTCGAGGAAAAGATTAGATCCCTCCAGCAACAGGTCTATTCAGAGTTCTGTGACAAGTTTGGACTTGCTTCTATTGTTGACTACGAGATATTGCATGGCACGGCACTCAGGGCCAGAACACGAGAGAGATCTGATTTCGAAAAAGCCATTTCTTCTTTGGAAAATCAGGTTGCATTCCAGAGAGACAGGATTCAAGAGACTGAGCAGAGAAGGTCGAAACTCGAATCCGACATTGTTTCCACAAAGGAAGACCTCGAGAGAATCATCGAGAGTCTTTCTGAGGCGAGAGAAAATTTGCAGAAAATTGAGGAACAGGTGGAGGCAGAGAGTCAAGCAAAAACTGCTTTGGTTGAAGCAATGCAAGAGAAGATGAGGAGTGCAGCAGCGAGAGAATCTGAGATGAAGGAGCTCGAGTATGAGGTGAAGACTTTGACCAGAGAGATGACTCATTATGAAGAGGGGCTCATGAAGATTGACTCTGAGCGACTCAATATGCTCAAAAATTGCAAGATTGAGGATATCGATCTTCCTTTAGAGGATGGATTTTTGGACGCCATCTCACTCGACGATGCGAATATTTCCGAAGCTGCTTATCAGGTGCACATTGATTATGGCTTACTTGAATCCAAGTATCAGGAGAAGTATTCTGCAAGATTGGAAGCAGAAATCAGCGCTAAGCTTGAGACGATTGATAGCGATTTGCACGCCTTAACACCAAATGCCAAGGCTCTTGAAAGGCTTCAAGAGGTAGACCAAAGACTCAAGGAGTTTGACAGAGAATTCAGTAAGGCGAAGCACGAGGTCAACAGAGTAACATCCAAATTCAATGAAGTTAGAGACAAGAGAAAGGAGTTGTTTATGGATGCCTACAACCATATCTCTGGCAACATAGATGAAGTCTACAAGGCGCTCACAAAGTCTCCTGCCTCTCCTCTTGGTGGGTCTGCTGACCTTACCTTGGAGGACGATGAAGTGCCATTTGCTGCAGGTGTGAAATACCACGCTATGCCTCCATTGAAACGCTTCAGGGACATGGAATTGTTATCCGGAGGTGAAAAAACAATGGCTGCATTGGCCTTGCTTTTTGCTATCCACTCATTCCAACCTTCCCCATTCTTTGTTTTGGATGAGATTGATGCAGCTTTGGACAACAGTAATGTGAAGAAGATTGCCAGGTACATCAAGGAAAGCGCAGGCCCAGGCTTCCAATTTATTGTTATCTCGTTGAAGAGCACGATGTTTGAGAACTCCGATGCGCTAGTGGGTATCTACAGAGACCAGAGGGAGAATTGTTCCAAGACTATCGGTCTCGATTTGAGACAATACCCTGAGGAGCACGAGACTATCGCGCTTCCTGAGGGCCATCAAATCGCGGCTGCAGAAAATTGATTACTCGCGATAAAGTAAGCAGTTTTTCAACTCATCGCACTTCTCCACAAAAGCAGGACATGAGATGCTTCGGTCGATCCGAATAGCGATTCCTCGGGCTCCGTCCATGAATTGGACTCCCAATACCATAATGTCCATACGACACAAGCTGTACAAGTCCATTCTTAGCAGAAAAACAAAACGAGGTACCACCGATAAGACCTCTCGAGATAATATCCGCCAACGAGAAATACACGATCTTTTGAAATCCCAGCATGACATGTCGCTCGATAGTATCAAAATTCCCGAGCACCTTATCCACAAGTATTTATTCATGAAGAATTATGAAGACGTTCACATTGACGGAGTGAAGGTTCTAGACGTCACCAACGAGGGAGAGGGTCTAGCCATTATACCGAGGCAAAGGTACGATAGCGATGCTTCTGAGAACGACTTCACGGTTGTTGCAATCCCAAAAACAGTTCCTGGAGATATTGTGACCGTTTCCTTAAGAAGGCACCATATGTTTTTTGCAGAAGCTGAACTCATCCTGGTGTCCAGAAAATCACGCAAACAGAGCAGGAGAAACGACCGGCTCGTTGTTTGCAAGCATTTCAGCAAGTGCTCTGGTTGTCAACTTCAGATGTTGAGCTACGAAGATCAGCTTCAGTTCAAGAAAAGAACTATCGAGAAGGCCTACCGTTACTTCTTTCCACAGATCTTTGATAACCTACCTCCAAATTTTGCAGAGGTTATGCCCTCCCCCATGCAATTCGCTTACCGTACAAAGCTTACACCCCACGCCCAAATACCCAAAGATCTCAAATCAGAAGATCTACCGCTTCCAGTTGGTTTTCTCGATGTGAGAGCAATGCAACCTGTTGTGGATGTTGATTCATGCGCAGTTGCATCTCCAGAAATAAATATGGCTCTTCCGAAAGAGAAGGTGCGTTTCAACCAAGACCTAGAGGGGCTCATTGACGGTTCAAAGAAGAAGGTGGATCCCACGTTCGTTCTTCGACTGAGTATCAGGATTGACCACAACACGGGTGAGTTTGAGGATGTCTGTCTCACGAAGAGAAAGAATGTGGTCACTGAGAAAGTGGATGAATATGTGTTTCAGTTGGAGGCCAACGAGTTTTTCCAGAACAACCGCAGCATTCTTCCTATTCTTCTTGACTACATCAAATGCAATGTCAAGAGCATCGATTACAACTATATCGTTGATGCGTATTGCGGATGTGGTTTTCTCGGAATCGGTCTATCGTCAACGCTCCCAGATGAAGGCAAACTCTTTGGTATTGAAATAGCACTGAAAGCCATCAAGTACGCTGCTCATAACGCCAAAATCAACGGCTTGCACATTCCCACTAAGGCGGTATTTGTGGAAGGAAATTCTGACGAAATGTTCAAGATGAAGGAGTTTGCTGAATGCGGAGCAGTTGGCGAAGAGGCTCTTGTGTTGATGAACCCTTCTCGTAAGGGATCAACGCCAGCATTCATGAAACAACTTCTTGAGTTTCGGCCAAAGGCAATTGTATACATCAGCTGCAACCCTTTCACCCAGGCCCGAGACTTGGCCGACTTTGAAGCACTTCAGCGTCGTTCTACTACAAAATACCGCATCAAAGCGCTTACTGGATTCGACTTTTATCCCCAAACCAAGCATGTCGAATCCGTTGCGATTCTCGAGCTTATCGAGTAACCTTGCATTACCACTATGTACATAGAAATCGTCATCATTAAAACTCAGCTTCCCTGGCAAACTCCTCGATAATGTCATGCATGGCGTTGATACCCCATTCAACTCTCTTGCGTTGTTTCTTGCCTGTGACGAAATCACTATTTCTCAATCTCTTGCCAATGAACCACTGGATGCCTCGAAGAAGAGCAGGCTGCTCCTTAGCCTTGAGAATTCTCTCAATCAAGACTTTGTCGTCAAACTTTTGTTCGTGCAGACTCTTCTTGTGGCTCATACCCATGCCAATTGCATTTACCTGTGACTTTCTGCCCACATTGTCCACAAAGGTGATGAACAAAACCTCCAAAAAAAGTTTCGTATCGTTACTGGCCGTCACAAAATTCACGGTTCGCAAAATATGCAATGCTAAAGACCCTTCTGCAAAAAGATAGCCAAAGAGTCTGCCCAAATTGAGTATCTTTTTGAGCTTTTCATCATCCTCCATGTCATCATCAAACCCAGAGAAAACATCCATCTCCTCCTCGTCGTCACCGGCACCATCAAAGCCTTTGATCAAGTCCCAAAGCATGAACTGGAACGTCTTTCTGTATGAGTGGTTGTCACAGAGCTTTGAGGCCAAAACACCGTAGTAAGGATTCCAGGCAGGCTCAACAACAGCACAGTGAATCAAGATCCTTGGAATCTCTCTTTCTTGCGCCCTTTTCAATGCAAGCTTGTCCAATTTCGTCATTGCATCAACGTAATCATTTGCGGACATGATGGAAATGAAAACAGCTCTTCTGATGTCTGTATTCATTCTTTGGGCTTTTGCAAGCTCTAGCCAGTTGGGCTCGGCACTATCCAAGAAATCATTCATTACTTCCTTGTTGACCAAGTCACCCTGGTTTTTGTCTTCGTTTCCCTTCCAAGCAGAACCGACAAGCCACCATTTACCCTTGGTGTGAACGCTTCTGATGTCGTCAAGAGAGACCTGTAATGAGTCAGTGAGTTTGCTGGAGGAATAGGTACCCAAGAACTTCTTCAAACGAAGCGCTAGCTGGTTGGTTGCATCGTTGTTGTTCTTCAACTTGTTGTTTTTAAGTGACGTGATGGTCTCAAGCAAAAACTGCATTCTGGGAGAGACTTGATCTTTGGACAAGGTGTTGGATTTTTTGGTCACCTCCAACACAATCTCCTTCAAGGAGGTTGGATCATCAGACCGCATCTGGTTTCCAGAGGTACGGACGATTTTGAGCAAGTGCTCAGCAGTTTCCTCGGACAAGTCACGAATGAGCTCCTTGATAAGATCATAAAGCAACTTCGAGGAAACCAAATGAAATGCGTAGACGGAAGAAAGAAGCGAAATAACATTGAGAATTTCCTTGTTCTTCTTTCCCTCGCTCTTGTAGCTGTCATACTTCTCTATAAGTGTCTGAACAAAGTATGCACCGAAGTCAACTCCCTGTGAACGGTAAAGGGCGACAACAAGAGCAGAATGCAAGTAGACAAAGGTGTCGAGAAGACGTTCTTGCTGAATAACACTGGTGAGAAGGATATTCACAAGATTCTCAGTCACCTCTTGTCTGGGGTTGTTGAGGAAGAGTCCATTGATGTCGTTAGCGATTCCACCAATGTTGGTTTCAGATAACTTGTTGATGGCGCTTTTCAATGATTTCTGCAATGCAAGAATTTCAGGCGAAACCGTCAGTTTTTCAAGCGCCATCTTCTTTCGAAGCGCTGGAGGGATGTACTTTGAAGGTTTTTCATCCTGGTCACTTTCAGAATCACTGGCGGCCTCTGTAGGAGCAACGAAAGGATTCTCTTTCCGACGAGGCTCATCTTCAGAGTCAGACGCTTCGGAATCAAAATCGTCCGAGACTGAAAAACCGTCAGACTCTGCATCCTCGCTTCCATCTTGGTCCACAAAGTCAAGACCATCTAGCAAATCGTCTAAGCCATCGTCCTCATTGGAAAGCTTGCCCTTCTTGCCGTCCTTGAGTCCGAGCTTCTTGGCGTAGTATTCGATGTCGTTATCCATAGGGTCCACGAAATCGGCTTCTGGACCAGCCTTTTCCTCCTTCTTGGCAGAGGATTTCTCCTTTTTGTTTTTTTGTTCTTTGAGCGCTTTGAGCTTGGCCAACGGGTCCTCTTCCTCCTCCAACGACTCTTCTTCATCGAAGTCGTTTTCATCAAAATCGTCACCAGCAGAGTCTAAGTCTTCATCAAAATCTCCAACATCTTCGTCCATTCCCTCATCGAAACCGTCTTCGTCGTCAAAGTCGCCCTCAGAAAGCTCGTCATCAAGATCGTTCTCCTTGACCACTCTCACCTGTTCTTTTGTCTTGTTCTTCTTAGCCTTGAGTGCAGCCAATGCAGCTAGAGGATCGCTTTCCTCTTCTTCCTCAAACCCACCAAAATCGTCCTCGCCAAGATCATCATCTTCACTAAAATCATCATCGATATCATCCTCCTTGACAACTCTGACCTCCTTCTGTGTGGTCTTGGGTGCAGCCTTTTTAGCCTTGAGAGCCTTAAGCGCAGCCATTGGATCATCTTGTGGTTGATGTGATTTCTTCTTTTCTTGAAGTTTCTGCTTAGCAGCAGCTAGAGGTCCTGCTTTGTGCTCATTGTGGTTTTGCGGCTGTTTCAGCCTTTTCTGCTTTTTGAGTTTCCTCTCCTCCTTCCTCTTCTCTTTACGAGAAACAGGTTTCTCCTGGCGCTTCCGTTTGTTTTTGAATCGGCTGTCTTCACCATTCAAGCCTTCTTTCTCACGGATCTGATCGAGCACCTGGCCCGGGATTCGGATGCCATGCCTTTCCTGTTCCGTTCTGGCCATGTAGTTTGGGTTCAAGCATCAAGGCATCTCTCTATTTTGCAGCTGCTGCAGGCGATGTGGGTCACGTGATCAGATGGCGTTTTTGGCTCTAATGGCGGCAATACTTCTTAGGAATCCCTCGGTTAGTGAAGATGTTATTATTGGAGACGGAAATATGCTCTTCTGAGAGTATGCCCCAAAAACAATTTCAGTTTGCGTGTTTTGTACCTCATTAGATCTGGCTGCGAAATGCTCAATACAGCAGTGAAGATGTCAACAGAGGGTAAACAGAAGGACTACAAAAGTAATCACTAAACCTATCTCACATTCAACTTCGAACTGTCAACAAGTGCTGAGAATTAAGTCCATCTCAAATTTCATAGCTGTCTCCAAAATGACGCTTCTCGTACTCTACCTTTCTCCCCACATATAGACCACAACATCCACAAATGCTCCTTTTCCATAAGATTGCAAAACTTCAAAGCTCAAAAGACATCTTCATAATACCAAAAACACACTTTTTGATATTTTCAGATTCCCAAGATCGTCACAGACCACTGGGACCTCCCTAGCTCCGCACCCGTGCACCATGTCTTCCGAGGCCTTGAGCACCGAAATCATATCCCCAAAGTCACAAGCATGAACCGGTTCAAGCTAGATTTATGGGGCGTAAAGGTCGACCTTAAGCTCCTAGGAGATATCTTCTTCCTCACGGGAGCAGGTCTCTCCATGTACTACATGATCAGCCATTTGCTTGGAGATTTCGATAGTTCAGTGAAACTGAAGCAGGCTAAGAAGAGTGGCTCCAACATCCTCAAGAAGATCCAGGCGACTCACCCCGAGCTCAAAAAAATCACATTGAACGAGCACGAGAAGGGTTTGCTTAATTCGTTGGTCACACCAGACGACATCACTACCGGTTTCGACGATGTGGGAGGTCTCGAGTCCATCATAGACGAGCTTCATGAATCTGTCATCTTACCCTTGACAGAACCCGAGCTTTTCGAGGCTCACCTGTCGCTTGTGCTGCTGCCCAAGGGTGTCTTGTTTCACGGTCCTCCAGGGTGTGGTAAGACTATGTTGGCAAAAGCTATTGCCAAAGAAAGTGGAGCATTCTTCCTTCTGATCCGCATGTCCACGCTCATGGACAAGTGGTACGGAGAGCTGAACAAGATCGTGGACGCCATCTTCTCCCTCGCTAATAAGCTTCAACCCTGTATTATATTTATCGACGAGATCGACTCGTTTTTGAGAGACAGACAGCTGACGGACCACGAAGTTTCGGCCTTGCTCAAGGCAGAGTTCATGACCCTTTGGGATGGCCTTTTGCTGAATGGCCGTATCATGGTCATGGGCGCCACGAACAGAATGAACGACATTGACCTGGCGTTCATGCGTCGTTTGCCCAAGCGTTTTGCCGTGGGCAGACCCAACAAGGAGCAAAGAAAAGCAATTCTACAGAAAATCTTGAAGGACGCCACGCTTGACGAGGAGTTTGACATTGACAAGGTCGTGGAGAAGACCCACGGCTTCAGTGGGTCGGACTTGCGTGAGTTGTCTAGAGAGGCAGCTTTGAAATCGATGAAGGAGTACCTCAAGGAGAAGTACAAGCGGGGAGAGAAGCAAAATCCGGAAGGCAAGGTGCGTCCGCTACAGACCCGGGACTTCGTTGAGAGTGAGCACGATTTGGATTAGTATAGAGGTGTATGCGCGATGCGATAAGTTTTTTCATCAACAACCACTTTTTTTTTTCTTCCAGACTCTCTTCCATACCAGTGTCACAGCGTCAGTGTCCTAGGAATCAAAGGATGCTTTTGCTTTCAAGGAGCCTGGCGCCGTGCCACTGTCGGCTTTTTCGAAGATCTCCATGCCTTTTGCTTTGTGGCATGGCGATTCAAAAGAAAGCCCAGATCAACAATCAGCAACAGTGAAAGCTAGGTAAATGCTCAATTGTGCTTTGCAGATTCTGCAAGGCCCCGCTGTGCTGAGATATTCTTCATGCGTTTGCGATGGAGTTGTAGAAGGACGGTTGAATGTAGGCTCTGTCTGGGTAATTACTTATAGGTGTTCGCTCCAGCAAAGCTTCAATTACAAGATAGCCTGAGGAAGATCTAGCGTCTTGAGAAAGAAAGAAGGATCTGGCTCCTTGAAAAGCGATGTTATTCAAGGCAGCTTGAGTATGGCTTGACGCTGTTCTGGATGGAGATGTCCTACCATGCTTATTCTTAATACCTTCCTTCAGCACTAGAGAAGGACGTGATCAGCTCACTGATGTTGTCGAGTGTGTGAAGGTCCTCCAAGGAAGACACGGAACGATTAAATCTGACATTGAAGGGTCAGTCTAATCAATTATGGATCTTCTTACTGGACTAATGAGTATCTACCGAGCACGGTGGTTGCATCTGCAACAACGAATTTGCTGGGAGTCTCCCAAAAGAAACAGGATTGTTCTGCAGTAGACTATCCGCTTCTATGAGCCCCATTTGTATGATACGACTTTTTCAAATGTAGTTCATAACTTTAGACGAGCTCCGTATTATGTCTTACATTTCGCAGCTACAGGTAATATTGCAAAAGATATCACCAACAATCAAACTTACGCCAACTACCAAAAGAAACTAAACAAGAATCGACATCTTCAACCACAAACTACAAATAAACTTCATTTTAAAAATCACCTTCGAAACCACCACCCATCCCATCCGCCCCCGTATCGGTGCATCTTGCCTTCGCAGCCAAATTGTGCAGTAGTAGCAACAGATAACCCCAGATTCTTCCAAACCAACTCCATGAGTCTTTTCAGATCAAGGCTTTATGGGCTCAATTCACGGATTGGCCGGAACCCCAGCCGGCTAGTTCTGTTTGCCAGACACGCCTCGGACGTGGAAAACCTTAAACTGGAAACATCACAGAACGACCTGGATATTTCCTACGAAACCACGGGTGTCATTGACTTTGAGAAACAACACGAAGTGCTTATTTTCTTCGATAACGTGTATCCTCGGTGGCTCGCAAGACTCAAGTTCAAGAGTTACTTGCAGCCTGCTAACTGGTTCAAGAGAGGTAGCGAAGATCACCTCAAGGAGCGTTTGTTCAAGATGGTAGAGAGGGGCAAGAAGCCACTTCCCGACGGAACCAATGCACAGCAGTTTGTTCCATTGAGAAGGGACGGTGGTGCTTTTGTCAAGTTTGTCGTACCGCCCTCATCTACTCCCAAGGACCTCACCAAGTTGCTTGAGGAGAATATCAGGGAGTACAAGAAGAAGAACCTGAACCCAGTATCCTCCTTCCTTGCGCTATTCAAACCGGCTCCTAGTGCATTCCAGGTCAAGGGTACGCCCTGGATCGAGGACTTGAGTAGATTCCCCTCGCCTAAGCTTAAGGTCAAGTTTCAGGGTGAGACATTGTCTGAGGAGGAATTGTACCTTTTGTTCAGACGCTATGGTCAAATCAAGGACATCTTTCCTGCTACTTCCAGCACGCCTTACGCTACCATTGTGTTTAAGTACACCGACTCGTGTATCCGTGCTAAGAACTGTGTGACTGGTATTACCTACAACGATGGTCAGCTGGCCTTGCACTTGCAGTACATCCCCGTTGAGCGGGTTAACTATATTGCCAATGCCATCAACAACCACCAGAAAATTGCAATTCCTTTGATCCTTGCCATTTTGGCCACTACCGCCGTTTTGATCTTCGAACCGATCAGAGAGCAGTTCATCCAGATCCGTATCAAGCACAGATTCACTTGGGATAACCACAAGGACAACATGATCGTGAAGGCGTTCTACATTCCATACAAGACTCTTGCAAATTGGATCACCGACACAACCACTTTCATTGATGACTCCATTGGCTCTATTACCGGAGACCCCAACAAAGAGCTGGAAGAAATGCCCTTGATGGACCTTCAGGCAAACCTATTCCTACAAGAGCGTTCTGAGAAGGCCAACGATGTGAAGATGTGGATCCATGAAAATGCAAACACTTTCATCATCGTCAAAGGTCCAAGAGGATCAGGAAAGAGGGAATTCGTCGTTGATAACGCTTTGCAAGATGATCACCAGTTTGGCAAGAAAATGCTCGAGCTTGACTGTGAGCAAATGATCAAGGCTAGAAGCGACAATGCTTTCCTTAAAAACACTGCCTCGCAATTAGGCTACTTCCCTATTTTCACTTGGACCAACTCGATCTCGCAGTTTGTCGACTTGGGTGTTCAAGGTTTGACAGGTCAGAAGTCAGGATTGAGTGAGTCGAAGGAAACGCAGTTCAAGAACATGTTGCTGTTGACCGCCTCAGCGATCAGAAAGGTCGCTCTCTCTGACTTTGATGCATACAAAGCCGAGTTGGCTAAGCAGCGCAAGGCGAAACACCAGGACGATGATTCCAAGAACTACGATATCAGAGAGGACGACTATCTCCAGCTGCACCCCAAGGCCAAGCCAGTCATCATTGTGGAAAACTTTTTGAGAAAATCTGAATCACCAAACGACTTCATCTACAAACTGATTGCTGAATGGGCAGCACAGCTTATTCAGAGCAACACGGCTCACGTTATTTTCATCACCCTGGATGCCAGCAGCTCCACTCACTTGACAGCAGCTCTTCCTAACCAGGTATTCAAGACTGTGTCTTTGGCTGATGCCACTATGCAAAGCGCAAAGCAGTATGTCATGAGTCAGTTGAAGGATATGGAAATGCAATCGCTGATTGAACACTGCTTGGCTCCAATTGGTGGAAGAATGCTCGATCTTCAGGCGTTTGTAAGACGTGTGAGATCCGGAGAGCAGGCAGAGGATGCTTTGCGCCAGATGGTCACTCAAGCCGCCGAACAAATCACTACTTTCTTCTTGAATGTGTCCAAAGCGGATACTGAAAACAACTGGAGCACGGATCAGATCTGGGCGCTCATGCGGCTTCTTGCTAACAAAGACCTGGTCACTTTCGATGAGTTGACCCAGTCTCCTCTATTCGGTGACAGTGCTGACACAGTGAGCACCTTGTTGGTGTTGGAAAAGAACGACTTGATTTTGCTTCTGAGAGACAAGGGTATTGTCAGCAGCATCAAGACAGGCAGGCCTTTGTATAAGGCCGCTTTCAAGAACTTGGTAGAGGACAAGGCAGTTTTCAAGCTCTACGAAACCCGTCTCATCAAGAGTTTGATCAAGCTAGAGAATGCAAAGATCTCTCAACTCGAGGACGAGATCAGTAAGATTGGCGAGGCGGTCGCTTCCGACTGGCTCAAAGACAGACTTACTTTTATCGAGCAGAAGATCAACGCTAGCACACAAAAAATTCGCCTGTACGAGGGTCAGATCAAAGATGTGCTGAACGTTGGCGTTGAACAAAAAAAGCGTCTCTTTGGGTTCTAATGCATTTTCTATATGCTCATAGGTGAGCACTGGGTGCCAGAGGGTTATCTAGTAAGGTTTGCAGAATGATCTCGTACGCCATTCTTCTGCGGATGTTGCGCATATCTTGTTGACCGAAGCCAAGAGGCTGGTCTCTGGAAATGAACTTGGCAACTGTACATGTAAATACTCCACAATCAAAGCCATTTTGTTGCTGCGGCGTTTTCTCACCAGCAATGAGGTTGTAGTCAATGGGAGGAAGCAGAAGGCGCTCTGCCTCCTTCGTCATATATGTTTGCAACAACTCCACTGCGGCAATGTTACCTCTGGACGCCAATGAGTCAAAATAGCTGATGGTATGCTTCTTGTTGTTTATGACAGCGAGAGCCCAGTGGGTGCTCATGATATTGATTGGCACAATGACTTTATCCTTTTCAAAAAGATTGATCTTCCGTCTTTTGGCCCAGCGAGCCACGCCCTGGTAGCCCTTTTGTTTCAACGTGGAGAAGAAATGGGTGGTCCAGCAGTAGACCAGTTTGTTCTGGTCAGTGACCATGTTCAAGTAGAAGTCAATGACATTGTCATTGAGCCACTGCCCGTCGGCCAAGGTTGAGAGGTCCCTGACCGTCAAATCAATGGAATATGCGGAGGCCACTTGGCCGCTGGAGTTGCGTGAACCCCAATAACTTTGTACAATATTTAGCTGATCCTTGGCCAATGGAGGGACCACCGAAACCAGCGATTTGCGTTCGGTGGTGATGAGATCTTGGATCTTCTTTTGTTCGTCTCGTAGAACGCTAGTCACCAGTGGGAAGCCAGCCAAGATGGTCTCAGTGAGTGTTTTCTTCTGGCTGGGCAATGGCTTGAATGGTTGGTAGAACTTCGACACAGCAGCATCGTACTCGTCCGTGGGTCTAGAAGGAGAGAAAAAGTCAGATGCAGTGTCGGCTAGGATATCTGAATCTAGCAACCTGTTGGGCAAGATGGATGTCGAGTTCAGGATATGGTTAGCATGGTCCTCTTCAGATCTTGCCTTGAACTTGTTTCTGCTGATGGCAAGAGAGGTGCCGTACTGGCCTGTTTCCTCTAGCTCCTCCTCAGAGTCCACCAGAAACAACGAAGCATATGGATCTGGGTTTCTCACTGAAGAGAAGGTGAGTGGTATCGTTGGAGCAGGTGTTGGTTTAGGTTCTGGCTTAGCTGGCTCCACAGGGGTTTCAACCAGCTCCGCCTTTGGCTCGATCTTCTTTTTCACCTTGTCCACAAGGGTCTTGAAAAACGCTATTATGAGGAGGGAGTATGTGGTGGAAATGAGATGGTAGATTGCGTCTTTGGAGAACCTTTGAGGTTTCTCATGCTGGGGTTCCTCCGGCTCGGTGTGGAGGTCGTATGTGATTTCAGGCTCGTGTCGTGGCCTCGACGGCGGCGCATAATGGATTCTATTTCGTGTGGACAAGGGGTTTGCCAGATTCATGGAGAAGAGTTGTAGCTCAAGTTGATGCGCGCTAGATAGTGAGGTTGTAGGTATGATGAGAGTGGAGGGGGGCACTTTTTTCACGGAAAGGATGAAAATGATGAAAGGATTAGTGTTGAATTTAGAAGGATTTGGCGAGATTGAAGCTCAGATGTCGTATTACGGTTCTGTGGTGTGGAAGGTCAACGGTGCGTTTTGCAGCCATTGGTGATAAGCGGATAGGGCTTAGGGGCAGTCGCTATGAGAAGATGAAAAGTAAGCGAAGTCAGCTTCACGGAGACTAGAAAAAGACATTGGTGATTTTTCCATCAATTATTGGCATTGGAAGATGAAGAGACCAAAAATTTTCAAATTGACGAATCTTGGGCATCATTTATCATGTCGTAGATACACCTTCCTGTGAGTGGGTGCTGAAAAGTTAGCCGGTGTTGAATTCCTTGAAAAACGAAAGACGTCGCTATCGATTGAGGGTCGTTCAATTGACTTTGAAATCCTCAAGAAGCTCTCTGAGTCGTGGGTCTAGTGGAGGAGGGTCGCAAATGCATAGGACAGCTAGGTGTGGCACTTCCAGAAGGTCCGTTCAACCAAGAATTCGAACAAGGTAGTTCTGAAGTACTTTCACTTTATTCCGTTTCTTTTGCCCAATTGACCACTCAGTTTACTAGTAGGGCCTATATGCTTGTAGCTACCGATGGCCATTTCCTGTACCCATTACCTGACAAGACACCAGACCCCGAGGCTTAAAAACGACATGTAGACGAGTGAAAAATACCACACACCGTTATCAAAAACCTCACATTAACCATTAACCATATGTCAACGCCACCACTCTGCCCACCAAGACATCCACAAATTGCCCCAAATTCCCAAAATTAAACTTCCCTAAAAATACCGCCCCATGGAGCCGTGCTACAAAATTCCAGACGCAAATGAACCAGATTATCGCGTCATTGTCTGCGCATCGAAGCTTCCCAATGTAGCACTGGCTGCAAATGTCAACGCAATGGGGTCGAAAACCTGGGAATGTCTCCTTGAAATTGACCAAATCTTCATAAATCCTCCCCACTCAGCCAATTCATCCAAATCGCCATTTCAAAAATCCAGCCTAGAACATTCATCGTGCATCTTGTCTAACTTCCAGGATTATGAACGCCAAGTGGTACACCGCCTTGTGCACTCCACGAAGATACCCCCTCCAACACACCCAACCACTATAGTCGTAGAATTATAAAGATAGGCCAATTCGCCGTAGATTCATTTCAATTGAATTTGCGGAGTTGATATCCCACCTTCTCCGTGGTGAATTCCCCCACGTGGGCGTTATCTATAAACGCCGTGTGCACTACAGGCCTCACAGCTCATTAGCACAGGTTTATTGCAAATCAACGCTTTCCTTGTGCCGATCCGCTGATAATAAGCTGAATTATCATGGACTCCTCCTCTTCCAAGATGTTATTTGGCAGTAAGCTTGAGCTGGAAATCTACCCGCCTTGGAAGGACCATTACATCAGCTACCTCAGGTTGAAGAAGCTTTTGAAGGAAGGTGTCATTCTTCAGGATGCGTGGTCAGAGAAGGACGAAAAGGACTTTGTCAGTGCCTTGGACTCGGATTTGGAGAAGGTCTACTCCTTCCAGGCCAACAAGTACGACGAATTGAACGAGTACCTTGACGACCTCCAGAAAGCTACGGAGTCTCCTACCGCCAATTTCGATGTACAATCCTTCAGCAGCAAATTGGAGCTGATTTTGAACTTGGCCCAGGAACTCTCCCGCTTCCAGAGATTGAACTACACTGGTTTCATCAAGATTGTGAAAAAGCATGACCGGTTGCATTCCAAGTACTCTGTCAAGCCCATGTTGAACGTGCGCTTGAAGCTGTTGCCATTCCACTCAGAAGACTATTCGCCGCTTTTGTTTAAGATCTCCGCTTTGTTTCAGTTCTTGCGTGACAATTACGATGTGGACCAGTCGCTCTCCAAGTTGAGCTCCTTCACCGAGGAGACCAACGCTGACTACAACTCGTACAAGTTCTGGGTGCACCCGGATAACTTGATGGAGGTCAAGGCCATCATCTTGCGTCATCTTCCTGTTCTTGTCTACAACAATAAGAACAGGGAAAGTGCCTACAACTACGATGACGACGACGACGACGACGATGACGATGATGATGACTTTAAGTTCTCCAAGAACGACCCCACCATCAATTGCTTGTACTTTGACAACGAAAACTTCGACTTGTACAACAACAAGTTGGTGAAGAGCCCCAATGCACACACGCTTCGTATCAAGTGGGTTGGCAAGTTGAACAATAAGCCTCAGATCTCCTTGGAGAAGAAGAGTTTCGAGAAGAGTCTGGAAACGTACGATGTGGATGAAAAAATTGCTCTTAAGGAGAAGCATTTGGACGATTTCATCCAGGGCAAGTTCGACAAGCAGAAGTATTTGCGTAAGCTTCACAGGAAGGGCGACTCTCCTGAGCTTGTGGATGACATTGAGAAACAGATTGACTCTTTGGGCAACTTCATCAAGGACAACCACGTCCAGCCCTGTCTCCGAACTCAGTACAAGCGTACCGCTTTCCAGATTCCTGGCGACGACAGAGTGCGTGTGGTCATTGACTCGGATATCTACTTCATCAGAGAGGATGCTTTCGATGAACAAAGACCCATCAGAGACCCCAACAAGTGGCACAGAACCGATATCGACTCGAAGGTCAACAATCCTTTGTCTCTTTTGAGGAAGGGAGAGTTCGTCAAATTCCCATACGCCGAGCTTGAAATCAAGATCAAGAACAGAAAGAAGGGTAGAAGACTGATTTGGGTTGACGACTTGGTGCACTCTCATTTGATCAAGGAAATCCCCAACTTCTCCAAGTTCATCCACGGTATTGCTTCGTTGTTCTTGGAGGACGACAAGCTCGACAACATCCCGTTCTGGTTCAACGAGTTGGAGTCCGACTTGAAGCTTGACCCTCAGCAGGCCTACAACGACACGAGGCAGAAGTTGGCCAAGTTACAGAATGACGAAGACAACTTGAGAAAGTTCAAGTCGATGTTGGCCAATTCCTCCTCGCCAGACATTTCAGCCAGATCCAAGTCCTTTTCTGGTTCTCTTTTGGGTGCTGGTGATCTCAACGACGAGTCTAAGCTGGCGTTCGACTCTGCAGAAGGCACATCCCTGAAATCAGCTTTACCTACAGTCTCCGAGAATGTGGTGGATGAACCTGACCAGGCTCCTGTTTCCGGTGGTGACTTGGACCAGTCTTCAGACGATGATTACGATGATGACGACCACCGCAAGACGCCCATCCAAAAACTCTTGAAATTGCCAAACACGTTCTCCAAATTGCTTGATGTCGACTCGGAGGAGGAAGAGATTGATTTGCCCGCTGGCGTGGTGAAGCCGGACCAGTATATCAAGAATGCTGGCCCATTGAAGATTGAGCCCAAGGTCTGGTTGGCCAACGAGCGTACATTCAACAGATGGCTCCACGTCACCACGTTGTTGTCCTCGTTGACATTTATTATCTACTCCTCAACACACCGTGCCAACTCTACTAGCTTGGCGGAGTATGTGGCCTACATCTACTTTGCCTTGACCATTTTCTCAGGCATCTGGGGATACTACATCTTCATGAAGAGAAGAACCATTATCATGGAGAGATCTTCCAAGCACTTGGATAACATCTTGGGCCCCTTGGTGGTTGCATTGGGGCTTATCATTGGCCTTGTGATCAACTTTGTTTATGGCTTCCGTGCCATTGCCCTGCAGAGAGCGAACGACTTCACCACTAATGGCTTGACCGACGACTTCTACGAACGCAACCCATTGCAGAAGAAGATTCTTGAAGCTGTTTTCTACCTTGTGGGCGCGTAGCCCAGCATAATTATCGCATGTTAATCAAAAGTATCGTTGATCCAGGCGTAGTAGTAGTTGTGTCCTGTATACAGTGTAGGTTCACCAAAAGATACACCTTTCCAAAAGTTAGATCCAGTCCAGTGCTATTCCCCAATGTCCCTCAACATATCGCTATACACAGTCACGGCAGCCTTAATATTGGGCAACGAGGGCCAGAGGCTATTTGCCAAATACTACCGTCTTAATGACGAGGCTCAATCATACAAAACGGCCACAGAACAGGCTGCTTTTGAAAAAGCCATTTACTCCAAGATAAATAAACAGCACCAGGACGTGATCTTGTACGACAACCACTTGATCACCTACAAGCAGACAAACGACATCATTATTGTGCTCGTTGGCGGTGTCAATGAAAACGAGTCCATGCTTTACTCGTTGACCAATAACATCAACGAAGCATTGCTGATCCTCTTGGACAACTCCTTGGACAAAACCACCGTGTTGCTGAAGTACGACATGGTGGCCTTGTGTTTCGATGAGGCTATCGACGACGGAATTATCTTGGAAATTGACCCAGCTATTATTGTCAGTAGGGTGACGAAGCCGCCCGTGAACAGCAACCCCGTGGGCGTCAACATGGAGTCAGGTGTGTTCAACGCCTTCTCCTTTGCATCAAAGAAGATTCAGGAGAGATTGCAGCAGGGTTTGTAAGACAGTTTGCAGAGCACGTGGTGTTTCTAGAAGTAATGAAAAAGTACCGGATTGGTGGTGTAGGGAGAGGGGGATTTGAAGAGAAGCTTTTTTAGGAAGAAGAGAAAAGTAAGGAGTGAAGGTAAGCTGGGTGAGACGTCATATTCGAGGTTTTATCAACTGTACTGTTTCTCAAGTATGGAAGGACGAGTGTAGAGACCCTAGTGTCTAACCGAATGAAGAAAAGAAAAGAAAAAAAAATAATATAATCGTTAGTTAGTTGATGGCAAGTGGATTAACACCCTTTGATTCATTCTCCTTCACAGCTTTGTACTTCCTAGGTTGGTGAAGTGAACATCGCATAATAAGCATATACTGTAGACACATTCCACACACTTTGCACTCACGACCGAACAAAATAGCAAAGAAAAAAGAAAAGAAGTATTGCAATTTAAAATCGACTCACTTCAAATCACCATCTCAAAACCCCTCCACATCTCCAATTCTTCCATGTCCATGGTAGCACCTCCACCGCACTGCACACACAAACATCAACAACTTCTTCCTACAACCATCCACACAACGACGCCATGGACGAGCAGTTCTTCTATGCCGTGCTCCGAATATCCGTGGCACAGATTCTAAAAGCACTGGGTTTCGATAAATGCAAACCGCTGACCCTCAACACAATCACAGATATCTACATCAAGCACTTTGAGCTCGTGCTAAATAGTGCTAAGAAGTTTGGACATGCCCGCTCAAGATGCACCAACGTTCTCGAAGCTCCTGATTTGGTTCAGGCTCTACTAGATGTGCAATTGATTAAGCCACTGACAGGCGACAGCTTGTTGGATCCTAAGGATGCCCCCAATGAACCAGAAACCGAATACAATGTCAAATCGCTAGAATCCTTCATCAAGTGGCTACAGTTCAGTGACAACTTCAACTTGTCCAAGAGATTGAGTGAGGTTCCAAGCTCACAGCTCAGGAACTTGATGGAAAAGAGAAAAATCGATACACTGTCCGAAACAGACCAGGAGAAGAAGAAGCGAAGATTACGTGAAAGACAGGAATACTACAACCAGCTCAAACTGGGAGAGAATCCAGCAAATGCTCAATTTGGTGGCATAGCAGATGACCTCGAGGAGGCCGAAGTCACTGAAAATGACAAGCTTTCCTGGTTAGCATACTTGGCAGAGAAGGACGTCAAGTTGGGCCATAATCTCCAATACGTGAATACAGTGCTTCACGACATGGTGCTACCCATCCACAACAACAGCAAATACCATCCGTCCAAGGATGAAGAGGACGCGTACCTGAAGTTCCTTTCGCATGCCCACAACAACATCAGAAATGACCACATACTATTGAATATTCAAGAAGCCGACACCGAGGAAGAGGCAAAGGTCGAGAGAGTGCAGCCGTCACAGAAGCTCAAGGATGCCTTGCCGTATAATGTGAAGTACCAGGACTCCTTGCTTAATGATGATCTCCAACAGTACATCGAGTACACGGAGAAGTACGGCTTTCCTGCAACACCGGTCTCAGCGAAGTCCCCTGAGCCCATGGATGTGGATGCGCCTAATGGTGGATCCCAAGAGGTTGAGACGGAACCGTCGAGTGTGAAGATGTCGGAGACGGGCGCCGAGAAGCCGGAAAGTGGGGAGAAGAGCGAGCTCAATGCCGAGGCTGAGAGTAAAGAAACAGCAGGTGGGGATCCAGTAGCTCAAAATTCAGAAAAGAAGGAGTCTGAGGTTCACGATGAACAGGAAGAACAGAAACCCTCGCTGAACGACGGTCCATCTGAGAATAAAGAGGAGGAGCCAACGGAGGATGTCAAACCGGAAGCCAAGGAGTCTGCAGATGCTAATGAACAGGAAAGTGTCGAAAAATCTGCTGATGAACCGGCTGAAGCACCAGCTGAGCCAGCAGCGGAAGCCAAGGAAGAAATGGACATTGATGAAGAGAACAACGAAAAGGATGAATCATGAAAGGGTTATTATGCAAATTAATGGCCGTTAGCTATGCTATAGAAGGCATCCCGGCCTATGTCGGTGATTTTCTTGACCACAATCCTGTGGCTCGGAAGCTGTGGGTCCTCACAGAGGCTTCGGAGCTTGAGCACAAACTGATAGCACTCAAAGCATTCGTCTGCGGTGACGCCAATGGAGTCTAGGTACCCTTCAGGCAAATTAATGGCGTCGATGTCGTCGAACTTCTGTTTGGCCTCTTTCACAGTGAGAATCAACATGGCGCCATACAACGTATATATGTCAAAAACCACCAACACCGGCAAGGCGCTGAGAAGCTCGATTTTGGACGTAGTGATTTTGAGAATGTCGGGTAGTTTTTCGTAAAACCCGTTGCCCTTTGGGTCCTTGGGTTGCTGCTTTAGAAGCTCTTCAGTGATCTCATACGGAAGATCCACCGACACCTCGAAATTGAGGTTTTTGAGAATCACCTCCTCCCGATGCAAAAGCTGATCTCTCCAGCTCCAGAACGTGCTGGAATGCTGGTCCACCTGCTTGCCTGGATGCTTAATCTGGCACCCTGTAAGAGCTATCTTGTCTGGAGGTCTGTAAGTGTCGTGAAGTTTGCAAGAAATGGCCACAGCGGCACACGCCACAAAGTACTTTGACGTGGTGATGGGCATCCGCATGTAGAAGCGGTGGATGTAGATTGTGGCTGCTAGGATGGTTCTTCCATCGAGTTTGAGTACTGAGGCTAGTCTGACGAGAAAGTCGTAAATCAGCTCGTACACCTTGAGGATTTGAGAAAGCAGCATCTGCTTACGTGAAGGCAGGCGGTTGAGCACATCGTCGCCCGAAAAGAGCCATGTGTTGGGTTTTGGGTGTTCGGTCATGTAGTTGATAGTTTGCACCCACCGCGAAGTTTACCATCAACATGTCTCACCAGGTGGAGGTCCCGGGTGGACCAAGCAATTGGGTTTTTTTTGGGAGGTGTTTTGAAAATTCGACCTAGATGTGAGTGTTAAAGAAGTTTAAGCTCTGTTACGAAGGAACTTTTAGGTTTTTAGAATAAAATGTGGAGCATGGTTGTTTGGGTTATATATGGTGATGAGAACCAGTAACACCATACGTGCCAAGCCGTAGTTCTCTAGGTATCAGTAAAGGAATTGATGAGCATTACTGCTTTTTTATTGTGAATTTTGTCTTTATCCGTGTATTATAATGGAACTTGGTTCAAAAGATTGGCTCAGTCGTTGGCTGCAAACTGTGCACTATGAATGGTACGCAATGTCGAGGAAGAACCTTGGTTGTTCCCTTATTAAGTTGACTGTACTTCTCAATTAAAAGTAACACCTTCAAAATCCCTGAAAAATAAAACAAAATGCGAGAGAGAGGGCTACGATTTACCACTCCACACGGGCCATATCTTCCCAAGTGAAGCTGGGGCATAGTAACGAAAACACGAACAGATTTCAAACCAGCGAGCAAACATTAAAAGCGACCTTTTCAATGATATAGTTAGTTTTGTAAATTTTCGTGTCCTTCAAGTACTCCACAATCACACCGAGCTAGTACAAGCTACAGCCTATCACCAATCCACAAACTTCTTGCCAAAATGGAGAATTATACCTGAAATTTGCCACAAAGCACTTTGAGCCTTCCAAATACCCATCCAACCAAATATATCCCCGAAACACCCCAAAACACCCAATTTTTCACCTGCCCATTCCACCTCTCCGTATACCTTCGCGTGGCTGCAAACACGAATATTACCAACACACTAATTCCACACAAAACACATAGTAACAACTCCAAAAGCACCCATCCAATAAAACGATCATAAAACCACATGCCCTCCCACTAACATCCCAATTCTGGCCCAACGGCAGTCGATCCACCAAAACCCACTCCGAACCCTTTGTGCGCACGTGACCCGCTGAAGAAAAAAACTCGACATCATCGAACCAAAACCTCCTACCTTCTCACCAATGTCTGACTCGTATATGCATTTGTTCAGGCCTACCGTGGCAGCGCCTGCGGCGCCGTCCGGGCCCTCGACCGTGGCCGTGAAGATCCACAACCCTGCCCTTTTCAAAATCCTCGAAATCGTCTCCAAGCAGGTGCTTCAAGAGAACAAGAACAAGAGAATCATCGGCACCTTGCTTGGTGTCAGATCCGATGACGGCAGCACCGTCGAAGTCAGAGATGCCTTCATGGTGCCTTGTCAAGAAACAGGCGATTCCATTTCTATCGAGGAGCACACCCACAAAACGCTCTACCAGTTGTACAAGAAGGCTCACCCCAAGGAGTTTGTTCTCGGCTGGTTCGACCTGGCCTCCACCATTGACGGCTCCACGGGCCTCATTCACGACTTCTACTCCAAGGGTGCCGACAGAGCGTACCCATTTGCTGCCGTCTACTTGAACGTTTCGTACTTGAAGGAGGAGCAGATCCAGATGCCTCAGTTAACCACTTACATCGGTGCTGCCATCGGCAAGCCCGTCCAGAAAATCGGCTGGAAGACCACCGCCACCACAAACTCGTACATCTTCAGCCCTGTGCCCCACAAGGTTGTTGCCCACACTGTTTCGGAGAAGTTGGCCTTGAACATGCTCCATCGCTCCAAGGACAACTCTGTCACGTTGCAGGGCCACGAGCAGGGCTTGGATACCTTGCAGGCGGAGATTGGCGCTGTGACCCACGACGTGGACCAGTTGTTGCAGTACCTCGACAACATGTCTGGGTCCGATGAGGATGTGGACTTGTTGCGTACCTTGAGCAACACATTGGTGAACAAGCCCACGAGCTTGTCGGACTTGACGCTTTTGAAGGAGCACTTCCAGGCACACAACCAGGACATAGTGATGATTGAATTTTTGACGAGAGCGGTGAAGGAGCAGATTGAGTTGATTGCCAGGGCTTCGTCGGAGGCCGAGAAGGCTATAGCATAGAGAAATAGACGGAATAATATGCATGAGGAAAGTACATAATTCGTCTAACAAAGCAAAAGATTAATAGGAGCGTGCAAGAATGGATTGTAGACGGAAGTAGAGATATAGCCGACGCAGAGTGATGCAGAGACATCGAACGATACCGTTACTCCCACATATCCATACATGAATCGGAACCGGTTACCACGTGCACGGTTAAATCTCTCAAGTATCAGGTTATCGGTCGATTGGGATATATTCCAGTAGTATCAAAAAAGCAGCGGTAATTCACGGTACAAACGGCAGTGTCTCCTCAGACCACATTCTCAGCTCATCGGCATTTACGGTGTTTGGAACTGACTACTGATCAGATCTAACGGCACGATCGGCGCCCCACAGTAATTTCAGAATTCACTCATTTGCACTTTTTAACAAAGCGGAGTAAGCCCGTCACATGAGAAGAAGTAACAAAAATAGCGGGGCCTTGAAATAAAAAGCGAAAATTCTGGTGACTTCACGCTGCATGAATACGCCAAACGATAAGAAAATAGAGGGGAGCCGGTGGGACAGTGCGTGAAAAACTCAGCCGATACCGATTCTGAAATGTGGAGATTCACCGAGCCGGTAAGCCCCAGCGAGGTTTTGGAGAGAGGGACAAATATCTTTAAAACATATATATTGAAAGATTGAATTTCGTAGATGAATAGAAAAACAGCTTTCCCAAAAATGTCTCAGATGGCTAAATGACTCAGATCCGGAGGAGTGACCCTAGACCCCCGCGAAAGGAGAACCAAGCAGATACGGTCCGCAACTGTGCACACTGTGCGATAAGATATAAGACCCACAATCGCCGGTGTGACACTTGACAGATTTATTTCAATCGCTTTTTTCAAAATCTCCAAACTGCAACAAACAAGTATTTCAAGGAATGTCAGCCCGCACCAGACGGTTCTCCGCGGGAGATGTTGACAGAGTCAAGCCCTGGTCGCTCACCAGGGAACAAACCATAGATCTTATGGAAAGACGCCAGGAGGCGGCGGTGATGAAGTATGTTCGGGAAATCAGCAGATTGAGCGAAGAGGGCAACTGGCAAATTGAAACGCCCCGCAAAAGGCCTCGCCGGGAACTGGCAGAAATGGCTGCAAACGAGGCAGCTACTCCGAAAACTGTGGATTTTGGCAAGATGAACAGCGCCCAGATTGCTGTGGTGATGCAAGACGAGCAGGCGGCGATGGAGAGCCGGTTGAAGCAGACGGTGGTGCTGCTTCAGGCCGAAAAGCGCCGGAGGCGGTACGAGAGTGTGAGCTTTTAGGCGAGGGTAAGTGGCGTTTTGATTCCTCAAGGAATTGACTTGAACTACTGGTTCTACGTTTTTAAGGCCACTACAGGCTTTTGAGCAATGGTTGAGGAATCAATGGGGAGCAATGCTTCATGAAATCAATCGGAGCAATGGTTCAAATCAAAGGGGCTCAAAGGGCCTGGGGCTCGGGCCCGATCGTTTGCAGCCACAGCAGATCCAGGTACATCGGGACTAAGCCAGCCCGAACTACCCGATTTGGCCGATCCAGCCTTATTTTCAACGCTTCCACATTTAAGCTTCCCGCTTGCTGGCTCCTAACAGTCCCCTTTTTTGGGTTCATTGCCTCGTTAAAATGGCTCACTGCGCCGATATCACGCATTGACGAGCACGTCAGCCAGCGTTTTGCCGGCCCCGCACTCGCCGGTAAACACCCACCAGGGGTGCCCCTAACTCGGCCAATATTCGCCGCAGAAGAATACAGAAAGCACCATTCGACTCAGCACCACCGGTTTTGGCGCCAAATTTCAGCCGCTTTGTTTGTTGTGTCACCACCGGTCACAATGCCCAGGTTGTTCGGCGCGAAACCGCATTGTTGAGGCTTCTGTGTCACTGCCTGCCACTGCCTTTTTGCGCTCACCGCCCCGCTGCTCCCCACATCCCCTCAAGCTCCGAGTGACCGACCAGCCTAAACGTGAAAAGCGTGATTTTGGGGGGATGGTTTTGGGGGTCGAGGGATTTTATTATTTATGACCACTCGCCGATCGGCGACTAAATGAAACTAGAATTGCATTGAAGAGTTGTAGGTGGTTTTGGGGTCTGCTTAGTAAGAAGGTAGTTGGACCCAGGCTTAGCTGGTATGTGTAGTGATCTCATCGAGGAGACTAGGGTGGAGGCTATTTTCACAAGATGGTTGGAGAAGTGAATGAGGAGTGTTGGAGATGGTGGAGGAGAACTGAGGGTTAATGGAGGAGTGATGGGGAGTAGAGATTGGGGGTGGTGGAGAGATTGAGGAGGTGGTGGAGTTATTGAGGAGAGTGTGGTGCTCTTTTTCTTGTCTTCAAGCTGGGTGGCTAGGGTTGAGATGTGGAGAGCAAGAGGGATGATATAGGTTATGGTTATGGGAGATTTCGATAATAGAGGTTGGAGAGGGGTGGGTTCTATCACCATCTGTGGCGTTCTCTTGATGGTGGTTCAATCGGTGTAGTTCATATATGTTAGGCAAAGTAATGTTTACAAGAAGGCTATGAAGTGTACCCAGATATGCGAATTGGATGGTTTGAACGAGAATTCACTATTACTGATAACCAACATGGCCTTGGAGGGCTTGGTGGGGTATATCAACGAAGCTTTCAAGAGCAGTGTTGCAGTCAGGGCATCTTCAGTGTCTAAGTGAGAAGGTAGCAATTGAAGCTGAACACCATGCTTTCACAGTAACTCTGATTTCGTTGAGCTAGTTTCAACTACCGTAGCTCCTGAGAAGTATAGTTAGACGATCTGAACACATTAGACCAATTTGCTTCCCCCGATTCGGCCATCTGTAGGAGGTCCTAAACCTGAACTCGTCAATCTACTACACTGTCAATCTACTACACTGTCAATCTACTACACTGCACCGACGACCAAAGTCGTACTCTGGGGAGGCTTTTGAAGTATCCTTAGTATTCTAACGCACTGATTGGGGATACCGAAGCTTCGTACTTGAGTTCTTGTTAGTGTGCATCTGACATCAACTACCTGGGTACCAGTTGTAAGGCCGTATACCACAAGCACGATCCTAAATCTACTCAACCAGAGCTAAAAAGCTCTTTTCGAATTAGAAAATCAAGACACTTCTCCTCTCTTTTTAGTAATATCCCTCTGCCACCTCTAAAAGCAGCCTTCTTAACACTACTCCATTCGCAGCCATTACCAAGCCAACAAAGAACAACCAGTGGTACAACTCAAAGACCAACTCCAAACAAAAGCAAAACAAACTTCTTCATCCATCCTTGGGTGTACATCTCCCGCCCCTAGAAATCTCAATCTCTTACCCTCCCTGTGCCCACTATAAAATGCCCCCGCGATGGTTGCAAAAACACCTCCACAAGCATGCTTCTCTTCCTCTTGGCCCCCACAATGGCCCTCACGTTCCGCCCGTCTCTCAACATCTTCAATCCCCAAATCGCCGCAGCTCCGGCCCCGTTACCCGTACCCCAATGGCTCACCGATTTCACAGGAATCACAGAATGGCCTGGCTTGGACCCTCCGTATATCCCCATGGACTTCATTCTGTTTGACAACTTGCCACAGGGTCTGAGCTCGTGGAAACGGAGTATAGGCGAATGCCCACACCACGTTACCCGTGGCGAGGTTTGTTCCTTTGACTGTGCCAATTGTGTAGCCGCTGACGATGTCTACACTTGCCCTAGACTCAGTCAGACCTTTGACGATGGACCCACCCAGTTTACGCCAGCATTGACCAGTCAGCTCCGCAGCAAGGCTACTTTTTTCACCATCGGCGTCAATGTGGTCCGTTTCCCGCAGGTCTACAGAGATACTGCCGATATGGGCCATATCATGGGTTCTCACACCTGGTCCCATCCGTTTCTTCCTCTGCTTAGTAACGAGCAGATCGTCGCCCAGCTTCAATGGTCGATTTGGGCCATGAACGCTACTTACGGGCATTTACCGAAGTGGTTTAGACCGCCTTACGGAGGAATCGACAACAGAGTTCGGGCTATAGTACGCCAGTTTGGCATGCAGCTGGTGCTTTGGGATTACGACACCATGGACTGGCTGCTTGTGGATGATGAAAGAAAGCATGATCGGGACGTGATCAACGGGGTTTTACTGTATAAGCGGAACAATGGCGGACGAGGTCTTGTGTTGGAGCACGATTCTGCAAAAAGAACCGTGGATGTGGGTGTGAAGATCCACAGGGCCATCGGCCTGAACCAGCTTACGGTGCCCCAGTGTGTGGGAGGAATTGACTACATCAAGACCTTCCCGAAGCCACACGGGTTTGGTGCTTTCGTACCCGCTCAGTAGTAAGTGATGTGTTGATAGTTTGGTGTAGTGGTAGGTGGAGTTTGGGAGGTGGCGGCAACATGGTGCCGCCTATGATCACAAGTTCCTTATTTTGAAAAGCTGATTTTGTTCCGTCAACTTTGGAAGTCGTGGCTCTATGGTGGATGTTGAGTCCTTTTGGGAAATTGCATCTGGATTGCAACAGTACGATGGACCACCGTTGGTGGACCATTGATCAAAATCTTCAGGAGCAGGTTCAAAGACTCCAAAATCACAAAACGAAGCAAAGCGATCTCCCAATTAGAGATGCTTGGACGACTCTATTCTGGTTTACCCTTCGGTCTAGATTTAGTACGATATTCAGGGCAGATTATAGATGATCAACCAATTCTTGCTATGATATGAAACGAGAACACCCCGCTACCTTTAATAAAGACCTCGCTGACATTTTAACATGCTTTCTAAGATTATGAACTCGTCAATTTAGTCGCTCTTGCATCCGCATACATTCTCTTACTTATTCCAACAGCCACAATGAACCCAAAATTGCTTCCAATTGGTGTATCCAAGATCTACGCACTATTGAGATCATCACCTACTCGCTAAATAAGTAGAAATCCCCCAGTTATCCCCCAATTCGGCCAAATAGTGCCCAGGTATCACCGGAGGTACGGGTGTCTACACTACATAGCGAGAGCACCAAGCAGTTTTCTGATCTCAAAGGTTCGCCCTTTCTTCCCATATACTACCTATGGACATATAATTTTATGCCCGGTCAACTTCATTCGAATCCTATGTGGCTAATATCACACCAATTTGCTTGCAGAGAGCCTAGGTGCGTTCAATGGCTGTGTCGTTCTGAATCTGATCTGTGGATCTGGTGGACGTGTTTTACTTGTCTTTCTCGAGGAAAATTGCAGAAATTGTTATTCCTTCTTCTTTTGGATCTATCCAAGAGCCTGGATGTTGATTTTTTGGCTTTGTCAAAAGATGATGCTCCGGAGCTTCATGGACCCTGTCTGGGAATAGGCACCCTGGTTTTTTAAACCCAGACATCCCTAAGAAAAAACCCATTTAGAGACGGCAAAGAGGTCTTTTGGATGACGTGTGGTTTTGCTTGTTATCTGAGGATTTGCGGCGCCCTGGGTGGTGTGGAATTGCGTGAACGAGATACATATCTTCCTGGCTGTCTGGTCTTCGATCCGGCATCGACTTCCATAGAGAAGTTCTTCAGCCCACGAAAAGGCGAGTTCACTTGCCTACTATTGCTGAAGGGCTCTTCCGGCTCTGGGATGCTCATTATTGGTTGTATGTTCTCGTTCAAGTGCGTTCTGCAACATCCTTGTACTCGTGAACTCCTGTGACGAGAGAAATGGAATTTGCCCTCTTGTAGAACCACAATTATTCCTGAGGGCTACTATCTTTGCTGTCTCTCCTCAGCCTTTGGCTGGGTTTTACCACCCTACAGTTGCAAATTCCGTACCCTGTGCTCAGATCTTTTGTTTTGGCCTGTTTGTTTTCTAGGCAAAATTGGGCCCGTAATGGACCCCAAACAGGTACATGCCTCCCAGTTATTCCATTTCGCTTTGAAGGGCTTTACGCAAGAAGGGAGGAGGTATAACAGGGTCTGCAAATTTGAGTGGAGCACGAGTAAAACACTAAACTATGGTCCATGGGGACCCTGCAAAGGACTTGCCATTCTGTGTGAGTAGACTAGCCCCTCCAGTCTGATGGACGGATCAGTACACACATACTTGTACGAAAGCATGAAAGCAACAGTTTGGTTAGTCTGGGGTTTGATTTAGAATGCTCCGTCTTTGGTCTCCCCAATATTGGCATCTCTGCAGCGAGTGTTGTTAGTAACGCGTAGGGCTAGTTTGCGGTTGGCAGAGGGTAGTAGTGGGGAGTTCTTTTTTTCACGTAAGTATATCGATTAGGGGTTGTTGGCTATTACTAACTAATCACCGCCCGTGCGGTGCACTTCTAGGGTTTTCTATGTGGGTCTTTTCTTAAACAATAACGCACTTAGCACAGCTGCTCTCCTCCTTGGCGTTCGGCGTGCTCAGCTTTTGCACTCTCTGTGGGGTGGAAGCCTCAGTAGACTTTTCAGTGGTTTTAGTAGCAGGTGAGGTGGACTGAGCGGTCTTCTTCTCGGCAGCGGCTGGAGCCGTCTTTTTGGTAGCAGCTGGGGCTTTAGAAGCAGCGACCAACTTGGCAGCACTGGCAGCGAAAGTCTCACCCTGGGTGTGGGCAATTCTCAATTCCAAGTCGGATGGCTGTCTGGAACCATTGGCACCAGCAAAAGTGGCAGCACCGTATGGGGAACCACCGTGGACCTCCTCCAAGTTGGTGATATCGGGGAAAGCCTTACCGTAACCCAATGGGATGAAGACCATACCGTGGTGGGCAACGTAGGAGAACAAGTTTCTCATGGTGACTTCTTGGCCACCACCAGAGGAGCTCACAGAGGTGAACACACCGACTGGCTTACGGTACAAGCCACCAGAGGTCCAAAGACCACCAGTCTGGCCAAAGAACTCAACCAATTGAGCTGGCAAGTTACCGAAACGGGTTGGGTAACCGAAGAGAATGGCATCGTATTCGGCGACCTTCTCTGGGGTAGCGAGAGGGTAGTTTGGCTTCTCTGGAGCATGCAACTGCTGCAAAATGTCCTTTGAAAGAGTCTCTGGAACTTGCAAAATGTCAACCTGGGAGACTTTTCCAGAAGACTCAAGACCCTTCTTGATGGACTTTGCCAACGTGAGAACGTGGCCGTACGTGGAGTAGTAGACGATAGCGACTTTCATTTTGGGTTTTTTTCAAAAAAAATCAGACGAAGGGCAGGATGGGTCCAAATAAAGGGGGCGGCAAGGCTGAGCGGTTTTAAAGTAAAGCTGTGCGGTGTCTATTAGTGATTACCGAATGAGGCTTCGAAGCTTCCACTAAGCATTAGTCAATGCAGCTTGACAAATATCTGACTAGCAAGCTTGATAATCCGCGTTGTGTGCAGTAATTCATCGCTTAAGTGTCTGATTGTGCGGTATATTGACAAACATTCGACGCACCTCACCCATTTGACTAAGCGTTACTAACTGCACAATGCAACATTTGAAAGCACCGCGTGCCGAACCGGCATGCTGGCAATTTTATCAGCACAGAGCCCAAAGAGATAAAAGGACCAGGCTGCCTCAACCTTTTGCTCTTCTCTATCAATAAAAAACACATCAATCACAATGGCTCCAAAAGTTGCTATCATCATCTACTCCATGTACCACCACATCGCTACCATGGCTGAGGCCGTGAAGAAGGGTGTCGAGGCCGCCGGTGGTAAGGCTGACATCTACCAGGTTCCAGAGACCTTGTCTTCTGACGTTTTGGCCAAGTTGGGTGCTCCATCCAAGCCAAACTACCCAGTTGCCACCTTGGACACCTTGACCAGCTACGACGCTTTCTTGTTCGGTGTTCCAACCAGATTCGGTAACTACCCAGCCCAGTGGAAGGCCTTCTGGGACTCCACCGGTGGCTTGTGGGCCTCTGGTGCCTTGTACGGTAAGGCTGCTGGTTTCTTTGTTTCCACCGGTACCCCAGGTGGTGGCCAGGAGACCACCATTGTCAACGCCTTGTCTGTGTTGGTCCACCACGGTATCATCTACGTCCCATTGGGTTACGCCAAGGCTTTCGGCCAGATCACCAACTTGGAGCAGGTCCACGGTTCTTCTCCATACGGTGCCGGTGCTTTCGCTGGTGCCGACGGTTCCAGACAGCCATCTAAGTTGGAGTTGGAGATTGCCACCATCCAGGGCCAGGCTTTCTTTGAGACTGTGCAGAAGTTCTAAGCAATCCCGGCGGTGCCTAGAACATCACCAACCAGGGCTTCAGGCCTTTTTTAGAAAAATATAGACTGACACGACTTCAGTGTAGGAGTAGAACTCAAAAGCTTATTTTGGGTGTACAAAGCCTGCTGAAAACGGATAGGCGAAGCACTTCAAATCTAAAAAGCAGGTTGCGGTGTATTAATAGACGACCGGCCGTAGATTATCAGATTGCAGCCAATACTACCAGAGTCCAGATGAATCCATTCATTGGCTGCAACGATGGTACGCGGAATGTTAGCCTTATCCAGAAATAGCAGGGTTATGAACGCATCGAACAAGTCACAATCAGCAAGAGATCACAATAACGATCGGAAAAGAAAAAGTGGTCATATTTGTGCAATTGAAAAAAATCATTTCCCATCCACACCTCCATGAAGCCACCACTACAATGGACCCGGATCAGCCACCACAGAGTTCCCCGTAACCCCTCCACTGTGGCTTTTTCCCCCCAAATCCCACCTAACAATGGCACCTTCGACCAATCCAGACCCTCCTTCAAAACGCACATTTTGCGTGTGTAAAAAGCTACTAACCATTTAGTAATTGCGAAGTCATACTGACTAGTAAGGGGAGTGAACTTTACGTTTGAGCCACTGCTGCACGGCGGCAAAGCAACCCCACGATTGCTCTCCCATACTCTCGGTCCCGGCCTTATAAGCGTGGCAGGCTTGCCTGGAATTCTTCTTTTCTCTATCGATTTTCATCCACAATGGCCCCAAAAGTCGCTATCATCACTTACTCCTTGTACCACCACATTGCTACTCTTGCCAAAGAGATCCAAAAGGGTGTCGTGGCCGGCGGTCTCGATGCTAAGATCTTCCAGGTTCCTGAGACCCTCTCTGAGGACATCTTGACCAAGTTGAACGCTCCTCCAAAGCCCGACTTCCCAGTTGCTTCTCCAGAGACCTTGACCGAATACGACTACTTTATCTTCGGTATCCCCACCAGATACGGTAACTTCCCAGCTCAATGGAAGGCCTTCTGGGACGCCACTGGTGGCTTGTGGGCTAAGGGTGCTTTGCAGGGCAAAGTGGCCTCCATCTTTGTTTCTACTGGTACTCCAGGTGGTGGACAGGAAACCACTGCCATCAACACTCTCTCCACCTTGACCCACCACGGTATCATTTACGTGCCATTGGGTTACGGTAAGGCCTTCCCATTGCTTACCAACTTGGAAGAGGTTCACGGTTCTTCTCCATGGGGTGCTGGTACTTTTGCTGGCGCTGATGGTTCCAGACAGCCTACTGACTTGGAGAAGCAGATTGCCAATGTCCAGGGTGAGTACTTTGCCGAGACCGTCAACAGATTCAAGTAAACTAGAGTTTTTTTAGATATGAACTGTTAATTGAATATGGTTTGATCATTTGATGTATTGTAGGGTCTATTGTGATGTAGCTGAGAAACGCACAAATGGCTGCAAAACTCGCGATAACCGTAGTTACACAATCTGACGCATGCATCCGCCTGCACGGTGGATTTGTCATTTTGATCAAACGGTGGGAAAGACGGGAGAATTGGGAATTGGTGAAATGATTGGGTTATGAGGTTTTCTCCTTTTTGAGCCCTAATTGTTAAAAGGCCCTGCTTACTAAGACGGACAAAGTGGCATTTTACTCAGAACACTCCTGCTTAGTCAAGTAGCAACAGATACGGAAGATACGGAGAGTCTAAGAAAAGCAGGTACGGAGAGTCCAGAAAGAGCAGATACGGAGGGTCCTAAAACACGCTGTCTTTGTACATGACTCTATCGTCTATTGTGGCTGAACCAGCCAAAGCATCCAAACCTGGGCATCATGGAGCAACACGCTTCACGGTCCACTCCTTCTCGGTATCGTCCCGCTCATAAACAAGCCTATCGTGTAACCGCGAGACGCCGCCCTGCCAGAACTCAATCTCATAGGGCACAATCCTCATACCGCCCCAGAAGCCAGGACACTCGATTCCGTTATCCTCGGTGTCCTTGAACTGCTCCTCGTACTTGTGATAGTACGTGTCCAACTCGTCTCTGTCCTTGATGGTCTGCGATTGAGGCGACGCCCAGGCTCCAATCTTGGATCCCCTGGGTCTGGTATCATAGTACCTCTGTGAAATATCCCGATCCACCTTCTCCATTTTGCCCTCCACACGGACCTGCCTCTGGAGGTAGGGCCAGAAAAACGTAAGAGAGGCCCATTTGTTCAGCTCGTAGTCCTGCAGCTTCTTGGAGGTCTCCCAGTTGGAGTAGACAATGAATCCATGGGTATCCAACTCTTTCAACAATACAACACGCAGGGAGACCCGGCCCAGTGGAAGTCTAGCCGTAGAAAACGTGACGCTCTCGGGAAGTATCGACAGGCCCTCTGGCACGCCGGCTTTGGCTTCATCAAACCACTTGTGGAACTGCTCTATGGGGTTTGTGTCTATTTCGTTTTCGTTGAGGTGGCCCTTGGTGTACTGGTACGTAGGGGGCGCAAAGATGATGGGTTTTTCCGTTTGGGTCATTCTGGAGGTGGCAAAGGCCCGTGGTGTGGAAAATGAACGGACTCGAAGTAGAAAGTTCCGGAGCATGGTGATGGTGGATTGCGCGATACAGGAGTGGGGTGACTTTGGTTTTGACAGAGGCCTAGAAATGTCACTAGGGTGGATAATTAGTAGGGGAGAGGAGGATTTTTGATTTTGGGGTTTGAGGTTTTTGCTGGTGGGTGTTGGTGGTAGTTGGTGGTGAAGGGTTTGTCGGAGTCAGATTTGCGGAAGTCAGCCACACTGAGTCATCTGGGGTGGTAGGATAGCAACATCTGTGGGTGGCGGGATCCAAAGAGAATAAAAACGTTTTGCCTTTCGACGTTATTCAATTCTATTTCTGTGACGCTGTTATATCTGTGGAAAATTTGTCCCTCGATGTACTTGTTATACCACCTAATGGCTGCGAAAAGTATCAAAGCCACTGGGATCAACCATCCTACACAATCCAAACCCTAATAAGTCATCTATAATTCGTCCATCTCTATTTACGGTCTAATTCGTCTATCTCTATTTACGGTCGTCATATTCGTGCCCAATTTTTGCTGCTTTCCTGTTCTCCCCAGCTTGCACTTACTCATCCAAGGCAAAGCCAAAACTGAACAGTGGAGCTTCCGTGAGCTTAGTCCATGTTTCGCTTTTTCCTGTTAGTTTGGCCAATTCAGCCTTTTCGAGCTTGGCCAAATCCGCAAGTCCGTGTGCTAATTCAACATCCCTTCCGTTCTTCGCAAGCAACAACTTGAAAAGCTCGAGAATGGGCATCGCCGGAAGCTCACACTCCAACAATTCGCCGCAATCCTCGTTCTGTAAGTTTTCCTGAAGATTGAGCTCGTCAAACTTGCGTATCCACTTTCGTATAGCTTCAGCATCCTCCTCATCCTTGCAACTGGCCAATATCTCGTCCAAGGCATGCTTCACTTCGGCAGGACGGAAACCAGAAACCTGCTTTTTCTTGTTTTTCATGAAATTCAAGGCGTTGCCTAGACGGACCAGTGGAACGAAATTCTGTGTAAGTGCAACACTGTCGTCAAGGTTGATCACCATATGCCACCAGCCACAAGGCACATACATGCATTCTCCAGGGAAGGTTATACCGATTTGGGCGGAGGTATTATTTACACAGTCGTTGTAGAATCCAGAAAGGACCCATTCGGCAATGCCCACAGGACTGGTAACTTCACTTTCGTCATCATCGGTGCTGACTCCAGGAGGCACGATTTCTGGAGGAAGCATGATCCAGAGTTTTCTTCCTACTAACGCAGCGTTCCAGGCCAGGGTGCAATTGGGGTCTTTGTGGAATGTGGATCCAGAACGCTGAGAACCGATAATGAGCCAGGCATGGTCAGGACGGCATTTTTCAAAAACCTTAAAGGCGTCTTTCTGGAAGATGTCGGGCACAATGTACTCGCTTTTAAGCGTCTGCATGGCCTTGGAGTTGCAGTCGAAAAGGTACAACGGACTTTCGTCTCGGTTATCAGCAAGATACTGAGAGTACAACGATAACGGCCATTGTACAGCTTCCTGACGAAACTTGACATCTGCAAAACGCTCTAGAAGCGCCGCAAGATCCCAGTGTGGCCATCTGGAAGAATCGCTATTAGTAAGAATGAAGGGCTTATTGGTCCACGACTTATCAAAGACGTCCTGGGTCAAGTAGGATTCAGGAAGACGGGGGATTCGGCCTTCAGGCAAATCCTTATCTAGAGGGATCTGGGTCGCCAAGCTGTCCCTGTGGTATAATTCCTCCTCCTTGATCACCCTTTTGAAGATAGTAGCGTAGTCGACCTGCGAACACTGGAAAGGCCGGAAAAGGGTATCTGAACAGAGCAAGTTTCCTGGGATTTTCGGTTTTGCTTCGTACTGTGCGTCGATCCCAAGAATGGAGCGTCTCCACAGCCCTCTCCAGTGGATTTTGGGCGGTTCGAGGCCCTGTCTTTCGAGTGCCTGTGTTTTTGTAGTGTAGTGTTTCTTCCAGAGCTCCTCATCGTACAAGTAAGCGTAGAGGACCCTGGAGGTGTGGCTGAGGTTTTTGAGCGATTCGGCGTCGTCAACATAGCCAAAAAGCTCAAGAAGGAGTTCCTCTGAAAACAAGGAAAAATCACCCATGAGCTCTTCTCTGGTAGGACGATCTGAAGGGCCACTTTCTAGGTACCTGTTCCCCAGGGGCCGCACGTTAAGTGGATGTTGTGAAGAGACCATCGAAATAGCAGCATTCCGGGGGTTATTGGGGTATGTTTTTCTTCTTTTCGACTCTGGCATTTTGGTGAAGTTCATGCGATGGAGTAGATAAGCCTGTGCAGCTGTGAAAAATTATGCTACCGTCGCACCGAACAATAGGCATCGTATTTTTACGATCCTCCTCTACATTACCCACGTTATACGTCTGTTGTGGATATAAACTGTGAGTGACAGATATGGTAGGAGGGGGAATTTAAGGTTTTTGAAGGAAGGAGGGTCTAGCTTTTTGGGAATGAAAATGGCATGATTTTGGGTGGGATATTGATAAGCTGAGGGCAGTGAATTGGTGGCTGCGAAATGGCTTAGAGAGGGTATAAGCTGACAGCTGAAGGTGCATTTCCCACTAATAAAAAAATTAATGGATTCGAGGTTTTTTTATCCTCAATGAAGGTAGTTGTTTTTCTTAAACTCTCAATTGGAGTCGATTTGACTTTCATTCTTCATAGCTGATCACCATTGGTCTCTGTATCCCAACAGGGTGAAAACTCCCTATGTTGAGTTTTGCAATTAGTTTTAGATACCATCTAGAATACAATTTCTTGCTTTAAACCTCATAAATAACTGACCCAAAACTATTCTAGAAGGATGTCCCTCAGTTGGATCCACTACCTATAGTAACTACCTCTCTAAAAGTAAGGAAACTTATATCTCTTCATCTTTTGGCCAGCTCTAACCCTTGGCCCATTACAACACTCTCTCGTTTTCGTTTATTTATCACTCCTTGGCCCTGCTTCTGCCTGACCTAGTTGATCCAGCTTTCCAGCCGGTATATATACAAGTTAGTACCTCTTCCGCGTGTGCTCTTTGCTGTACATCAAAGGCTCCTCTCTCTGAGGAACCCAGTCCTTCTTCTTGATCTCCAACTCGTCTCTCTTGAGCTTTCTGGCAGGGTAAACGAGTCTCTCATCCACAGGGTCCAAGTCCTGCTGGGGGTTCTTGGGCTCGGGGAACAATGCCTTCTTCTTCTCCTTCAAAAACGTCTTGATTTCGGCAAAACAGTGCATGCACATGAAGTGGGAACGCTTGACGTGACCACAGGCTGGACATCTGACCAAGTTCTCCAAAGGCTTGATCTTCTTGTCGCCCGAGGCGTACAATTTCTCTCTTCTTCTGCGATGAGACGTTCTCTTCTTTGGAGCCGCTCTCAAAATCATGCCGTTGTCGATCATAAAAGGTGCTTCTCCATCCTCTTCAATTTGTCTCTTCAACTCTTCGAGTCTGGGGTCTATGGAGATGGTTGGTTTTTGTGGGAAAAGCAGCCTAAGTGAAGGTAGGCGGGGAAGCACGAGGCCGAGTGTGGGTGGCGCCACGAGCGATGTGGCCCCAAATCTTAAGCACAAAGACATGGTGGTTGAAGATCCTGGTCAGAAAAAGTTGAACTAGAAGAGTTTTCAGTCACGTGCGCACCTTGGGTCCATTGTTAGAGGAGGGACGTTTTGGCGTAGGGGAAGGTAAAAAATTGTAAAAAGTGGTTGTCTGATAAAGTTTAACTGAAATTGGTGGAGGAATCCTTTGGTTGAATTGCTGAATGAGTTTGTGTGGTGAATCGGTACTAGGAGTGAGTACTATTATGCTCACAGTAACCCAGTACAAACAAGTAGCCACTTCATTTTGTATCATAATTTCAATTTAGAGGATTCTTTGGGACAAGACTTTGACATTCTTTATCAATGAAAATAGTTTTTTTTTTTCCTATGTGGTATTGATTCAGTTCTTGAATTCTCACTATTCTCCAGAAGAGCTGCGAAAAAGGTGAACAACGGTTGATTCGACAGAATTTTGTAAACTTTATTTCAAATATACTAATATTATAGTAAATCGCTAACATGTCATACGATTGAAAGAACTTTGTGCACAGTAGAGTAAATAAATTCTAACGTCCAATTGACTACCGAGTGTACCAGTGCTATAAATATGGCTGCGAAATGTCAACAAAACAGAGCTTTTGAGCTCAAAAAAAAAATCACATTTTGTAATTTTGATACATGAACCCAACCAAAGGAGAAGCAGCTGAATTAACTCTATTATAGAAGGTGTCTAAATCACCAGTGCCCTAATTCCGCTGTCCACATGTTAACTCACCTCATTGTACAAAGCTGCACCCCTACGTCAAACGTCAACAAACCAACCAATTAACCAGAATCAATGACCACAATCAAAACGATTCTTCTATATACTCTCGGATATTAATAATCCAATTAAAATTCATTCAATTGGTCCCCCTGAAAAATTCACTGGACCACCCCAGGCTTAGACGATCCGGGACGTGCCCGCACCGAACGCGTAGCCTCAAAAAACACTAACATCAACACCAACGTCAATATCACCAACAACACCGTCATGTCTGCCGTGGAGGAAAACGTCACCCAGCCAATCAAGTATGTCGGTTTCGACACAATCACGCTGCAGATCGAAAACAGATTGTTAAAGCGTGGTTTCGCCTTCAACATCATGGTTGTAGGAAAATCGGGTTTGGGCAAAACCACCTTGGTGAACACATTGTTTCTGCTGAAATTGGCCACGACGCAGGGCCGTCGTTCCGTCGAGACCCCCGTGGAGAAGACTACCGAGATCAAGGTCCACTCGCACGTGTTGAACGAAAACAATGTTCGTTTGAACGTGAATGTGATTGATACTCCTGGTTTCGGCGACCAGCTCAACAACGACAAGTGCTGGGAGCCGCTCGTTAAGTACATCAAGGAGCAGCACTCGCAGTACTTGCGTAAGGAGTTGACCGCCCAGAGAGAGAGGTTCATTCCTGACACGAGGGTCCACTGTATTTTGTACTTCATCCCTCCCTCGGGCACAAAGTTGAAGGCCTTGGATGTGCAAGCCCTCAAGCGTTTGAGCGAAATCGCCAACGTCGTGCCTGTGATCGCCAAGAGCGACTCCATGACCTTCAGCGAAAGAGCCGCTTTCAAGAGGCAGTTGCAGAACGACTTCATCAAACACAAGTTCAACATCTACCCCTACGACTCGGAGGACTTGCTCGAGGACGAGAAGCAGTTGAACGCCGACATCAAGTCGCTCATTCCATTTGCCGTGTCCGGCTCGGAGCGTGAGATTGAGCTCAACGGCGAGCTCGTGAGAGGCAGAAAGTCCAAATGGGGCGCCTTGAACATCGAGGATGTGCTGCAGTGTGAGTTCACCTTCTTGCGTGACTTCTTGACGAGAACACACTTGCAAGATTTGATCGAGACCACGGCGTTGGTGCACTACGAGAGCTTCAGAACGAAGCAGTTGATTGCATTGAAGGAGAACGCTGCCAACCCCAACAGGCAGTCGAACGTGCTCCGGACGTTGCCTGGCACGGCGCCCGGCCACGCGTCCATGGGCCCTGTCGAGTCCACCAACACCAATGGCCTGACTGAGGGTGGTGCTGCCAACACCAACAACACAGTGTACCAGCAGGGTATGGGCAACTCGCGCAGCATGGTGCTGAGCCTTGTTGACGGCAAGACCGAGCAGCGTTAGGCTTCCAGGTAGAGAATAAAGAATGAGGATATGGAAACATTGATTTTGGCTCTTGGCGCGCGGCGGCTAACCTCGCTTGCCCCTGGGGCGTGCCCTTTTGGGTTGTTATCGCAACACCTGTAGATGTTGATACTCTTAGCACCACACTTCTTTTTCTTTCTCATGACTTTCGCCTACGCCACCTTGCTTCACGGTGAGGACTACGTGGCAGGCGCCCTTACCCTTGGAAATACACTTAAAGAATTGGGCACCAAGGCCCAATTGGCTATATTGCTAGACAAGGCCAGTGTGACGGAAAAGCTGGTTTCCTTAGTTGAAGCCGTCTACGACGATGTTATTGACATCAGCGAGTCTCTGGTGCAGGCACCAGTGGAACACGTGGCCCTGAAGCTTGGACGAAGCGAATTGGCCATCACGTTCTCCAAGATCCTTCTCTGGAACTTGAAGTATGACCATGTTGTTTTTCTTGATCTGGACACGTTGCCATTGAAGCCGTTGGACGGGCTTTTCGAGGAGTTCAAGGCCATCAGCACGCTGGAGATTGTGGCTGCTCCCGATATCGGGTGGCCTGATTTGTTCAATCTGGGTGTTTTCGTGATCAAGCCGCTGAAGGCTGTTTTTGAGGAGCTTCTGGAGTTTGCCAAGGAGCAGCCGTCTTTTGATGGAGCCGACCAGGGTCTCCTCAATGAATTCTTTACGCTTTCCCCCGGGAAATACTCGTGGAAGAGGCTTCCGTACCTCTACAACGTCACTCCTTCAGCACACTACCAGTATGTGCCTGCCTTGGAGCGATTCAAGGACGATATAAAACTAGTGCATTTCATTGGCGCCGGCAAACCGTGGCATGCTCGTTTTGATGGCGACGAGCAGTTCAGGCTGCTTTGGTGGTCCAAGTTTGACCAGTTCTACGAGGACGAGTCGGACCGGATCCACCTTTTGCTGAGACCCGGCGAGGCGCATCTGTTGCGTTTCAATAAATTGGAGAATGTCTGGGACGGGGGCAGTCTTCCTGCAATTGAGGATTTGGCTGTTGATGAGCCTGAGCCTCCAAAGAAGGTGTTTCCCTGGGAAGAACGAGAGCATGTGCAGCCCACCAGGGTCTGGGAACCGGTGAATCGGTCTAGAGAAAAGCCACAAGCCAGGGAAAGAAGAGTCAGTTTGGAGGGCCAGACGGAGGCCAAGATCCTGCTGGTTGGAACGGGCAGATCGTTACGGAGAGCCAGCAACCAGTTCAACGAGGATCTGAAGTTCAATCCCGAGAAGTCGCTCGAGGAGGTTTCCAAGATGCCGTTGATGTTTTTGGCCAAGAAGAAGAACGAGAGGGAGGGAGACAACTAAAGCATTGTCTCATTGCACAGATGTTACAATGCCTGAAACTGCAAGTGAAACTGTCTTCTTCTGCACCGCCAGTCAGCCCACGCTGCATGGCCATTTCAATTCTACAACCACGCCTAATACTCACGATCTAGAATTAACGCTGTTCTACTTTGCCGACTGTAGCCTCCATTTATCCGCGCGGTTTTGCAAGATGTAAAAGCCGCACACGAGGGCGGGCCCATTTATCGAAAACGCACCTCAACCAAAAACCAAGTAAAGCGGCTTTGTCGAAGAAGAGCGGGTATTTCTCACCGCTGACTAAAATCTTGATAAATCCGTAAGTATTGAGCATTCCAAAAAGGTGGTCGGGAAATAGGCGCCAAACACCGAGAGACAATCACATTCACTTGCCGACGCTGCATCAGGATTAGGATACCCAGCTGCACAGAAGATTCAGGACACTATTGTTACGAGTGGCACCATCACTGCCAAGTCCGTTTCGGTGTTTAGCCCTGTGCTGTTTCATACGCAAGCTGCTGCAACGTTGCATGTGGAACACTTGAACCCTCAGCTTATCCTTGAATGAATTTATTTATCTGATAAGAGCCACATGATTACCGAGAAAAATTATTACAAGCGTGCGCTCGTTTGCCATGGCCGCTGCCCCACCTTCCGTGCATAGAAGCGGCGTGCGTTAGAACAGGCGTCGAAGCCCCAATGCAACGTGGTGCGTTTGTGCATAACGAAGGCAGCCTTGCGTCGGTCCGCTTTGGCACATCTTCTATTATTTGGCCCGAGAAAGCACCAGCATGTCTGGAAAAGTAGCCAAGCGTTTCGGTGCGTTTTCAGATAACCCTTTGCCATAGTGGGTGAGCCGACATTGATTGAATGAAACGAGCATTTGTTCCACAACATAGCCTACTTCTTTTTTTTTTTTTCTTGTGCAAGTCGCAACTGGTCTGCTGTGGCTGGTGCAGAGGGCGGGTCTTCAGTTGCATAACTCGACGATTTTTACAGCCACCTTTGCTCCTTGACTGTTCATGCACAAAGGGTTGAAGGTGCTGATATCGAGAAAAAGCGCATCTGTAGACTCGTATAAGTGCAATGCGCCACGTCGGACACGAGAAACCGCTGCAAAAAGGTGTATTCCAATGCATGGGGAAGGCGGGCTACCGTAGGGTTTTCTGGTGGAAAGTGGGGGATCCGTATGTGTGGCGAGTGTGGACCACGAACTTTCCGTTTCAAGTCCAGCCGGGAGACGACATTTGGGGGAGGCCAGGAGGAGGTTACTGAGGTTATGACATTAGGGATATGGGAAATGGAAGGTGGTTTTGTTGTATGGGTAATTTTGGTAGTTGTAAATGGATCTTTGGTGATTCGTTAAATCATCTCGAGAGTAATATGTCGTCTGACTGGAGCTCACGCACTGAAATCTGAAGTGTTGATTGCTCTTTGAAATGGGGATTTAGAGTGAAATGTGACGGTGAAGAGACCTTTAGAATTTGGCAGTTTATGGTATAATTTTAGGAGCAAAAGAAGGACGGTTGGTTGGTTTGAGAATTTGAATGTTTCAGGTGAATTAGAGATTCGTCAATGTGGTCAACGGCGGTAAGCGAGTTTGGCTGAATTTCACTGATTCATCTGTGAAGATTTAATTTATCACAGAAGTTTGGCAATCTTGGATTGGGCCATTTCAAGACGAGGCATTCAATATTTCCACCAACCCACATGGCGTTTTCAGCTTCTCAATAACAACCATACAACTCCACAAAGCAGGTCGACAAAGTATCCTTGAAGAGAGAAAAAAAACTCCGTTTGACAGGTTTGACGATTCTGGAACTTCTTTGCTTCTTTGACGTATTGGCATCCGTCTCCCTGGCTTATACAAGAAGACATCAACCACACCATTTCACAGCATATCCACTTCCAAGTCACCCAGTGAAGCGACACAAAAATTCACAATTATCAAGTGAATAGACAATGGCAATGCCAGCCTCAAATTGTTGATGGCCTTTCTACGAATATTCATTGAAGCCAGGGCGCCATGCTACAACGAGTTCTAAGGATGCCATTCACCAAATCACTGACTCCTCCCCTTTCACCACTACCTGAAGACCTCAATCAAAGACACTATCACTCTGTCAACTACACCATTCCCCTGACTCTGACTCCTACAGCCTTCCCCCTCTACCTCAGATCCACCACTGGATCTCGTGGACTCCCTTTCTCAGCCACCACCCATTGACTCCTCCACATCCAGAATGACTTCAATCCTCTCAAGACTTCATCCAATCATATCACACTCTCCAATCTCCACCCCACCCCAGCGTGCACGGTACCTCCCAAACTCTAATCAAGAGTCCTTCACGGACCCTTGCGCGAAGTCAAACTCCACACTCCAACTACTATGACTGTTTCTATCCACTGTCTTGCTGATGTCTGCCTTATTCCTATTGGCACAGGCACGGCTTCTGTTCTGGACGAGGTTGCCGTGATCACCAAAATGGCAAGAGAGCTGCACCTCAGCACCACGCTCCATTCCGCTGGAACCACTATCGCTGGACCCTGGAACGAGGTGATGGATCTCATTGGTCAGTTCCACGAGAAGTTGCATGAAAAGGGCGTGGTGAGGATTCAGCTGGACATTCGTGTTGGTTCGAGAACCGACAAGGCACAGTCGCCCCAGGACAAGATTGACATTGTGGAGAAGAAGCTCAAGGCTGCTCAGGAGTAGGCGGATGAGGTTTAAGGCAGAGGGGTGCTGAAGGCAACTTGGTCTTTGAAGTCTTTTAGAGGATGAAATTGATGGGTGCCAATTTGTGCTGTGTCCATGAGAGTTGAAGATGGTCGAATGACTAATGAAGCCGATTGACGTGAATGATGCGGAGTCCTTAACGAAGTTGCGTTTGTTTGCGTAATAAGACGATGAATGTTGACTTTTCGTAGCGTCGGGAGGGTGGTTGAGGAGTTGGAGGCGTGGCGTGAATGATGCTTTTGGATATCTACAGCTACTTAGATCAAGTGAAAGACTGGTGAAGAGACTTACGATAGGGCCGATGCAAAAGGTCCACAAAATAACTGATAATACCTGATTAATGGCCATGGATTATTATTTGTCAATTGCATAGCAGTTCTCCTGGAAGTATCCACTTCGAGTGAGTACACCAAGGTGCCATTATTGGACATGACGGGGGGTGTGACAAAGGATGTCGTGAAAAATACAGTGTGACTAGCTTTCTTCAAAGGAAATGCTCATGCAAATGTCTGCTTGCCAGTTGGACATGCCTTCTTGGGAGCCCTCCTCGGGTTACCCTATTCGAGCACATGTGTGATTTTGCATGGTTCAGCTGCAGCTGGCTAGCTATCAGGTCAATGCCTAACGTATGCAAGACAAAGCCGAAGGCAATTTGGTCACTCATGTCGTTGGCCCATTCAGGGGCTTCCTATGTGAGCAAACACCACACATGATCCAGCCAATGACCTACAGCACTGACAGCATAGAAAACGAGAAAGCCGAAGGGGAAAATCAATTAATTATTGCCTCTTTGAAATCTCCAACTTAAGTCCGAAACGAACGCCATTTGCATTGCCAGAACCCCGCTGACGTGATGATCGTATCCCTACTACACCTCCATCGTGAGACATCGTCACCCCAGACCCCCACCAACTCCACAACTCCATCTGCCGATCAAAAAATATGTCAACTGTTGAAATAGCAGGTTTCAAAAAACTATTTCTTTGTATCGTCCCATACCATCAGCTCACTCTGAGACATCCAATGCTGAAGTGCCGAGCCGACGGTGCTACTACATCACCCAATGTCGGTACCCGTGCCGACACAATTAAATCTACTGCTTATAGAACAAATATTCCTGTTATTCAATGATCACAAAAATTCCAAACCAACTCTTCAAAATTGTCTACCACTTACTCTACAACACCCTCTCCCTACTATCATACATTAAATAGACAACATGAGGCACCGGCGGTGCAATGCAATTAAATTAAGGGCAGTCAGAGAACCGCCTGTCTTAGCAACTTGTTGGTGAGCTCGTGCTCCTTTTCAAGTTCCTGGACTGTCTTTTGCGTCACTCCCAACGACTCCGGGTCGCTGAACAACAAAAACCGGGCAAAGTCCCGGCACATCTTCAGCGTGAAATGCTTCCCAGTAGACCGTGAGAGACGCTGTGCAATGTAGTCCCATTTGCAGAGTTCTCCAGCGTCAAGAAGCCTCTGGAGACACTGCTTGCTTTCTGGGGTCCACAGCAGAAGATGGTTCAGTCCTTGCTGACCGACAATCACCTGGTACCGGTTTCGAGCCGCTAGGTACGAGCCGACGTTGGTGATGTTGGCGATTTCCACCCACAGTCTGCCTTGGCGCTTGAGCGACAATATGAGCTGGTCTTGTTCTCTTGTGAACTTCAGCTTTCGTTTAGCTCTGCGAGGCGACTGTGACGTGAGCGGTTCCGGTCGAAGAGGTGCTTTGGCCAAAGGAGGGGCAGGTAGAAGAAGCTGGATGCGTTCGATGATGGTGGAGTCGGTTTCCTTTCTGTGTTCCCGAGCCTTGATGGGTTCTTCGTACTCGTGTTTCCAGAGGGTTTCCTCGTAAGCGTATGGCTGGAGAGGTAGCGGCGGCTGGTACTGAAGGAAACTAGGAGACGGTTGTGGATGAGGGTAGCCTAGCTGGCGAGGTTCTGGAAAGTACTGTCTCCTTGTGTCAGGAAGCCATTCTTCAGGAAACACGTGCTGTGGATTGGACGGCTGTGACATGGCGACGCTGTGGATTGGACAAGTTTTGATTATTGTGGAATATGGTCAAGGATTGTTTTTGATACAGTGGATGAGCTTGTTCCGATGTGAAGGCTGATCTAATAGCGTATTCGAGCCAATCGACAGTATGATCTTATCTTCACTGGCTATGCCCTAGATCAAAAACGAAGCGCTATTTCAGAAACTTTAAGCGATCCAAGCCAGGGTGCTGCTCCAGGATTCTTTGTAGCGGAGTTAGAAACCGTTGATGACGTGTGGCGGCTATAATAAGCAGTTGTTGATAGTGGACCAAGCAATCAGTGTCTTTTGTACAAAGTGTCTGTTAGAAGTTGCGGCTTTGTACACTGCAGATCGTTCCGTCTGTGGTTATTGTGTTTATGCTTTTTCCGGACGATGGGCCCCCGATTGTTGTTTTCAAGATGGAGTTTGAAATGGAGGAGAAAAGCGTCTTTTATAAGGGGACGAGGCGCCCGCGGTGGGCTTTCTTGAATTGGAGATGCCTGGGTGTGTGGGTTGTTTTGTAGGAGTTTCCCAAAACACCGGCGTGGAGGTGACTATATATGACACTTTTGATGTGAGTATCTCCACGACCTGTCTGTTAGGATGCTTTGTTTATCGCACCGGGAGTGTAGGAGAGGGTTGACCCTGGGGGGACGAAGGATTGATAATATTGGTTTTTTTAATATCGACGATAAGCGAGAAGAGATATTTCGAGGACTGGAAAATAAACCTCTTAAGTAAGGCCCAGAGAAGGACCCAGACACAGGTTGTACATGTCGGTTTCGAGGCAAGTGGAGTGCTGCGACATGGCGCCGATGCGGTGTCTCGACATATGCACCGTGGGCAGGGCTTAACTGCTGCACGGAGGCACATGGCGGGGGTCACGTGACCTGCAAAGCCCCCCAAGCCCTCCCAATTTAGGCTGCGCTGCCATAGTTAAGGGATCCCCAGGGGTGGTGGTTTACGAGGTTGGTGGAAGCAGAGGTGCATGCGGTGGAACATTGCCGTGCGTGATGTTGTAGGTTGCAACGCCGCGAGCTGCGGCAACCGTGTGGCCACTGCAACGCATCATGCAAGGTTCTCATGTACGGCGACGCACAGGCGAATGTATGATAATATTTTATCCTTCGTTCCTCAGCTAGTGCGCGCATGCATGATGCACCTACACAATCTCATTCGCCGGCTGCTTCTCCGTCCAGGGTGCTCAGTATGGCTGTTTAAGTGTGGACGGGATTGATTCACCGGCATTAAGCGCAAGCGGAGCCATGCTGCTGCCGTTTGTTTCTAAACGCCGAGAGCGCCTCCTTGGGGTCGCCCGTTTACAAGCAAGGCGGGGGCTCTGGGCCCGGATTTGTCACCCCACCACTCACAAGCTCGGTGTTTGGAACCCCCCCAGAAAGCTCTCGGCCAATATACCCGCAATTCCCCGGCACGCCCTTGCGTGTGGCTGGTGTGTCCCCTGTGTGGACTGCAGCAGAAAGCGAAAACCTTAAAACCTTAAATGTGGATTCTGAGACATCCGCCATTTTCTTCCTCGGCATGAAATCGTTTGGGGCAACCTTGTTTAGTTTGTTCCAGATCAACCACACGTAATCTCCGTAGTTCGCTCGTCCCCTCCCCAGCTGTGCTGCTGATCCTGGCTAAGCTGTTTCGGTTCAAGCCGACTTGCCCATTAAGCCCTCGGCTTACGCTATTGGGCAGAAAGGGTAGATAAATCCGGTTAAGCCCGCCGTCAGCGCCCCTAACTTCTGGAACGAAGTATGGAATTAATGCTACGGAAGGAATATTGGAATGAACGATAGGGAAGGAGAGTTATGGAAGGAAAGTTATGGAGAGTATGGAGTCTTCATAATTAGCTACTCAGCCGTACAGGACCAGGGTCCCATGAACCTCTTAATCTAATACTGTTAAAACTGTTTTTTGAACTTGTTCTGATAAAATTGGCCAAATTCACTAGGGATTTCAGGCTGGTCGACCGTGCATTCCACAACAAGCACAATGGCGTTTCAACAATGGCAGCCCAGGAATCTGAGACACCGAAGGATGTGAAAATCTCCAACTCCAACGCTGTTTGGTCTGTGGGGGTGACCGTGCAGACGGCATATTTGCAGCAGGCTTCCGGAGGGCCTCTCTCCTAGTATTGAAAATCGAAGGATATTGGAAGACGAAGCCGATGATTTTTATGAGAAATGAAGAAATGAAAAAGGCTGGCCCTAGACTACGTTATTTGAATTTAAACTACAGTTCCATACTCCTTTCCATGTCATAATTCTCATCCCGCTCCACCTGCTTGGAGCTGAAAACTCCGATGGGTCGCAGTTTAAAACATGCATCGACCCGCTTGGTTGTGCCTAAAGGCCCTTTCCCTTTTCATCACAAGATCGCCAGCCAAGACGGCCAGGACGCTTGGAGAAATTTCACATACATGTTCGAAATTCTCATTCCGCCGTTTCGGCGAAAAGTGCTCCGTGACTCTGTCTGCATCGTATAACTGCATCTGTGGGTACATGGCTGCAAGGGCTTTCAGGGGTCATCTACCCCGGGACCTGGACTCCAACTATAAGCGAGGTCAGGGGTGGAGCGAAAAAAGGTGACTTTGGTGGAAATGTGACGGAGTCAGAATTGGTGGTTTTGACTGCAAACGGGTATAGTCTTTACTGCATGCTCTTGGGGGTCCGGCCAACGAAAAGTGCGAAGGGCGGACCCGTGGTTGGGCAATTTTGGGTGAAAATTTGCCATTCCCGCCAATCCGTCAAATGCTTCAATTTCATCATTTTTTTCAAATTGGTACCCTATTGTTCGGGAGGGATTCACCGATATCGGTTCAACATCTACCTGGTGTACGGGTGCAAACGGGTCCCCCGTAAGGCTATAGATCTCGCATATGCGCTTACGCGGGCCCTGCGCGAGGCATTATCATCCACAAAACTCACCGTTAAATACCAAAGGTTTTTCCGCCATTTCAGCCTTACCATGGTCGACGCTGCATACGATCTCGCTAATGCACAGAAGTGCCTGGACTCGGAAAAACCCTCCCTCGACAAGGTCTACCGCAAAGTCGATCTCAGGGTCTCCTGGTTCTTGTGCGGAATCTACTTTCTTCAATTTATCGACAAGTCCTTGCTTAACTATGCCGGGGTCATGGGTATCAGGGAATACTTGAAGGAGGGACTGAATCAGTTCTCCGATTTGGGTACCATCTTTTTTGTGGGGTTCATCGTGGGTGAGCCTATAAGCGCATATCTTTTCCAGAAACTCCCTGCTGCTAAGCTTCTTAGTTTTAACATCTTCTGCTGGGGTATCGTTATTATAGGACACGCTTTTCTGAAAAGCTATGCTTCCTTGATGGTGGTCAGAGTGCTTCTAGGGTTGTTTGAAGCATGTGTGGCTCCAGGTTGTGTTTTAATTACTGGTATGTGGTATAACCAAAGTCAACAGCTTAGACGGTTATGTTGGTGGACATGCCAGGCTGGATTTTCCACTATTATTGGAGGTCTTCTTTCTTTTGCATTTCAGCATGTCAAATCTACAGAATTCCAAGGTTGGCAGATCTTCTACTTGGTGATGGGCGTGATAACCCTGGGTTTCGGTATCCTAGTGGCTATATTTGTTCCTGACTCTCCTGTGAAATGCAAGTTTCTTACTCAAGATGAGAAAATCGTCGTTTTGGAAAATATCAAGGCTAACCACACCGGAACAGAAACATACACCTTTAAATGGGACCAGGTGAAGGAGCTTTTCATCCACGACAAGCACACCTACGTTTTTCTTGCATTGACCTTGCTTTCTATGATACCCACCGGTGCTGTTTTGACGTTTTCTGTTCAGATTATCGCCAATATCGGCTTCACCAATAAAGAAGCTGCTCTCATGCAAATGCCTCTTGGTGTCTCTACCATTATAGCTATCGTTATGGGCACCTACTTGTGCGCCCATTTCAAAGGCCGCTTCCGCAACTTGATCTTTATTTCTATGCTCGTTCCAGCCATCATAGGCTACATTGTGCTTGTTGCAAGCCACGACAAAATTGGCCAGCTCTTGGCCGTCTATCTAATCAACGTGGGCACCTGCGTCATCACGATGATCTACTCGTGGAACTCAGCGAACACCGCCGGTTACACCAAGCGTGTGGTGAGAAACTGTATCACCATGGTCTTCTATGCCGTGGGTTGCTTGATCGGGCCGCAGCTCTTTAGGGAAAGCGACGCTCCTCGCTACCTCCGGGCGAAAATCGCTCTTTTGGTTATTGAGTGTGTCTGTATTCCTATTGTTCTCTTGGTGAGCTATATCTCACGCCATGAGAACAAGCAACGGGATGGAATCACCAAGGAGGAGGAGGAGCAGTGGGTCGCCGAGAAGGGCCCCCACTACCAGTTCTTGGATTTGACGGATATGAAGAACATTCACTTCCGGTACTCCTATTAGGCGTACGAATCAATCGTACAAAAATGAATATACTCAGGGACACGCCCTGCTATGCAATGGCGGCTACACCTTGCCGCTGATTTCCAACAAATACGTTTTGAAGTACTCGAAACTGACGAGTGTGACTGCCGAGGCAGGCAAGGTTCTGGCCAAATTGGTCAAGTACCCGGCGTAAAACCCGCCAGCGCCTTCCTTTTTGTAAATAGTCTTAATCCACTTGCGCACCGAGACCGACGGCGCATCACCCTCTCGTTGCATTTGCATTTTGGTTCGTAGTATTTCGTGTGGGTACGTCACGGTGGACGCAATTACCTTGGATATGGTGGAGGCAGCAATGAGTCGCCAGAGTTTGTGGTAGCTGCCGTGGGAGATTTGGCTCAGATCGCTGACATGCAACGCTCTCTTCAATGCCTCGTAAACAGGGAAATGAATGCCGACGTGGATCAAGCCGAAAAGCGACGGCAAAAGGCCGCTGTAGAAAACACGAAGTCCTTCGTTGCGGTACATTGTCCTGAAAGCGTCGAGCGTGCTTTTGTAGTAGACTTTTTCAGAGCCAGTCTGAAGCATAAGGCGGGTTTTGACCACCCAGATCGGATTGACGGCTATGGACGAAGCAGAGCCTGCTGTCAAGGATGCTGCAAAGTGATTGAGCCAGTCTTTCTGGATACCAAGATGTTCTCTCAAAAACCGAGGGTAAAACCGCTTGGCCCGCTCGTAAACAGTAAAATAGATCGTCCACGTCGGAAGGTAGCCTATAGTCACGGGAACCACGCCCCTATACAAGCCCTTGACGCCTTCTTCTCTGATGATTTTGCCAAAAGCATGGACAAACAGCCCATAGCGATTCAGCTTACCCTGGGCCTGGATTCTGGTCTTCACCACGTCCAACGGACACACGACAACACCGGCCAAAAACCCCAGAGCAGCTCCAGCCAACGTGACGAGTTGGTACTCGGACATTTTGGTGATAAACGGAGGCTTAACCGAGCCGAGTGCCTGGACCTTATGGGTCACGGGAAACAGGGTCCGCTCATGCCGAAGCTCGAGATCCACGCCCTGCACAACGTCCAGGATGTCGTTGTCTCCGTCACTCATAAAAGAGGATGTGGTTGTGGTTGGTGAGGTTGATGGGGCACGGGTGCTTGGGTGTTCATATGGAGGAAGGTGGGAGGTGGGAATGGGGGAATCGTGGGTTATTTATAGTGGTTTTTTAGATGAGGGGAAGCGAGAGGAAGGAGGTGATTCCGGATCTACGGTGGGTTTTGGTGGTTCTGGGGTAGATGTGTTATGGAGCTGTCGCAACTGGCTGCAAAGCTTATTCGACGATGAGAGAAGAGTGGGGGACGTGTGGGGGCATGAAGTGCAAATTGGGGGATACTTTGGGGGAGACATCCATTGAAGAATACGGTGATTTAAAAAATCCACGGTGCTGGCGATTTTTCACCATGGCGTGCTTGTTGTTGCTGGATGTGTTGAGATCTGCGCAGTAGTTTTTAGCGATCAGCGAAAAGCGGTGACGTCTTTTGGGAAGTGGAGGGCGAGGGAGAAAAAGACAAAAGTGTACTTTTGAAATAAGAGATGGAAAGGAAGTTTAGGGATTTTGGATCATAAAAATCGTTCGGATTGAAGGAACTGAGGGGTTTTTGTGAATCCCTAGATGTGTAGCCGATGACGTATCGGACAATAGATGCCGAGAGATTAGCGTATCTCGAGGTGAAAATTTGAAAAATTCCCCAGGGCTTCAATTTGAGCTCAACCGACAATAAATACTCAAATAGTTATTTTTCTTAGTACAGTTTGAAGAATCTGCCCCACTTCCTTGCTCGTTACTATACCTCCGATGTCGATATGGGCGGATTACTACAATAGGAAGGTGACTGAAGCTTTTCAACTATAATAATTTCAGTGGGTCAGTAGCTCTACCGCTTATCGCTCTGGTCCTTATTCTTCTATGTCTCCAAACGGTAATTGTTAGCGAGCTGATGAAAGCCAATCACAAAGAGATAAATTGGCAGAATAGTGAAAAAGCTGCGAAATAAGCTTCATAGCGCTCATGCAAGTGAGACCCTACCAAATAAGGTTTGCACTTTTATTGGAAACCGTCGTATATTGTCAGGTGGTTTCGTAATTTCTTACCAAATCGGTCCTGCTGTGTCTACAATGACATCATCTGGATCAAATCAAGGGGGCTTTTGGGGATGCCATAAATGCACATTTTGCAGCCATTGCATCAGTCGTGTGAGTAGTTGCACCCACACGAGTTATGTCCAGATTTGTTAACAAATTCAAGAATCAACTTAAAGTGGACTGCTCAGATACATGACAGACTGGCGGAAATACTAAGCGTACTTGATAACGTATGATTGGTGAAGAGCATGTCTTATGGGTGCAAGGCTAGCCAATAACGTAGTCAGCAGTAAAGTTCTCAGTCTCATCTGTCTCATATAATCCAAACCTCACTTGACATAAAGTTTATTCAAGACTTCAACGAGTTGATCTTGTGGTATCAAAAACCCATGTCTACCAGCACCCCGAGGGCTCGCTACAACCTTCACCAGCCAACCAAACAATCCATCCTATAAAGCCATAATTCTGGTCATCCTTTGTCCTTTGATCCCAAACCTGCATTCCGATGATCATTAATACCCAATGGAGCAAAGGGTGCACCTTTCCTTCACACCTCGGACTTATTCGTCTCCACCACACCCCACCACCAACTCCCACAATCCCTGTCAAACGACAACTCTCACCAAATCCGCATCCCCCAATTGTCCCCCAATCGCCCCCAAATAATATCTCAAAACTCGTTGTTCACCCCCACCTGATAGATCCACTCTGCGGGTGCCCCGCTTATCGCGGCTGCAAATGAAACCGCCGCACGAACGTCAAGTGCCCTTGTGTAAGAAAAGCTACTCCGACTCCGACGCCAACAAATACACCGCAAAACGAACACTAAAGCAAAATCGTAAAAACATCAACAATTTAAGTCTCGCTAAATCCGCCAATTTTCCGAACCCTTTTTTCCCACCGTCGGCCCGATCGCCAGAATCTTCCTGCAGCCGAAAACCGCCCTATTTATCCGGGGGGCCCGGTAGCAATCTTTCCATCATCAACCACCTTCTTTCTTATGGGTAAAGACACCATCACCGAAGCCATTGTGCAGCCTGTTCAGGACCAATTGAAAAAGGTCACTGGAACCGCCGAGCCAGAACCCCCTAAAAAGGGTATCCAGCTCTTCACCAACCAGTACTATGCTGCTTGTACTTTGGGAGGTATCATTGCTTGTGGACCTACCCATTCTTCTGTGACTCCGCTTGATCTTGTCAAATGTCGTCGTCAGGTGGACTCGCTGCTCTACAAGTCCAACTTGGACGGCTGGAAGAAGATCATCAAAACCAAGGGTGACTCCATTTTCACCGGTGTGGGTGCAACTTTCATCGGTTACTCCTTGCAGGGTGCCGGTAAGTACGGTTTCTACGAGTACTTCAAAAAGACTTACAGCGACGTGGTTGGTCCCGAGAAGTTTGCCAAATACAAGACCCCAGTATACCTTGCTGCCTCGGCATCGGCTGAATTTCTTGCCGATATCATGTTGTGTCCATTCGAGACCATCAAGGTCAAGACCCAGACAACGCTTCCTCCATATGCTAACAACGTTTTCGAGGGTTTCTCGAAAATCTACAAATCCGAAGGCTGGGGCGGTTTGTACAAGGGAATCGGCCCATTGTGGGCTAGACAGATCCCTTACACCATGGTGAAGTTCAGTTCTTTTGAGAAATGTGTGGAATTGATCTACCAGTACCTTGGAAAGCCCGCTTCTGCTTACACCTCGACCCAGCAAACCGGTGTTTCTTTTGTTGGTGGTTACATTGCTGGTATTGCTTGTGCTGTGGTTTCCCACCCAGCAGATGTGATGGTTTCCAAGATCAGTTCCAACAAGGACTCCAGCGAAAGCTTGGGCAAGGCCTTGAAGAGAATCTATGGCCAGATTGGCTTCAAGGGTATCTGGAACGGATTGCCTGTCAGAATCGTCATGGTGGGTACCTTGACCGGATTCCAGTGGTTGATCTACGACTCCTTCAAGGTCTACGTTGGCTTGCCCACCACCGGTGGCCACTGATGTGTTGACAAATAGATGTCTTGTGTATGCATGATTAGATCCACTAGATAGTGTACCAGCCGTAAACTAGTAGACGCTCAGCTCCACACGTTCTTGAACAAGTCCTCGTCGAGCGTGGAGCTGAACTGGCCGGGCGTGGCCGCTCCAATGGTGGTTTTAGGAAGCACGCTGGCTTGGGCCCATTCGTTGGAAGGCTGGGGCAGGTTCAGCGAAGGAATTGGCGATGCCCATTCGTTGATGCTATTGTTGCTTTCCCACGGGGACTTTTGCGCAGGCTTGGGAGGTGCCTGGGTGGAGCGTTTGGGCTCCTGGGGCTTGGGTTGGTTCAAGCCTGGCGACGAGAAGCTCAAGCCATGCAAGGAGTCCGAAAGCTGGTTCACCGGTTCACGAGGAGCAGGGGTGGAAACGGGCGTCTGGGAGTAGAGGCCGGCAAGATCGCCCAAGGAGCCTGTGTTCTGCTGCTGGGGCGCTCTTTGCGCCGGAGGAGCCTGGAAGGTCTGGCTGCTGGAGAACAGCGAAACGTTTGAGTTGGACGAAGAAGGCAGCGAGTAGAGCGACAAGATCAGCTTTTTTAGGTCCGTGCGGCCGTTCTTCTGAGGCACTGGAGGCGCTGTTTCCTGAGTTTGAAGCTGCTTGGGTGCCTGAGGTTGCGGCTTTGTTTGAGCTGGAAGCAGCTGGGTGGATCCTCTAGTAGCGATCGACGCTGGTTTCGGTGCTGGGGAAGGCAGAGCCAGCGAGAACGTTCCCCAATCATCGTCTAGAAGCAGCTCCAGCGGCGGAGCCCTTGTAGTTCTTGGCTGAGCACCCTGATTTGCTGGTTTTGGTTGGTTCAACACCGAGGCGGACGACGAGCTTCCAGAATTGTTATTCACCACGGGCGCCGCTTTAGGAGCCACGTTGCCGGCATTAGGCGCTCCAGGACCAGCCCACTTCTTCATATCGTACTTGGTTCTGATGAAGTTTTCGATCTTCAGGCCGTCTGGAATGTAGCCCTCAGGAAGCTTGGCTTCCCAATAACCGTTGCTTTTAGCGTTGCCCCACTTCAACATCAGCTCCACCTGTTCGTCCGTCCAGGCGTCAAGATCCACCGATTTGACCCTGGAGATGTGTGTGCCCATAGATCTGTGGATTCCAGAGCAACGAATACACACAAAACAACCGAGGTTCCAGGAAGCCCAGCGGGGGTGTTGGGCGGTTTTGCAATCGGCACAGGACTTGTTAGCAGGCTCACGGAGGAGCAGCTTCAAAATCTGCTTGTGCCGTTCGCTGTGGGTCTTTTTCGACGAAGGAAGCGACATGGTGGTAAGAAATTCTTGGGCGTTGGTGATGTGGGTGCATCGGTACACCAGGGAGGCTCTTTTGATCCAGGGTCCCCCGGGCCGTTTGGGGAAAAAGGGGTGGTTGATTTTTAAAGTTGGGGCATGGTGTTGAAGGATGGGGGAATTTTTCGATTTCGATTGGTTTGGTTGGTTTTGGTGGTTGTGGTGGATTGGCACGGCTGCGAACAGGGACGGTGGAGACGTGGGGGATACGGTGGGGTGTGGCGAGTGGAGGGCAGTATATAAGGGTGGGGGACAGTGGGGGCAGTTTTGGGGGATATTGGGACGTTTTTTGGGGGCGGGGCGATATTATTATTTGGTATGTGGGGGACTACATGGGTCGGTGGACCCTGAACGGCTGCGAAGCTCACACGAGGGGTGGGAGGGATTAGCGATTGGGAAGAGTTTATTAAATGTGTCGTTTTTTGTGATACTGTGGTTTTGCTTCTTTTTAATTTGATTTTGGTTTTCGGTATGTTGTTTTCTGGTTGAAGCCAGCGTTGGTGGACCACCCTCAACGGTTCAGTATTGTCTCCCACACAAACAAGAACAATACCTCAGTTTCACCAGAATCCCGTTAATTTTTACCACTTCCAAAAGCCCATCTCGTTTGTTCCCCGATATGAGCGAGTTTTTGGCAGTTGCAACCGAAGCAGCACCGATGACTGGGCGTTCTCTTGGCTTGGAGCCGCCCAATCTCGTATATAACAGATTTCTGCCAACCCAAGCGGCTCTTGCTGACTAAAGCGACTAAATTACGTACCAGTGGAGCCCCTATCTTAATCTAAGAAAAAGTTGCCATTGAAGGTTGAAAAATTTGGCCTTTCGGTTCCATCTCTGACTCTGACATCCTCGGTACCGGTCTAGGCTGCCAGATCCACCTCCAACCGCCTCGAATCTGAACTCTATTTACATGCATCGATCCGTGCCTTCCATCCCATAATAAATCTCCGATCGGACGGGTGTTGGGCCAACAATTGTCAATGGCATTGTCTGAGAATTCACTTTAGTCAGGCAACGCGATATCTCCATCTCGTCCGATTAGCTGTAGTTATAGACCCACAAGTGTCGGCCAGACAGTCTGAGCGACGTGATCGGCAACAGGCGATGTTCGAAACCTTATATAAAGTTTGGACGTTTCCGGTAGTCTGGTGGGAGGAGGTCTATGATCCAGAACAATGAGGACTGGTTAACAATCAACAGCCAGCCAGCAACCCTTGAATTCATGGATTGTTTGTTCGAAATGAAAGAATATCAAAACATCGAAAATCTCCGTCTGCCGGCCCTTCCCCTCCACAAAGCCTAATACCCAAAAGTCACCCATTTGAACGCCTCGGATGGGTACTCCGAGAAACATAGACCCGGATTGCGAACAGCTATTGTTTAGTAATTAGCGATTTGGAACAATGGCAGGCGGCGGCCGTACGAACGGAGGTCATAACAAAGAGGGAATTACTAAACATCCAAGCGTGTTTTGGACGCTTTCATTGGTCCACCACAAGCTTCATTTGCAGCCATTCCTGCGAGCATAAGAAAACAAGCAAAACCAAGCAGAAGCCACAAGAGAAAAGAAACAAGTACTCAAAGGATAATGGCTGGTATAAAACGAGTGAAAACGTCTTTGCAAAATATTTTATAGCAGGGTTCGGTTTCTGGAAGAAGTGAAAAATTATTATCCAGCGAAGCCGCTGAAAATCAAAGATCTGCCTGAAATCCCATTTAGTTAAGCGCTGCTGCACCAGACCACTTCCGAGGATCCAACAGACCAGAGTCTGATATAGCAGGTGATTGATTTTTCCTTTTTTTCAAATTTAATCCATATATCATAACCCCGCTTCCCCCCAAATCAGTCCCCCAATTTACTGGCACCCCCAAAATGTACCCCCAACCTAGGATACCCAATAATCGACCCGGTCGCGCACGACCCAGCTACACCATCACCAGCCCTGGGTTCCCATTTTCGTACTACTCTGCTACCATGGCTGCAGAGGCGCTACGACCAAAATGCACCCTTGGTGGACGCACGCTTCTGGCCCTGGAAATCAGAAAACACTCGTCGCCCAACGACCTCTGGATGACCATCCATGGCAAGGTGTACGATGTCACCAACTTCGCTACTGAGCACCCTGGCGGTGTGGAGGTGCTTCTAGACTGTGGAGGCGTTGATGCCTCGGAGGCTTTTGATGACGTGGCCCATTCAGATTTAGCTCACGAGATGCTCGAGCCGTATTTCATTGGATACGCTGAACTGAGCAAGGAAAGCCGGCCTGTGGTGACAGGAGACCCGGAGAAAGCCGGCACCAGGAAGGTGCTGAAGCGGCAGGAGATGATGAAGGAGTTGCGGAGGCAACGCACGGCTGTGTTGGTGCTTACGGGCGTGGCGTTTTTGTGTGTGCTTGTGGTGATGGTGCTCCAGAAGATCCAGTGGCTCAGTCTTGTGAGGGCTGGAACGTAGCCTGGATTGGTATTAGCCTCAGCATTTGCAATATGAAAAAGGATTTAAGGGAGTCTGGTGCTTTGAAACGGCGCTTTGTGGCTTTTGGAGTGGTATCTTAGGATACCACTTTGACCGAAGATGCCGTCTCAGTGGAAGCCATCGAGCGATTCGAGGCTTGGAATGGCCGTTACTGGGGCGAGTTCTCGATTCCATCGTCTTTGCCGCTTTTGTGGCATTTTCGGGCGACCTCGATATCTCGAACGTGAAGCAGAACACTGAAAAGACAGCCCTGAAGATCTGGTGTGTTAGTATCGATTGAAATCCCTCAATCGAACACCTCTCGTGCCTTGGATCACGGCCCCCCATTTGGTGAAGTCTAAAGCCCAGTTTGAATTACGCATAAGACATGCCAAGCCATACTGGTATCACGACAAGAACCAGCCTGTCCAGTCACAGCTTTACAAATGACAGCTGCAGAGCTCCTATTCTCAACCAGATCTCCCTGTTTTAAAAAAAGGGACCTCCAACACGTTGTCCCTTAACACTCACATCAACACGCCGCATACCTTATTAATCTCCAGCACCAACGGTTTCCTCCAACGGTTTTCTCCATCAACGGGCAAGAAAGCCTCTTGTGCCTCGTCGGCTATCCTTTGTGTCCTTCCTCGATGCAAAAAACTCTGTTTAATGCAAGGGCTCTTAAAGTACACCTAGGAGTTTTTCACTCAGATTGACTTTTTATTGAGCAAACCTTGTTCGCTTAAATCAGCTGATTTACGATTGGCCCACACAGACTCTGCAAGCACTCTATTCCCCGGATTCAAAGATCTTGGAGAACAAACGACAGAATTTACCAGCGCTTGCAGACCCTTCTTGCGCTTCTCCTTGCTTCACCATGTCTGGACGCCTGGCTGCTCCAGACCACAGTATACACTTCCCATTCACTACAGACTTTCCCAGCACATGCTGGCATATTTATTGGCGACATTTCAGCCATCATATATACTAACCCGAAACGTGAGTATCACCCAGCAATTTCAGCCGCCTGTGTTTCTTCGCAGCCGTTTGCAACAACAATATAACCAAATGTAGCCTATCGCCGAGCACTGACAGCTCCGTCATACAAAAACAGAATTTTCTAGATCATACATCTAGAACTCAAAGCAAAAAGAAACAACAAGGGAATCTACGGTACAAAGGCCCTCAACCCCCGTTGTCCCGTGGCTACGCCGTGAGGCCTAGGCTTAGTAAGAGAGGTACGGGTGCGGCCTAATCATCCTTTCATCTAATCGAGTCCATCACTATCTCAGATATCATGTCTTTTTCCCACGTTGGTGACCACCCCTTCCCCCAGGAGGGTCCCAAGGACGATATCTGTGATTATATTGACCAGCCTCTTGACCTTAATCAAGAAAACATCCGGCTTTTTGAACAGCAGCAGTACCAACAGAACCATCCGCTGCACTTTCAACAGTACTCACCACAAAATGGTCCCATGTACCAAGGTTCTCCTCAGTCTTATATCAAGCCGGGGTCTCCAGCGCCTTACATAAAGCAGCAGCATTCTTCCCCTATTCCTCAGTGGCAAGGCCACCCCAACGGCGCTTATGTGGACGGTTACCCCAATGGGAACGGCGGAGCCTCCCAGATCAACTACGTATCCAATGTGCCACAGGAACCGTTTTTAAGAGCTGAGTCTGTGAGCTCAACACAACTTTCGGGAGATAGAGACGGCGCAAACTTCGCCTCTCAGTGGAACCAAGGGGCTCAAAACCCCAACGGTGTGGGAAACAACACGGACAGCTCATTGCACCTGGGGTCCCCGAACGACTACAGCAACGAAAAAGGTGGTAAAACTAAGAAGCCTCGTGCACGTATTTTGTCCGACAAGGAAGAGGCTGTGATGAACAAGGATGACCTGGAGCTCAACGAGGACGAGCTCAAGATCAAGAAGAAGGCTCATAATAGACTCGCACAACGTGCCTTCCGTGAAAGAAAGAGAACGGAATTGAAGGACTTGGAGTCGAAGTTGCTCCAGAGTGAGGAGGAGAGACAGAAGCTTTTGAAGGTGCTTCAGGACATCAAGCTGGCGAAGTCGGACGAGAACCTTCTACGCACTGGCGGCGATCCCATGGCAGGAGGCATTGACTTTGAAAACTCGAGGTTTTCTTTCCCCAGCTCACAGGAGGAGTTCATCAACCATATGGTTGATGTTGCTAAGCACAATGTGAATCCTGACACGGTGAACAAGGTTTACGAGCAGCCCGAAAACCCAGGGCGCAAGGTGCTTGCGGTGGGTGCCGTTTGGGACTATTTACAGATTAAGGCCGAGGAAGAAGGCTACGAAGGTGTTGACATGTACGAGGTTATGCAGTTGTTGAAGGGCAGCGAGAAGTGCCATGGATACGGACCAGCTTACGAGCTTGAGCTTGTGAATGCTTCGCTTGAGCAAATCAGAAACCAGATCCAGGGAAACAGATAGATGATCCGATGTCGACTCTACATTTAGCATGAGCGGTAGTTGAACTTGGTGAGCGGACACTAATCGGGATACCCCAACGGCTGGCCACTGGTTAGCTACAGATCCAACTTGCGGGAGTAAAGAGGCTGTTATCGATTTGGATATGCTAAATCCGATAAGGCTCTGGCTCAGGCCGCATTCACCGAAGTGCTAAGGTTTGGTCGCGCAGTGGTTGCAAAATACACTTGGTTGCGAAGAACAAACAACGAACAACATGCAACGATCACAATTCAGGCAAAACCATTCTTGAGGCCCTTCTTATACTTTACCGTTGAAATATACTATCCGTGAAGAATACCTATAGCTGATTGGCGAGCAGGATAAGTTTCAGGTTACACTGATACATGACAAGGATGAACCGCCACAAGATCCGAACTTTTCAGCTCAATCAACTTTTTTTTAAAGCCTACTAACCAACCACTCTTCTTATTATCTTAATTTCAGCTTTTCCGACCCTACCCTCCCAGTATCTGCTCATGGTGGTCTCGGAAGCTTCTAGAAATGCACAGGTGCGCACAGTCCAGATATATATTCCCCAGCATCACCACAAAACTACTACCAAAAAACCACCATGTCCGCTGACGAATACAAAGCCGAGGGTAACAAATTCTTCGCTGCCAAGGAGTTTGACAAAGCTATTGAGCAGTTCACAAATGCCATTGAAGCCTCCGAACTGCCCAACCACGTCTTGTATTCCAACAGATCAGCTTGCTACGCTTCCTTGAAGAACTTTGGTAAAGCTCTCGAGGACGCCGAGAAATGTGTGGAAATCAACGCCACGTGGGCAAAGGGCTACAACCGTGTGGGTGCTGCTCAGTACGGTTTGGGCAACTTGGACGATGCTCAGGTTTCTTACTCCAAGGCCTTGGAGTTGGATCCAGCTAACGCTATGGCCAAGAGCGGTCTTTCTGCTGTTGAGGAAGCCGAAAGAAGCCGTAACGCCGAAGGCGACATGGGCTTGGGCAAGATGTTCTCCGACCCTAACTTGATCCAAAAGTTGAAGGAGAACCCCAAGACCGCTGAAATGATGAACGACCCTAACCTCGTGGGCAAGGTTTTGCAGTTGCAGCAGAACCCCAAGGCGGGCATGCAGACCATGCTTTCCGACCCACGTATGATGACCATCATGGGTGTGTTGATGGGTATCGACTTGAACATGTTTGATAAGGATTCTGCTCAACAGGCCCAGGCTGGCCAGTCCAATCCTACTGAGAGTGCTCCTAAGGAGGAACCAAAGAAGGAGGAGCCAAAGAAGGAAGAGCCAAAGCCCGCTGCCAAGGAGCCAGAGGCTGAGTCTCAGGATGTCGAGATGGAGGACTCCTCCAAGGCTGATGCCGATGCCGCTAAGGCTGAGGGTAACGCCTTGTACAAGCAGAGAAAGTTTGACGAGGCCATTGAAAAGTACAACAAGGCCTGGGAGCTTCATCAGGATATCACTTACTTGAACAACAGAGCTGCCGCCGAGTTCGAGAAGCAAGACTACGATGCTGCCATTGCTACCTGTGAGAAGGCTGTCGATGAGGGCAGAGGCATGAGAGCCGACTACAAGATCATTGCCAAGTCTTTTGCTAGAATTGGTAACTGTTACTTGAAGAAGGACGACTTGGAGAGCGCCGCCAAGTTCTTCGACAAGTCCTTGACTGAGCACAGAACCCCAGATGTCTTGACCAAGTTGAGAAACACCCAGAAGGACATCAAGACCAGAGAAGCCGAGAGCTACGTCAACCCTGAAAAGGCCGAGGAGGCCAGATTGGAAGGTAAGGAGTACTTCACCAAGGGCGACTGGCCTAACGCTGTCAAGGCCTACACTGAGATGGTCAAGAGAGCTCCAGAGGACGCTAGAGGCTACTCCAACAGAGCTGCCGCTTTGGCCAAGCTAATGTCCTTCCCAGATGCCGTCGATGACTGCAACAAGGCCATCAAGTTGGACCCAACTTTCATCAGAGCATACATCAGAAAGGCTAACGCCCAGTTGGCCATGAAGGAATTCTCCCATGTCATTGATACCTTGACCGAGGCCCGTACCAAGGACCAGGAGTTGAACGGTGGTAAGAACCTGGCTGAGATTGACCAGTTGCTGAACAAGGCCATGTCTCAGAGATTCTCCTCCATCGAGGGCGAGACCCCAGAGCAGACCATGGAGAGAGTGTCCAAGGACCCAGAGATTGTTGAGATCTTGCAGGATCCTGTTATGCAAGGTATCTTGGGCCAGGCCAGAGAGAACCCAGCTGCTTTGCAAGACCACATGAGAAACCCAGAAGTGGCCAAGAAGATCAACATGTTGATCGCCGCTGGTGTTATCCGCACTCGTTAAGCTAAGAATTGGTGTAACTAATTTTATATAATCATGATCGTAAATGCTATGTACATATTAAAGCCCATTATCAAAGAAAAAGTTAGGAATAGTCAGGAAATCCTGGTTCACAGCGGCAAGAAGGAAATCGTCGTCGATGTTGAAATCTTTTCTGTCTGATTCCCTCACGCTGGGGAAATCCACTGGATGAATTATATTAGAAAGGGTGGGATCGTTTTTTCTTGGAGATTGACTTTCAAAGTTCTCCATATAAGTTGGAGTGAATCCTTCTTGGTTTGACGCATTAGATGATGTGTCGTACAGCGGAGTGTACTTATGTTCACGGAACTTTACCTCATGAGTGTTATGCATGCAATTCATAAGATTCACCAAATCTGTGGAGTCATTGATCTTGGTGTAGAATTGCGGGAACTCCTTTTCGACATGTTCCAAGTGAGCTCTAAGAGCAGGATTTCCGCTAAGGAGATCGTATCCTGTGGTGCTCTCGAAAACTTTGATGCAGATTCGCAAGAGAATTCTCACAAGGGTGTCGATAAGATGCGATCTCAAGTAAAGCAACCTGGTCGATGGTTGACTGGCTTGTTGACTGTAGTGGTTGAAGAAATTCATCGACAAATCAATGAGCAATTGTAAATCCTTGTAACTGTCTTCGTCGTCAGAATGATTGAAAATCTTTGCCAGCAAGTTCATAGCAGCAACAAAAGGATAGTATATCATCCAATTCAACCCGAAGAATGGTAAACAGCGCCTATTCACACCTCTCATAATATGGAGGATAGTCCGGGCACTGTCCAACGATAACTTCCTGTAGCCAGTATTTTCATATGGCAACGTTCCTTCGTTCGGTTCAATCTGAGAAGGCACCTTGTTGATAGTCATCAACTGATAAAAGAATGTGAGATGGAGTGATAAGAGACTATCATCAGCTCTGGTCATTTTCCTATCGTTGAAAAACCTTTCAATGGCAGAGTTAAATTGGGGCTCGTAGTAGTGTCTTGGGCGATACTCCTCCTTCATCTCGTTCAAGAAGGAGTCCAATTCATTGTTCAACAGACTGACAATGTCCTGAATACTCTTAAGACTATCGTACTTGACTGTTGCACTGAAAAGCTGGAAGTAGGAAAATGCTCGAAGTTGGGAAAGTTTGTAAACATAAAAGTGCACGTAGATCTCTTCCAAAGAGTAACGTTTAGCGCCACATTGCAGCTGCAATTTCTTGACTTCGTTTGTTGACAAAAGCGAAGGGACATGCCATGGATCCATTGGTGTCAAAGTCGATACATCCACCATATTGACCGATGGCGGTTTACCTGTTCTGTGACTGATCTCCACGTCAAAGCATTGTACGGCAGCCCAAAGTCTACCTCTAGCGTTTCGTTCCTCTTCAGGTAGGTGCTGGAAAGTCTCGAACCGATGAAGGCCGATCTCTTGAGCGTATCGCAGTGCCATGCTCACAAAACTGTAGTTGACATCCGTGATAACCCAGGTGGTCTCTAGATGCGTAGCAAGTAACAAAAGGGCTTGAATGGTGACCATGCCCTCACTAACGGCACTGATGGTGTGGAAATAAAACACAGAATTCAAGAACATCTCTTCTTGTAAAGTGGCAAGCAGCTCAATGGTCATAGACTCGAGCTTGGGGCATTCACTGAGGCCAGGGGTCACAACATCAGTGCTCTTCTGGTCAATAGCCACAGAGATCGAAATCGCCAAACTCAAGTTCATAAGCATAAATTCGGAGTACGAAAAGCGGTACTTCTTCAGTTTGGGACACAGCTTATTGGCGTAGTATTTGACAAACAAGGCTCTCACCTCCTCCACGGGACAAATGAAATCCGCCAAAGTGATGCAATCATACTGTTTAAGAAGCTCAAATGTGAGTTGTTTGTCGTGAGGGTACACGCCCTCTTTGAGCTTCTTGACATCCTCTTTGGGGTAGGTTTTCACATCCGTCCACACACTCAGGAATAGCTGCTTCCAAGCATTGAAGTAAAAAAGGAGGGTCTGAAATGGCGTCACGATGTTATGGTCTTCTGGCCTAAGACGAGACTTGATCCACTCAATACTCTGCGAGCTGAAAATATAAACAATACCGGAGTGCAAACCCTTGTATTGTAGAATCTGATGCGGTCTTTGTGTTTCCTCAGAGCTCTCATCAATAGTTTTCGACAAAATCGACTTGGCCTGCTGGAAAAATGTATCTCTAGGCCGCTTCTCAGGCAGCAGCGTACCATTAGTACGCTTAGCAACCAGGCCGTTGCTTTGAAAAGTCTGAGACTCAACATCCTCGTCCTTGAAGCTGGCATCCAGAGACGGCAGCTCGGAAGATGTAGACAGAGTATCGGCACTAGGACGGATATCATGAGCAGGTGATGGCACGTTTCGAGACTCCATTCCACCCATTTGATCGATCATTTTGTGCATAAGCAGCTCGAGGCGATCGAGTCTATTCTGTAGCATTTCCAGCAGCACCTTGGAGCGTGACTTTCTGGGTTTGTTATTCGGATACTCACACGGTAGACTGAGGTTCTTGCAATGATCACATGGGTTTTTACCATTGCACTTGATCTTTTTCTTTCGACATGTGGCGCATGCCTTGGCAACACGATCCCGTTTGCCCTTCTCGATTCCACTCATTTAGGTCAAAATATTCAAAATCCCCTAGGATCTGGATTCGGCTGAGCTTATGTATGTGATGAGTAGATGGCGCAGGCGAGACCGGTGGTGCACGGGTGTGCTAGAAACGAGCCGGCGGGGCCTGAGAATAATGGCTGCAAAGTTTATGCTCACAAAGGCGTGGAGTGTTTCAAAGGGGTAATTTTTAGCACACTCAATGGACTCCGAAAAATCACAGGCTTAGTAGTCACCATTCGGAACCAAGACCAAAGAGGATCGAATCGAAAGCCCCTCGCCTGCGTATAACTGTTCTTGGGGTGGTGGTGGAACAAAAGCAAGGGACAGCCGTGGGGCAACTTGTGACCTTATTTGACTCTGTAGTTGCTTAAGAAGGCGCCGTTTTTTCCGTAATCTGCAATTCTAGAAGTAGCCTCGTGAATAATGTGCATACGGCCGGAAACGCATATCGTAGCCTTTTTTCGGAGGCCGGCAATTTCTTGCACCCGAGTGACAGGACACAAATACGTAATACTCCGAGATCACTCGGCTAAATAGGTGCCGATGTTTTGTGCCGATCCGGGAAGTTGAAGGGCCCAGCCAAATGCCCCACTTATGGAGTGTCAAAAAATACGTTAGGTAGTTCTCTCATCTGTGCTCTAATAAGCATGTCGATATCCTCATGAGCAAAGTGGCTAGGATTTGGAAATGGACTAAGGGATATGTTGCCTTCCATCAGACGCAGTGGCATTTCTGGATGAAGTAGCAGCCGTTTGCCGCTGTTGAACGACGATACTGAAGAGGCAGGTGACTTCTTTGGCTCGTCGACAAAGGGCGAGTGGCCTGTAACTTGTGGAATAACAGAAATAACCTTCAGACGGAAATCTTCCACTGAGCCAAACAACTCTGGAAACATCTCTTTTGCAGATTCGAGGTGTGCATTGAGAGGCGAGTTCCCGTCAAGCACACTTATTCCCGTCTTGCGCTCGAAGATTGTAATGACAATGCGAAGAAGAATCTTGAACATCACCAGTGTAAATGAGTATCGCTTGAATTTGCTCATGAGATCAGCGGAGTTAGCGATCCCTCGGCGGTTCAAGAAGTCCATGGATGTTTCCATAAGTAGCATTAAGTCGCTGTAAGCGTCGGGGGCGTGTGGATTTTTCATCACGGCGGTTGAAAGATGCAAGAACGCACTGGACGGAAAGAAAAGCACCCATTCAAAGAAGGAGTTGCTGAGGTTTGCACTCTCACTGCTCTTCAAAAGATGCGTCATGGTCCTGGCGCTGTTAAGCGAAAGGTTCCTGTAATACATTTTCCTGTCCTCCTCCTCGTCTTCAAAAGTAAACATCAGAGGAAGTCTGTTGATGAGCATGACATGGTAGAAGTAGGTGAGTCTGACAGCCCAGCTGATTTCGTTCTCAACCTTATCTTTGTGGTTGAAAATGTGGAAGGCTGAGTCGTTGAAGAAGACGGGTTTCATGACCTGGGGGAGTCTGTTGGCGGCAGCATATAGCTGTGCGTTTAACGAATCCAAGTTTCTCAGCAACAGGGCAAAGTTTCTCACGTTTGCAGTAGCAGAGAAGAGCAATTCATAGCTTCTTGATCTGATCAGCAAGATGTCTGAGAAGTAGTTGTGAAGCGAACAAATAAGAGGGGTCTCAGAAGTAGTGATCTCAGTCACATTAATGTCCAAAAGCTCTGGGCTGACATCTGCTCTGTTGATGATGGGAGATTTGCCGTTTCTGAAACACACCTCCATATCCATATAGCAGCATACCCACCATATACGCTTTCTGTGAGAAGCAGTGTCCAAGTCCAAATCTTCGTAGCTCTCTATCCGATGAAGACCCATATCCTGTGCATATCGAATAGCCGGCCCTAGAAGCATGTAGTTGACCTCTGGAGAAAACCAGTGGCATTCAAGGTAGCCGGTGAAAAGAAGAATCGCCTCAATTGTATCAATTCCTCCACCAACGACACTAAGCCGATTGTAGTAGTATATAGCATTGGTCATGAGGCTATCTTCTAGATCCCGTAGACTCCTGTCGGACCACTCGGTGCCGTCATTGACACGTTCCTGAGGCCCCACATTGGTTTCAAAACGCATGAAAATCAGAAATGCGAAAGACACCGTCATCATCAAAAGCTCTGGTGTAGTAAAACGATGCTTGCTGTTGTAGTAACGCTCAAACATGGCCCTTATACGCTTTATATCGCCCACGCCTTCCATACGGAGAATGGGCGTCATGAACATATCCAAAATGCCAAAGACGAGGGTCGAATTTTCCGGAAAAGGTCTGGTCATAAGCCTCAGCTTCTCCTCGGGCTTCAAAGCCGGCGGATCTAGCCACTTCAGGTAAAATGACCACGCCTTGCATTGGAACAAATGCGGCATGTTGGTCAATGGCTTGATCACGTCCTTTTGTTCATCACCCACCTGCTGTTCCATCCATTGGATCAGACTCAGGGACACGATGTTAGCAAAAGAATGGGCACCAAAGAAGAGCGTCAAATTCTTCAATGGCAAGGCGCCGCGGCCATCCCGCTTGCCTGTAGCTTCCACACTGGCACTGGGTGTTCTGGTATACTCTTCTTCGGAATCGGACCCTGAACCATCCAGATCCCGAAGCTTCCGTGCTTCGGCCAGACCACCGAGTCGTTCGCTGAGATCCAAGATGATCTCCTCAAGCCGCTCCATCCGGGCACTAAGCAGCATCTTTGGATCCTTGTTCATGGTTCTCTGTCTCTTAATCTGTCTTTCCGCATAATGGCACACCTGTTCGTTGGCGGTTCGGCAATTCAGGCACGGGACCTTGCCGTCACATTTGATTTTCTTTCGGCGGCACGTGTCACACGCCACACGGATTCTTTTCCGGTCGTCAGACATGGCATCTAGAAAGAAGTGGTAGGAAGAGTTGATGTGGGTCTGCACACACCGCGGCTGCAAACCAGTGGATCTAAGTCGTAAGATCGTTTGTGTGGGGTAGGGGTTCTTTTTGAAAAAGTGATTTTTGGTTGGGATTGGGTGGTTTGGTGTTTGGTGAATTTGGAAGAATTAGGGGTATGTGGAGTATGTGGATGGAGGTCCACGGGGCGGTATAAGGCCGGGGGTAAGGCCGGATCGGGCAAGGCACAAGAGGGCGGAGTCGTTTGCTGAATGTGGTTTAAATTTGATATTTATTGATCTTACAGCCAAATATCTGATATTAAGCTCTTAATTTTTCAGTTGTCCCTCACCCTGTGGTGCTAGGCCTCTATTGGGATGAGGTGAGACATTGTATCAATGGTTGATATTGTTTACGAAAGCAGCCGACAGATTTCAATAATGCAACGCCTATTGGGTGAATATAGACAGTTACTAATCATTTGGTGAAAAAACTTCTCGCTATTATCTTGGTAGTCGATGCTTCATCTCACGTTGTACCGCATCTTTACTATGTTACTAGTGCACAACGTACAACTATATTCAAAGTTCAAATCAAGTTGGTCCAACAAACACTATCTTTTTGCGGTAGTCACCCTCTGACGTCTCATTGATGTCTCATTGGTGACATCAAATTTCGAAATGATCAGCCACTTCTTCCAGTACACTGTATGGCTGCGAAATACCACCAACATGAACCCTACAACAACGCCTCGACTCAAAGCATTCCAGTTTTTTTCATCAATTCAATCAACAATTCAATCAAACTAACGCATTTCCTCGATTAACTCCTCAGACTCTTTACACTCCCCGGTGACAATATCTCAATGCTCATTTGCCATTTCCGAGGCCTCTGTGCACTGGACAAAGAGCCACTTGCACCAACAATGCACACAAAAAGCCGAACCCACAAAAATCACCAATTCAAAATACATATAAAACCTCGACTCCATCAACCCACCCGATCTGCAGATTGTGCCCCTCCACATCAACACTACTTCAAGGTGCGACGTGCACAGAGGTTCAAAATTTCCAACAACGACCCATAATGGTGTTAAGGAAGCCGATCTTCGCCAACAAGGAAGACGCCAACGCCCGTGAAGCGTTGAAGCTCTATGAAGGCAAGCAGTACAAAAAGGCCTTGAAGCTCGTGGACCAGAACCTCAAGAAGAACCTGTCCCATGGCGAATCGCTCGCTTTGAAAGGTTGTTGCAACTACTTCTTGGGTCACAAGGACGACGCCGAATCGTACATTTTGAAGGCCACTGCTAAAGATGCTGGAAACTACTTGGTCGACCACTTGGCCGGTATCTACTACAGAACCGTCGAGAACTACGCTGAGGCTGCAAAGTGGTTCAAGGCTGCTGTGGACAATGGCCTGCCTAACACCATGGTTCAAAGAGACCTTTCTCTTTTGCAATCGCAGGTTCGTGATTTCAAGAACTTGACTACCAGCAGACAGGCCTTTTTGGAGTCCCAGCCAGGTTACAGAGCCAACTGGACCGCTGTGGCTGTTTCTCACCACTTGAACAAGGACTACGATGCTTGTGTGAACACATTGGCCAAGATCGAAAAGATCATCAAGGAGCATCTTCAGGAACAGGACCGCTACGAACAGAGCGAGTGTGTGTTGTACAAGAACAGCGTCATTGCTGAAGCTGGAAACTACGGTAGAGCCTTGGAGGATCTTGAAGCCGACAAGGAGGAAATTAGAGACATGACGTCGTACATGGAGTACAGAGCTCGTTACCTCATGCTTTTGGGCAAACAGAAGGAGGCGTCTGTGGTGTACCGTCAGTTGTTGCAGAGAAACCCTGACGATGTGGGCTACTACAACCTCTTGGAAGCCTGCTTGGGCACGGCCTCTGGACCAATTGAAAAGCGTCTTGAGCTTTACGACAAGTTGGCCAGATTTTACCCGAAAAGTGACCCAGCACAGTACCTTCCATTGACGTTTTTGCCTGCTTCCCACCCTGAGTTTGAAAGAAGAGCATCGTTGTACGTCTTGGCCCAGTTGAAGAGAGGTGTTCCAGCGACTTTCGTCAACGTCAAGCCCCTCTACAAGAACAAGAAGAAGTTGGCGGTTATTCAGAAAATCGTCGAGACCTTCCTTGCCGAGGAGGTACCAAAGCACAACCCTACTGTGTTCGTGTGGGCCTCCTACTTCTTGGCCCAGCACTACCTCTACTTGAACAAGTTGGACACCGCCATGGACCACGTTCAAAAAGCCCTCGACCACAGCCCTACCCTTGTGGAATTGTACATTCTCAAGGCGAGAATCACCAAGCATTACGGCAAGTTGGAGGAGGCCAAGGATATCATGGAAGAGGGCCGTCTTTTGGATTTGCAAGATAGATTTGTGAACTCCAAGGCTGCCAAGTACCTCTTGAGAGCCAACCATGTTGACAAGGCTGTGGATGTCGTGTCGTTGTTCACCAAGCTAGATGAGAGTGCCGTGAATGGCCTTAAAGACTTGCACACCATGCAAGCCAACTGGGTTTTGGTGGAAAGTGCTGAGGCCTACCAAAGACTATATGAACAAAAGACCGCTGAATTAAAGGCCTTGCCGGAAGATACTCCTCAGGGCGAAATTGCCGAGGCTGTTGACCAGGCTGACATCTACAGAGGTTTGGCATTGAAGCGGTACTTGGCCATTCTCAAGGTTTTCAAGACCTTCAGTCTGGACCAATTCGACTTCCACTCCTACTGCATGAGAAGAGGTACTCCTCGTGATTACATTGACACGTTGAAGTGGGAGGACAAACTCCACTCTACTCCCATTTACGTTCGTGCCGTTAAAGGCCTCTTCAAGCTCTATTGGGAGATCTACAACGACCACAAGACCCAGAATGGCGACGACAAGGCATCGAAGAAGAAGAACAAGAAGAGCAAGCCGCTTAATGTTAAGAAAAAGAGCGAGATGATCGCCAGAGTCGAATCTGAAAAAGACGATGCCGACCCATTGGGCGCCAAGGTGCTCCAGGACCTCAAATCCAGCGATCATCTTTTCAAAGACATGGAGGGATTTGTCACACAATTGACCAAGGAGGCCGACAACTACAGATTCACGTGGGAGCTTTCGTTTGATTTACATATTGAGGACGCCAAGTACGTGCTTGCGTTGCAAGCGCTCAAGAACTTGGCCAAGCTCGAGACGCCAAAGTCGCCTCAGGTGGTGCTGCGTAAGGAGAGACTTCAGGAGGCCTTGGCCAACGACACCGAAGCCAACGCTGCGATTGTGAAGGTGGTTCAGAAAGGTCTCGAGAGCGCATTTCCTTAAGAGTTGACCCAGGACTCGACCTGGCCTCTGGCCACGGTGGACGCCAAATTGAGCGTCTGGCGGCCCATGGGGAAATAGCTGACAGTGTACCAGAGAGCCGCGATCAACTGAATCACTGCAAAGATTATAGAAAGTAGAGTCGACTTCAACGACAAACTGGACACCAACGTCAACACAATGGATGTGATGAAGGTAATGCTGAAAAGAATACGCGTAGATGAGCACAAGTGGATGATGTACTCCTTGAAGCCTTGGAGGACGCCGAAACTGACCAAAAAGAAGATCGAGCCTAGAGACCAAAGCACAGCGAACTTTCTGGGTTTGAGCGAGAGCACGGGGAACAAGAAGATGCAAATAAGCCAGCACGCCATGGAGCCGGCAAACGTCAATGCAAACAAGAGCATTCTGTCCCATCTCAGCAATTCGAAGTAGCCCGGTTCGGAGGTCACGTAGTTCTCGTCGTCCTCTAGGTACACATTCAGGGACCTAAATGGGTTGAGTTTCTGGAGTCTTGTTTTGAAGCCGCTTTGGTTGGGTTCCGTGGCAGGAGGGGGAAGCGGAGCCCCGTCATCCTGGGGAAGGCTGGAGTACTTGTTTCTGAATGACTTGAAGAAGCTCATAGTGGATTTTTGGGTGGATCGAGCGGTTCCGGATGAATGGAATGATCTGAGAGCGTCAATGTGTCCCTTGTGGTGGAATTGAAAGGATTGGTGAAGATTTGGTGGGTTGGTGGTAAAGAAGGTGTAGTTTATAGGTGGTCCATGATATCGCCAAGTAGATGCTAAAGTGTGCGAACTTGGCATGGAGAGAATATGGAGAGGTATTGTGAATGATCCGGGGAAAGTTTTGAAATTGTTGCTTAACAAACGATATTTGTTTTTTTTATTGACTAATCGAATTTAAACTTCAAATTGATGTCCAAAAATGTCCATAAAAACTATTCAATGGGTAGTTGGTTGGACCGTTGGTTTGACCTTATGAGACACTATGGAGCTCTATTATCCATTCTCCTTTCGCAGCCATTCCATTCAACTAACACATGCCAAACAATCTCCCAAGAGACTTCTAAAAATCACAGCATACTTTTACGTTTCTTCTTCAAGAAACACTTTGATTTCCACCCACTTAAAAAAAACCCCTCCTCATTTCGTTATTTGACCAACCCACCCAGCCGTGCCCGATCACTCACTGTGCAAGTCGCACTTAAACCACCTACTCTTCCACAACCTACTCCCATTCTTCTTCACACCATCATGTCTGTGGTCGACGACAAACAGTTCTTTTCCACATACGCCCAGCTCATACGCTTGCTGAGCGATGCTGCACCGGAGACCTTCCATTCCACCGAGGACTACCATAAATTGACTTCGTTGGGTCCTTCGCTACCCCAACTTCCCCAGGGCTTCCCCAAGGCCACCAAGGCTGCTGGAGAGTCCACAAAGCTCAATTTTAAAAGCATCAAGCCACCTTTCAAGTTCACCGCGTCGTTGGACGTGCCGCTTGAACTGACGGTGTTCAACATCAAAAGCGAACTTGTGGAGTCGGTGGAGACCTTGAAGAGCGCTGGAGCGGCGCCAACCAACTTGAAGTTGATGCTCAAGGCAAAGGTGCTTACGGACTCTACACAGATCGGCTCTGTGGCCAAGGCGAACGAGGAACTCGCCATCACCGTCATGGTGTCTCCACCCACTACATCTACAGAATCCAAGAGCCCCGAACAGCCAGCACCAGCATCTTCTGCTTCTGAGGACCCAGACGAGGCCGTTCTCGAGCCTGTGGTCACTGAAGCCACGTGGACGAAAATCGGCCTGCTCTTGGCCCTCGACATCGGAGCAGAAAGAGCACAAAAGGCAGTGGAGCTGTTCAAGAGCGCTCTCTGATCGTTGCATTGGTCATGCTATCATCGTATGCTAGTTCATTGAATATACAGAGGTAGAAAGCCGATGTAGACTACTTCCACCTCCTGGCTAAAAGCTCATTGAGTGTGTGGCCTTCCGGGCGACCTGCCCGCCTCTCGTGGAGGTAGTATGCCGCCACACCAACGCCAACGGCAATGAGCGGGTCGGCGACCCGCAGTATAAGATACTTGTATTCCATGGTGTGGTTTGTCTATGGGTGCTGGATGCCGCAGAATTTAAGCTGGCGGCACGTGATCTCACCACCTCCAAACCGCCAATTTGCAACCAGTTCCAATGGGTGGACTGGAGTTTATGAATATTTTTTGGATCGATAAAGTATTCCGAAGAATCTCTCACCTCATCCACGGTGCTTCCGGAACTTGCTCTTCATTTTGCTGCTGAGATGCTTGTTCCATGCCACACCGTTCATGACGGATTTATGGAAACCGTAGACATCGTGAATCTCAGAAGTGTCGGGTATTTTGAGGGCCTCCCGCTCCATGTCGCTCATTTCGGCCGTCACCATCGCCTTGTTGCGGAGTTTACTGCGCTGCTGAGCGACAAACTCACGGCACTTGTTGATTTCGTCTTGCGATAAGAAGCCAAAGCCGTAGCCGCCAATTTTCTTGAAGCACTTGTCAATGAGAAGGTTTGGATCTGTGATGGATTTCGGGAAGCTCTGCATGAATTGGAAAAGCTCGATCTGGTCCAGCTCCAGCGTATCGCCTCGTTTCTCCTCACCCAGAAACTGTGGATGGTCGAGACAGAGACGGAAAACCGTGAGTGATATGCGAAAGATGGTCTTGGAGCCCTCGTACCAGAGAATGTCCCAGATTCTGAGCACGGACTCGATGGGCAAAACGCCAATAAATACAGACATGAACCAGGACGAGGTGACAAGCGTCACGGGCGGCAAACGGGTCAAGATCTTATCGTCAGAGAGCACGGCTCCTTCGAAGTTCTTGCCTATTATTTGCCATAGCCGTGGGATGTACTCTTTCACGCAGAGCATCAAGACACCTTGGTCGGTGTGGACGCCTTCGAGATTGGCTGAATGCACTTTGGGGAGGATCCGTTCCGTCATAATCACAAGCATCCAGAAGGACCGTTCCTCGTTCATGAACAAAAGCAAGAGACCCGCCAAAAAATTGAGAGACTGGCAGTAGCCGATTTGCGGCTGGTAATGAGCAAATGCAGTGAGCACACGGCGCAATGACTGGATCCGTTCCGTTTCCACCTTTTCGCCCTGCAAGATCAGCAGGTTGTAGTGTATGTTGTCGGGAAATGTTCTGTTGAGATCCCGCTCAATGACTTCCGTGTCCTTGTTGGTGACTCCCTCTGTATCGGCGACGATCTTCTCGTACACACCGACGTTTTTGTGGAGTCGTTCGGGGCCTCCAGCGTAGAAGAACCATGCTTCGCCTCGCCACTCGGGCGGGATTCCCTTTCTCACGAGCTTCTTGGCCTTATCGCTTTTGGGAGGAAATCTGCTGGGGCTTTCCGAAGAATAGCCCAATCCGTTGTTCTTGAGTAGAACCTGCCACTTCTTCTTCTGCTGCGCTAGCTGGTCGGCGTAGTCGCCAAACCACATGTTGTACTGCTCCTTCGACGAGTCGAAAAACGACAGGTCCTTCTTGAATCCGTACATGTCGAAGTCGCTATGCAATATGGTGTTCTTGTCGATCTCCAGCACCACCGGTTTGAACGATATGAGCGGCAGTTTGGACGGTTTCAGCTGGACCTCTTTGACGGGTTCTTCCTGCTGAACCTCCACGGGTGTCGGAAATATCGCTCCATTCTCCTCCTGGGCCGGAACGTCCTTCAGCACCTTGACATATGAACTTTCACTCTTCTGGTCCTGAACATCAAAGCCGTCCAAGCCATAGTAGTCTAGCAAGGAGTAGTTATGCGACACGTCTGTTTCCGAGCGGGGAAGCGGCGAAAGCAACACGTCCTGATGCTCATTGGCTTCGAGAGACGCCATAGTGAAGCCACAAGGTGAAGTGGTGATTCTATCGGGTTTGAGATATTATGTGTAGGCAGCAAGGCCACCGGTATCGGCAAGGTGAGTTATCAGGAAACGGGAGGTTTGGATTTTTTGGGCGGAAAGGGAAGGGAGGGAGAGGCGTTTTGGATGGTTTGTTCTTTTTTGGGATTCTGGTGTAGGTGGTGCTTTTGGATCGGTGTGGGTTGTCGTATATCGGTATTTGCAACCATTCTCGCTAGATACCGCTACGCATGGGTGTGTGGAAGAGGCACGCCCGGTGAGGCCGGGGTTTTGGATTTTTTGTTTTTCTTGTTTACTTTTCTACGAATTGTTTGGTTTAGAAGAATGAAGGGTGTGTTCGTCAAGGTGGACCGGAACGTGCGGCTGAATCGTTGGAGCTGTGATCTACACGAGATGAGGTGGGACAGTGGGAGTGTGGTCTGGGGAAATGAGGAAGAGGAGGATTTAAATAAAATCAATTTTTAGTTGTTTAAAGTTTGTAGCTCAAGGTATCAGTAACGGGTGTTGATGTGTTACAGAAGTCTGAATGGCCAGTTGGCACGGCTATTTAGGTGCCAAAATGTCGTTTCACAAAGGGCTCAATGAAAAGGGATCAAAAATCTAAAGATAAAAAAAAAATTGCCTCCACGTAATTGCGTTCGTGAGTCCAGAATTTGAGATCCTTAAGCACATTTGTCATTGACTATATGTATCATTCAACATCCATTTATCACATTTACAAGCAAGGACTATCTTTAGTCATGCTCTATAACTTTGTCAAAAAAGTACACTGACGCTTTTTGAATCGCCTTTCGCTTCCCGTTCGGCTTTGCAGACTCCTTTGTCGGCTAATAGACGAGCTGAAGGCTTGGCCCATTCTTTTCGCAGCCATTGATAATTTGCCGATCCCCAGAATGGCTTCACAAAGCACACGGAGCAGAGCTGCTATTTATAAAAAACGGCTTCTTTTTATGCAAAACCCCTTAAACTGAAATACTACTTCATTTATTTCGGTGAACCGTTGTTGTTCCGTTACAGTTCCGCAATTGGGGTCTTCAATCAACACAGCAAGACAGAGCAGCCTACACTTCACGATGCAGAAATTACTACAGAACTAAGATCGACATCTTCAAAAACTAGATTTAATAAATTTACTATCGAAATCGTCATTTCCTAGCCCACTTGCTGGACAGTGGACCCTGGGGTCAGTGGAGGTACGGGTGCAACTTATCAGGCCTCACCTACTACACCACCTTTGCCAAGACCATCCCAAACACCTTTTTTTTTGACAGCTATTGAAGCTTTTAATCTTTCCTTTCATCCCTCGAGTCATAACCTCGCAATCCTCAGACACCGTCCACACTAATAATGGCAATGTTCTGGCGAAGTAGCGGGTCTCGAAAAGTGTACGATCTGTGCCTTCAGATGGAGCTACCCGAAGGGCTTCTAATAAGTCACGATTTCAGCCAACCTGTCCGATACATACGAAGCGCTGTGTTTCAGCAGAAATGCTACGAGGGGACGACGCCCATGCTCAACTCAAATGTGAATTTGGTGCTTAATACCTTTTCCGAATCGCTTCCCCTAGTTAAGAAGCTGTGGGAGGAGTTCACCACGCCGCCCGATAACGGCACTTTTGTATACAGCGTGGTGCCCATCGTCTACTCGATCGCCATCCTGGCCGTCATCACCTGGTTCTTTACCATTTTCGTCTTGACAAACTACACAATCAAACCATCCTTCCTACTACAGCTGCTGACGATTCTTTCCTCGGTTTACATGCTAATAACCGTCATCAAGTCTATTGTTGTGTTGCACAACCAGCAGCGGCAGGGCTTTTTGCACGGTGAAGCTGTACTAAATGCGGTCAACGATACGCTATATTTGAGCATTATAGACATGATCGTGGTTCTCTCTCTTCTCATCTTGCAGGTTCAAGTTGTGATGAGACTTTTCCTGAGACAAAGCGACAAAAGACTGATTTTCTACGTGGGCACCAGCGCTGCAGTTGTTTCTCAGACCCTCTGGGGCATTACCAAGTTCCATAACTTCCATGCGGAAGCCGAGGCGGGCAAGATTATTCCGGCCTTGACATACCTTTTCCGTATTGCCATGGGTATGTGCTATGCTGCGATATTCACGGCTTTCTTGCTTATCAAAATCAAGCAGATCATAGCAAACAGACACATTTGGCTCATCTCGCTCCTTACATTGGTGTTCATCTACGCCCCGGTGGCGTTTTTCATTGCTGATGTCTCCAACACATGGGTGTATGCGCTTTCGGAAATCTTTTCTGTTGTCACCTACGTCATCTGTGTGGTGATTCCTTGGGAGTGGTGTAATAAGTATAATGTGATAAGGAGAATGATGGAGAAGGAAGGTGTTCTTGGTCGCCGTTTCTACGAAGATGAGCTCTACGAGCTAGATAGATTTGAGTTGTTTGTGGAAGAAGAGGCACCAGAAACTCCTGGAAGACAGTCCTTCCATGACGATATTTCTAGTGATGAAGATGACGATAATGACGGAGACCGTCCACAAAACCTCCACAGTCAAAGCAGCTCCAGCAACACTTTGACAAAAGCTACTTCAGGCGAGTTGAGCCTGGCCTCCGAGGAACCCAGCCACTCAAGGTTCTACAAATTCGTGAACGGCATGAACAACGCCAAGAACATGTTCCTCGACATTACAGACAAGATCATCGCCACAGGTTTGGCTGTGCCACGTTCTGTGAGTGTGAGTAGCAGCTTTGGTCCTGCTCAACAACCTATTGTGGAAAGACTGGCTGAAGCACCGTTGGCACAATTAGAAAGACATGCCAGTGAGAGGAGGAGATCAAGAGAAAGAGCAGCAATGCTGAACTCAGACGGAAGTGGGGAGAGGGTCGACAACTTACGAAGCAACGACAGGAGCGTTTCTTTTGCTGATGCCGAGCAAGCGGGACGGAACCGTCGTGATGTGTTCGTGTATTCAACGCGGGACGTTGTTTTAGAGTTGGATGAGAGCGACTGATCACTCCTTTTTGTCATGGCCCAACTTGGCAATCTCAAGACACTCATCCTCATAGCCTGAGATATGTATATACTCGACGTCAGCGTCCTCCAACTTGGCCTTGCCGGTGTTGTTTTGGACGAAAGTGTCGGGCTCAAGCACACCCACAAAACAGGTTTTGATGCTGGTGGCCAACACTCTGTCGACACAGGGTAAGTTTCCACTCAAACGGTAGGAGCAGGGCTCCATGGTGGTAAACAACTCAGTGCCCTTAGGAACGTCCTGAGTGTTGTGCTCCTTGAAATACTTCTCCAAAGCACATTGCTCTGCGTGTGTGTTGCCTGGTAATTCACGAGAATGACCGGTTGCAAGCACCTCGCCGTCAAGCACCAAAACGGCACCGACATTGAATTGCGTCTGGGTCTCGCCACACTTTTTGGCTTGTTCTATAGCAAGCTCCATGAACTTGCGGTGTGGATTGATGGCCCAGTCTGGGTATGGGGCCGAGTACGACCACAGCTTGTCGGAAGCCTCATATTTATAAGCATGAAGCCAGAGATCTAGGTCATTAGGACCGGGATCGGTGTGGAGTGGCATCTCACACTCTGGACATTGGTCTTTAGATAGAATTTCACCGTCTTCCTCGGGATGTATCCATGTAGAACACGCCTTGTCTTTACCAACCCTGTCTAGGTTAGCAATAACCTCCGAAGGAACTCCTACGTTGTCTTTGCCCAACTCAGGGCCCCATACGAATTCACTAGAGTAGATTGGATCGTTCGCAATAGGATGACCAATATACTGAAGATGGACTCTGATTTGATGGGTTCTTCCCGTTAATGGGTGGCATTTGACGATAGACGTATCAGAAGCCGGATCGTAGGAGACACGCTTGAACTCTGTAGTAGCAGGTTTACCGTTTTCGTGGTCCACAACGTTCAATGCGTGTTTTGGCGAAGCAGTGTGAAGAGGCTGATCCACCTGAACAGGCTCTACTGGAAACCTGCCTTTCACCCTGGCGATGTACTCTTTTCTGACGTTTCTTTCCCTGATCTGCTTCACAAAAAAATCAGCACCTCTGGCGTTCTTCCCGAGAAACATGAGTCCCAGTGTGAGCCTATCCAAGCGATTACATGGATGAACGGTTTTTCCAAACTCGTGCTGGAAGATTTTCGTGATGGTGTTGTAGCGGTAGCGGCCCGTAGGATGCACGGGGATCCCCGAGGGCTTATCAATGGCAATGACGTTGTCGTCTTCAAAAACGATCTTGATCGGTCTCAGCGAAACAGCCGGTTCGTGTCTATGGCATCTGTGAGAGATGAGATCGCCATTCTTAACCACCAGCTCCAACGTGGTGGGTTTTTTGTTGATGGTGACTTGCCCACTGGCAATGGCTTTTCTGTAGATTTCAGGATCCTTTTCCCTGAACTCATCGAGAAACACATCCAAGATCTTCCTGTCCCGCCATCTCTGCTTGCAATACGTCAAGTACGTGAAGTAGTAAGGCGTTGTTCTTCGAAGCGGGCCCTCTATAACATAGGAGGCTCCCTCCGTCTCCTCTTCAAAAATGGTCTTTCCAGGCTGGGCCTCTGAGTTCACCTTATCCTTGTCGATGGTCTGCTGTTTCACCCTGAAACCGTGATCGTCTCTGAATTTCATGGTTCCACGAGGGGGTCTGGATTTGGCCGGAGGTCCGCTCGGCAGCAGTGCCCTTTTCGCCGACTCTGTCATGTGTCTGATCCAGGAAGTTCGATGGAGATGGAGTCTGACCATGAATTTCGCACTGAGCGTCTGGGGATTTAGAGTGGGTGGGAGGGCATTTTTGGGGATGGGCATTTTTGGGGAAAAAAGGGGGACGGGGAGATAGATATTGCTTTGGAGATTACGGTGGTGGTGTTGGTTTTGATTTTTATGGGATGGATGGGGAGATGTCGTTGGGTGCAAATTGAGCACCAGAAGCCGAAGACGGAGCAAGCAGAGGGGCTTAGAGCGGTTGACGAGAGCTAGCAAGAGGAAACCTAGTATTACTTGTAATCTTCGAATGAGAAGAAAGAGCTATGTGATGGTATCGCTGTCGAAACAATACATCCTTGAAATCTGTGACCTTACTGCTCCCTCAACAGAAGTGATGCTCTGGAAGCAGAGATTCAACGTATTGTAACGAAAGGCTAGACTATAATTTTATAGAGATTTTGTTGCTAGCTGCTTTGAAACGTATGATGAGGTTGACTTGAATCGTATGTGGGCTAAATTCGCCAAATTCTCGAACACCCTTTGCAATAGATACATTATATGGTGTACCTACTACGAAGTAATAAGACATCGACATGACCGTCCCAAATGTAGTAGTACACTAACCAAGGAAAGATTTTAAAACACTTAGAGTGAACGACATTACTGCCCCTGCCTATCTCACCATCTATGTTCGACCTTCCTCTTATGAACGATGGTCAGCACCACACCCACCCTTCTCTACAATTCACTTTCAATTATATTTATTTTTTTCTTACTTTTATAAATTTTCTTCTGTTTTTTTTTTTTTTTTCTTTTTTCTTTATGGGGAAGCGGAGCCTGGGGGCATCAGCACTCCTGGAGAACAAGGAACATGTTTCCCAGGGTCAAGACCTTATTCATGTCTTGAGAAGGCTCTCTGAACCCGCCATTGTTATGCTTCATGCGTTTTCTAAACAGCTGAAACTTCGGCTTGAGTGTTGGAGCAGGAAGTGGAACCGGCAGCGGAGAGGGGGAAGCTCTCTTTGGGCTCTTAAGCTCAATGGTTTGCCAGTCGCTGGTGGCCTTGAGGCTTCTGCGACGATTGGTAATCGACTCCTCTTTCTCAGGGGGATACGAACCGGGCATCACAAGAATGGGTTCTGGGGAAGATGGGGAAATGGTTTCGGGGAAGTCGTACTCGTGGAAAGTACCGGGGACTTCAAGAGTATTGGTCACAGCATTGCTGACAATCGAGTTCACTTGGGAGAAGTCCTCGATGAATTCTGCGGCATAGGCGGCAGTGTAAACGAAGCCTGTGAAAGACTTGGTAATGGCCTTGGAGGCAAGGGAAGCTGTAGCACTGAAATAGTTGTAGTAGGCGTTCATCTCTGTAGTAGCTAATATGTTTGAATGTGGTGATGAAGAAAGAAAAACGGAGGGAGAAAAGGCCTCTATTTATGTTCTTCTGGAGCTGGAATCCTGTCTCTGAGCTGGGGTGATGGTCACTCAAATGAGGTTGTCATTCATGGGTTTCTTGGTTTGGAAGGTCCAGTAGGCGTAAATGGAAGTAAGAGTCTGATGATTAGGGGCGGTTTTTGAATGAGGAAAGCGGAAGCAAAAGGAGAGGAAATGAAGTGATTATTATTGTGCTACTCGTGTAATGGTCATCCATTGGGTTGTTTGTTGGTTGCACAGTAATCAATTATCATCAACACCAGCATCGTGGATCCAGGCACCATGAAGGGTACTCATGAGCATCGGAATTATCCCGTAAATTTTATGATTCGAACTTTTATCAAAATTGTGAGTAGAACTTACGATGTAGCATATAAGTATTTTCCTCAATTACTATATTACATGGCACACTGGCTATGCCCCCACTAACTACAAAAGACCCTGCTTCTTCAACTCGAGGTAGTTTTTCTCGGGCATGACATTGCCCTCTTCGTCCTCAACCTCCACTGCCGTCTCAGCAGCCTTCTCCTCGTTTCGTCTGATTTTCTTGAGCTTCAGCCACAATTCATTGGCCTCGTCAATGCTGGAGATACCAACAAAACTCACCAACGCCTCGTCATCCACACCAAGGCATTGTAAACCATGAATATGCTTTGCCAGGTGGAAGTGCTTGTCGAACTGCTGGCGACCTTTGTACTTGGTGTTTCCACAGATTTCACAGTTGTAGCTCTTGTGGAGACCTTGGAGCTTGTAAAGCCAGAGGGGAATCGGTGTTCCATCGGTTCCAAGAGGAAGATGCTTGGATAGTAGATCGTCGTCGTCGTCACTATCCGACTCATCACTTGAGTCTGTGTCTGTGGCTGTGAACTCCTCCTCTTCCTCGGCCAATGCAGTGTCTTCAATCATGCGCTCACGCTCCGAAGCAGCAGCTCGTCTTTCTATGTGGTTGATTGTTTCTTCTATGGTGGGTTTGAGGAGCTTTGCTAGTTGAGCGATTTGTTTCTCTGTGGTGGCATTGGTCGCCTTTTTTACATGCTCGCTGTTCTCCTCAAGAGCTTTCTGGTTCTTCTTGTGCTTTTTTCCGTCTAAGTGGCCTTTGTAAACGGACTCCTTGGTGAAAAGCTTATCACACGCTTTGCAGAAGACCTCGCCTTTATCGTTCGGTTTCCCTTCCTCAAGCTGCTCTTCTCCATCCTCCTCATTCTCGAGAAGCTTCTCGACTTCATCAAGAGGGTGTGTTTTCTTGTAGAATTCAAGCAAGTACTCGAGAAGCTGATGGAGGTACCGCTTATACTCATCCGACGTCGTCAGGTACGGAAAGTCTGCAAACTTGCGTAGGTACTCCACATACGTAACCTTTGAAGGAACCAACAACTTATACTGGTCAAAGAAGAATGACAAATCAACAAACTTGCCAAACTGCTCGACCTCATTGAACTTCAAGCCCAACTGGGGTCTGATATGAGCACCCATTACAGAAAGAAGATGCTTCCTTTTGACTTTGTTGGTTTCTGGTTTTCGGTCCTCTTCGGGAGCACTCAGGTACGGTAGGATACTGGAAAGCACGGTTTTGGCAGACGTCTGCTTATCGCCTCTTTTGCTGTCCAAGTCCTTCATGGCATCTAAAAACAGATGGAACCTGAAGTCTGGGTCCTTGAACGCCTTGATTTCCTTGACGAGATCGGTTTTCGAGCTGAGCTGTTCTTTGAGACGTTTGGAGTTACTTTTGAAGGTCTCCTCAAAGAACTTGAGCTCGTGCTCCTCGAGAAGCGTTTCTTTATGAGACCGCTTCTTCTTGGTGGCTAGCTTGTGTGACTGGTCGACCCGGCACGACCCGGCAAGACCCGGGTTCTTCCGGAACCGCTGTGCTACAGCCACCTCCAAAGCATCGTTTTCCTCCAAGAGCTGTCTTTGGGCTTCTAGTAGGGACATGCTGGTGATGTCTCAGCAGAGCATCGGTACATAGATATGACACATCCGTACACCACACTGTTCCATATACGGCCCATGATCCAGAAATCCATACTATCAATAAAGTAGCAGATAAAAAGATTGTTTTGAAATTTTCGGAAACTAATTTCTTCCCCTGCCTCCAGAATCGCTGGTTGTGGCGCATGATCTGGTTCCTCCATACGGCCTGCACAGCTTGCTATAATTCTCCAGATTCTCCTCATACTACATCACCACAATGCTGAAAGACCAGATCCCCCTCTATCTAAATACATTCAACTTGGCGAAAAAGCCGCTTGATCCCGTGGAGTACCTGCTGAGCATTGTCCCCACACTCCCCAAAGAACCAGCACATCTCTATGTGTTTGGGTTCCAGGAGTTCTGCACAGTCATGGACGGCTGTTTTGAAGAAACGGCCCGTCTGTTGCTTATTAAGGCAAACGAGGTTGCCATTGAGGTTTTGAAGACAGGATACGGCTATGGTCCTGATGCGTTGAGCTTCACTACCATTGCTTTTCAGCATGTCGGTGCGATCGGCCTATTTGCTATAACGCCGTATCCATCCAAGTTTAGGGATTGCAAGACGGCCACTGCAAGCTGTGGTAACGGTGGCACGTCTTTAAAGGGTGGTGTTGGCATCAGAGTCAAGTACGTTTACGAGGAGTCAAAGCTGACGGAATTGACCTTCACCAATGCTCACCTAGGTGCTTTTGAAGGGGAGGTGTACTACCAACGGAGAATTCGAAACATTTGGGCCATCCAGCGGGCTCTAGACTTTGGCGATGGCTACAGCTTTTTGAAACCGGGATCACATGCCTTCTTTATGGGCGATTTGAACTTCAGAACTAGAAAAGACCCTAAGGACGAGGTACGCAAGCAAGAGGTGTCTCAACCGTTCAATTACACTACCAGCCGCCTTCCCGAAGCGGAAGTGGAGCTGTTGGTGCTCAAATACGATGAACTCACTCAGGGCAAAGCAAACGGTGACTTGTTCTCCGGTTTCACCGAGGGTTGCATTACATTCAAACCAACTTACAAGTACCATCCGGGCATGGCGATCTACAATCAACATCGCTGCCCTCTGTGGTGTGACCGCATCTTCTACCAATCCACATACCGCAAAGAGCAGCCCAATATCCTCGCCTACGATAGCATTGATGAGTACTTGAGGTCAGACCATCGTCCCGTGTACTTGCTGATAACGATTCCAAGGGAGGCACCCGAAAGCATTATTGGCCACAATGGCAATCTAGTCATACTTCCTAGTAACATACCTAATCGTCATTTGTCACACAACGCTCGCAAGGATATGAGGGTTGCAGAGCAGGAAGACATTGTCAGCGGACCCACCATGATGTACATGAAGTGCACTGCCATCGATAAACTCAAGCAGTTGTACATCAGAAGAGTTGCTGATAAATCCTTGGGCACTGGTCTTTGGCTTGGAACCACCACAAAGGGCCGTCTTACCCTTCTATTCACCATATACATCGTGTGGTTTTTATTCTATTTGTTTGGTTAATTGCCGAGCTTCTCGAAGACGAAGCCCACGTAAAATGCCACTGCTTCCTTTTCGGAACCCTCCACGCCGTACTTTCCATCCGCACGCTTCATACCGTCGATTAAGTTCTTGTTGAGTTTGCCAAAGTACTTCGGTATCTCCTGGTTGAAGATATCTGTGAAGCTCTTTTTGTACCTCAAGATCAAACCGAAGTCCTCGCACAATGAACGGAAGTATTCGAATGGAACCACGTACTCGGGCACGTCGTCGACTGCGTCTTTTAAGAAATAGTCGTACCGGTTACCAAAGGGCTCACGGAAAACACCATCCTCTGGAGGATCGTTCTCAAAACGGACATGGTACAAGTCGTTGCCGAATGTGTTTTTCTCGTAAAAGTCCTTGTTGACAATTTTCTCCTTGATGAAGTCGGACGACGGGATCGTTCCGATGAAAGTTCCACCGGGCCTCAAAGATCTTGTGATGTTGGTGAGTACAGTACGGACCTTGGACTCCGTCTCCCATGCATAGTGAAATGAAAACTGAACGCTGACACAGTCCACAGGGAACAAGCCGTCCATGATTCCAGGGAAGTTTGGCTCTAGGATCTCGGGTAGCGAGTAGGTAAACAAATCACCAGTAGCAAAGCAAGCCTCGAAGTTGTAGCGCTTGGAATCACGAGACCTTTTGGCCTGTGGGTTTTGGGGAATGAATCTAGCCTTGTTCTGGGAGTATCTAGAAAACGCTTCCTTGACAGAAGCATCCGAAATATCCACGCCAATGTACTGGTCCACATGCACAAACTCACACTTATTTAGGTCACCACCTTTTCCGCAGCAGAAATCTAAAAGCACGAGCTGAGCTCCAGGCAGCAGTCTCTTGACATGGTTTCCAAGCAACATGTACTTGATGGCATTATTGAAGTTTCTCATCTTGTAGATCGGCGACCTCGTTCTGGATCCTTGCATCCGCAGCTGGAAGGTTCGCTGGTTGTAGTGCTGTCTAACAATGCTGTTGATATCCTTGTTTTCCTTGTGAGCGATGCTACTCTGGAATGTTCTGTACTCACTCTTCTGGCCTGCTCCTCCCAAAGACGGGACACTTGTGTATGCTGCAACTGCAGGCAGTCCTTCCACAGGAGGTTCTATGGGTTCTCTTTGACTAGGTCCTCTGCGAGGATCCTTCTCTGGTTCTGGATCAGCACGTCTCACCACTCGAGCATCTTGAGACTCTACCTTAGCGCCGTACTTCAGATATCTGTCGTCTTTGGAGGCGTACTTGGCGTATTTGTCGTATTTGGATGCTGCTGACAGCTCACGAGCTGCTGAAGATCTTCCACCGTATTTATCGTACTTGTTGGCTTCAGAAGGCTGGGCTTTGCTCTTCATCCATGCTGGAAGCTCTTTTTTTGTTTCTTTATAAACAGACGAGGATGCTGGACCAGGTGTGGCCGAGTTGTCCTTTCGTGAAAGAGACTGGATATAGTCTGGTGTTTCTTCCTGGTGGGCTCTTTTGGTCTCTGGGTCTTCACTGTCAGATTGGCGTTTTTTGTCATCATTTTGTGGAAACGGGCTCTGGTCTACAGAGCTTTCTCCGATCTGGGGAGACGCGGGTTTCTCATTATGTTCAGCCTCTGGGCTGTTGGATCCTTCCATTGAGTAGTAGTAGCAGTTGATGAAGTTGGGTTCTGTGCACCACCATCAACACTTCTGCCAGGGCAGTCACCAATTGACCGGCATAACGTGGAATATTAAACGGCGTTCTTTGAAATAAACTTATTTATGACGAAGATGGATATGCTAGAATTTTGGGTTTCTAAATTGTGCACCGTAGTAATTGGTCCACTTAGTTACTACTTACTAGTTGTGACTACATCAACTCGCCATGTGTAACATGTTCCATATATCCATGGTGTTCATACTAGTATCTATATCATTTCTTCGTGCCACAAGCGATCTCTCCTTCTAAGAAATCGCCTTTTAAGTTTCCCAAAACCTCCCTATAGCGCTGGCTTGGGCTCCACGGCAAAACGTATCTTCTCCACGATCGGCTCTAAGGCCTCCTTCTTATTAGGCAAGTAGTGACCACCGTCATGCTCGAATTCCGTAGCGTTCTCATACAAAGAAGCCAAGTACTTGGTCCTCAATGGCGGCACAACCCCATCCTCCTTTCCGTATACGGCAATCACCGTTGTGGGCGAGTCCTTAGGCAATTGATAATACTTCACGTAGTCCTTGTTCACCCACAGCCTAGCACTGAAATCGGCAAGCGACTCATCCTCCGAAAACGAAGATTTCAGAGATACAGTGAAAGCGAAACCGGAGAAAAGCGCCGCCACCTTGAAAGGCTTAATTCCGTGCAAATGAACTGAATTTGCTATTATCGCCGCCATGGCAGCTCCTTGGGAAAATCCCACAATTCCGTCGTAAGGGCCGTTCTTCCTGATATGGTTGATCAAGTACTCGTAGGACTCGTCGAAGCGGTCGTAGATTCCGTCGTGGTAGTCGAACCAGCATCTTGCAATGCCCTTTTTCTTCAAATATTCAAACTTCTCATTGGCCCCCTTCTCGTCGGTTCCAAGCAGAAACGGAAGGTCCTCCTTCTTCTCAATGAGAATCGGAGCGTCAAGGTATTCCAACTCGTAGCCGTACTTTTTGGATAGCGTCTTCCTGAAACCCGACAGCTTTTCAGCAAACACCTTGCCACTTTGGAAATAGCCTGGTAAGCATAGAAAGCGTGGCATGGTGATGAAGAAGAGTAGGAGATAATCGCACTGTGGGGAAGTGCGCCGGAGGTTAAAGTAGCCGGTGGAAAAGTCACGGGAACACGATGATTGTGATATATATAGCTATTTATGTTTTTTAGAGAGGTGCTGTATAATGATGATATTGTTAAGATATTGATTTTTGGGGATATGGGGGACCTTGGTGGGGTGGTTATGATATTCACAAGCTGCCACTACAGGCAGTGATAGAGAAGAACCGAGAACAATGCATTGGGTTCGGCTCGTTTTCATTTTCTTCAATGTTAGTTACTACGTTGTAAGAATGATATGAATCGAATGAAAGTTTCCAGTTTGACTTGACTTATATCCGATTTCACATAAATTCTTCGTTAGCCAAGAATGGCTGCGAAATACTCATACTACACCCTGAACATCTAGAATTACTCAAAATTGAAAACCTCTACACTCATCTACTCACCAAAAAACAATAGAAATGCTTTCCTCTATAAATTACCGGCCCATGAGAAACGTGTTGACGCTTTGTAGGGTGTTTCTGCTGGGATTGACCTTGCGAAGATCCAGAATCTTGCTCAAATGCTGCTTCACCACGTCCTTATTGGTGAGTTGGTCGGTCGACGCCTCCCAGTTTGTTGAAAATCTCTTGCAAAGAAGGCAGAGTACCACTCCCACCGAAAGATCCTTTCCGGAGCCACACAAGATGGCGATTGAATTGCACCCATTCAACGAATCCATGATTTTAGGAAGAATCGCTCGAAGCTCTTTTGAACCCTGCTTGCCTTCTGGTATTTTTGTGTTGAGTACCTTGGTCGTGGCCTTCTCTGGAACGTCAATTCCGTTCTCTTGTGAAAGCACCACCACAGCATCATACCCTTTAACCTCCTCGTATGCCACTTTTCTGTCTATGATACCCACAGAAATGCCAGTATTCCCCAAAGCCGTGATATCCAATTTCAGCCCAGTGTCGCCAATCCGCTCCTCGTAAATGCAATTGATCCTTCTGGAAAGCTCTCCATCGGAAAGCCAGCTGTATATGCTGCCATTCTCATCAACTATCCTGGACTCACCGGTCTCCTTGCTCAAATCCCAGAAAACCTTACCATCAAGCTTGCCGTTGCAGATATCCTTGGTCGCCCAAAGCTCATGATCATCAGCAGCACCTTGAACGTAAGAAAATCCAGTGGTCTCTATAGAGACAGCCAGGGCAGTCACACACACCACCGTGAAGTAGTCCAGAGATCTCGGCACATCCACCGTTTTTTGGCCGTACCTTCTCCAGACCGGAACTAGTGGTTTACTTTCTCCAAGCCTTTCGACTAACTGTTCTTTCGTGATCAAACCTAGTCTCTTGAGTTCGGCTGCAAACTCGGGGATCTTCTCCACTATGGCGCTGTGTTCGCTTTCCAGAACCATCTCCAACGGTGTCCTGAGCCAATTGTCTTTTTGGATTTCCCAGTCGCTGTCTTGTCCTTCAAACATGATGTAGTTCAACACAGCACACCATATGGGCACTGTTTTCGAGAGAGCATCAGGCATGAGTTTTCCCTTTCTGGTGGAGTCCACAACGACAAGTCCGCCGTTTTTGGCAATCAAAGGCAAAAGGTGGAAATTGAGCCTCCTAAACGAAAACTTCCACTGGTTCGTGTGTCCATCTGTGGACTTGAAGTAGGCAGTCTCGGCAAGAATCTCGGGTTTCACGTACCAGAGACCACAGCGTTCATTGGCCACAATGGGGAATCCACAAGCAGTAAATTTCGAGACGTACTGGGCGTCGAGGAGTATCAGGAATAGTCGATTTCTTAGTGAAAGTGGCTCTCTTCGTAGTTCTTTGAGGGCCTCCTTGTATGTGGACATCCTGGTTTGGGTTTTTTTGATTGGTGGGAATGTAAAGCCTTAGCCTGAATGAATGCAGATTGTTTAGATGATTACGTCAATGACGAGTAGGTGGAGTTGTAGGAGGTATGCTGGAAGATGAGGTTGTAGATGATCTGAAGATTGGCTGCGAAATCTGTGCCGTAACCACTACGGGTTCAAGTTTTCAAAGTGAATTTTAGGTTTGACCAAGTTTGACGAAATTATATTAGAGTTTCAGGAAAATTGCTCTACAATGGCTTTTTCAATAGTACGCCATCGAACCAGCCACTAAATAGTATAAGGCACACCCTCAATGCTCCTACAACTCTTCCCATCTAGTATGCTATTAGTGGCCCTTGGCCTGTATCATATATGCTGTGACGCCTACGACGTCTTCAATTTGCGCCGCCTCTTGAGCTCAGCGAGACGCTGCTCCTCCTCCATCTCTCTACGGTCCTCCTCCAAGGCCCTCTTCTTCGAGCGAGCCTCTTCCTCAAAGATTTCAGCACCGGTAGCTTCCATGTCGTCGGAATCATCATCGTAGTCGTAGCGCCGCGTGCGGCCCTTGTTGAACATGGCCCAAATCTCATCTCGGTCGTAGTCCTGTGGCACCTCCTCCTCCTCGTCAGAAGCGATGAACGAACCCATGTCGGAGTCGTCGTCTTCCTCATCGTCGTAGCCCTGACTCTTGGGCTTCTTCTGCTGGAGTCTCTCCTCAAGCTTGGAGTTTGGCCGTCTCGCGGGAATCGGTACTCTGGCGTTGTTGGTAGGCTCCTTTGGAGGTGCACGAGGCTTTTCTCTGGGCACTGAGTTGGGTCTCCTGTCCCTATTTACATTGTTGGCAGCCCTAGGCTTGGGCTCAGCTTTTCTCCTCTCGGTTCTAGGCTCTGGAGACTTGGTTTTGGACTTGAACTGAATAGACATCTTGCTCTGGTCAATCAGAGATGCTTTCTTCATGAGCTGCGAGAATGAAACTTTTGGTTTCTTCTCCCTAGCAGCAGGAAGCGGAGCGACCATGGGGCTTCTGGACTTATCTCTGGGTGGAACACGCAGCCGCAGACTAGGTTTTGGCGCCCTTGGTTTCGTCTCTTTCTTTGGAGCTTGACCCTTTTTGGCTCTTGCTTCGGCTTCCTTCTTTTCTCTTTCTGCTTTACGAGCCGCTTTTAGCCTTGCCACAACTGGGTCGACCGGACGGTCTGATGGTGCTGCATTAGGTCTGGTTGCACCTGGCCGTGCCTGCAGTGTTTGGTTGGACTGGACCAGTGAAGGAGCCACATTATGCTGGATTTGGCCCTTGCGCTTGATCTGCTGTAGGATGTTCAGAAGCGGCATGAGTTGCCGTGTTGGTTGATGATGCAATCACTAAAATCGCTGGATGTGCGTAAGTCCAAGTGCAGGCCGCTGTAATTTGCAACCATCCACTGAGTGAAGCATTTCACTATGCCACAGCAAAAGAAGCAATTTTTTCGAAATGTACCGGCGTGGCCACGAAACCTTCAAGAAAGTGAGATTTGATATTGATTGGTCGAGCGAACCAACGCACACCTCAGATAATTGCGCATCACCTGGTGCCATCAACATCATCCAAACCACCTGAATCCTTCAGAATCCAAAAGTCTAATCCTCATCTTCCTCCGCTTCATCTTTCTTGAACATAGCCACAAACTCGTTGAGCCCAGACTCCATCTCTTTATCACGCCCTAGGTCGATGATCAACTGTCTGTTTCTTCTGATCGAGTACTGTTCACATTTCTTGATGGTTCCACTAACATGAACACACCTCATGACAACATCGTACGCGTCCACCTTTGTCACAAGCGCAATTGCAGCCATAACCTGTTCGAAGTCCTGACGGTTGCATCGTATTATACCTGTAGAGGTTTTATTACTGAAGTATTTGACAATTATCAGCAGGCCAACTCCGCCCGCGCTAATTTCGCCAAAGTGGTCATGAACAACATTCTTGAGTATATTGGCGATTGTTTTGGAGTTTATGGATGCTGGTGATGAGGCGTGTAGTGCTAGGAGGGTGTCTTTGGGAGTATCGCAGAAGTCGCGGAACTTCTCCTTTTGGGTTCCGGTTCGAGGAATGGACACAGGGGGATATAGTATATCAAAAAGAATGTAACGGTGCTTGAGACGAACCATGTAGTTGTTGATGGGAGATGATGATCTAGAAATGAGGAATACTCAGTAGGTCGCACCAGTGCACCACTAGATGGTCAAGTACTTATCCGTCAACTCCTGGGTCATGGCGGTGTTTCCGTTGATTGTGTAGATCAAGGTGAGATTGTATGCTGCGTCAATCAGCAAATCATAGTCTGGATCGTCTTTGAGAGTGTCGTGGTACAGTAGAACCTTGTTGTAGTGGTTGATCGCGAGTGCTGGAAGACCCAACATGTGGAAAAGACGACCGAAATTGTACTCAATTTCTTGTTTTTCGTAATCCGTGCTGTTTTTGCTCCGATGCTCTTTGTACTCCAAGAGGAAACTAATTCCCTGAAGAAGTTGCATGTGTCTATTGGAGGAGTTTCTCTGCATCGAACGGTGCACATGAGCCAAACCTAGCATAAGACAGATGGTGGGGTCGTTGTAGCATTTCTTGTAAGCTCTGGTGAGGTACACAATTGGCGAAGAATATGCACGGTTGCTTCCCAAAAGACAGGCGTACATGTAGAGCAACAGCGGAAGCTCTTTGTCGAATGACATTCCCTTAACATCAACAGTGACATGAGCTGCACCAGAAACCTTGGACGAGTGGAGCAAGGAGTCGTAAGCTTTAAGCTGTCTCAAGAAATACTTTTGATGGTTGTAGTTGCTGAAGGCAGCCCAGGCAGCAACACCGGATCCAAAACAGCACATGAAGATGCCGTAAACGGTTGGTGAAAACTGTGTCGAGGTAAGAACGTAACGGACATTGTTGCAGACAGTAGGGATGTAGTCCTGCTGGTCAATTGCAAGTGATAGACGCACAAATCGCAAGATCATTACTCTTTGCTTGTCTTGGATGAAAACATTCACATCGAAAGCCACCTCAAGAATGCTGATCGCTTCATCCACGTTTTTCTCAAACAGACGCACAAGAAGAGCATTTTGAACAAAGATATAAAGCCATTGATCATAAGAGAGCCCTCTGAATTCGGTCTGTGCGGTCAAAGCGACTCTTGAATTTGTCGTCTCGGTGATACCCTCATAAAGGTTATTGATTCGAGCCAAACGATTGTTGATGTCCAGATCCTGCTTGCGACGAAGGTACATCACAATACCTCTGAATGTCGATTTTCTATTCTTGGGAAAGAATGCCTTGACACTGGTAAACATATCAATAAGCTGAGAGGCAATGTTCATCCAAGCAGACGCCGCAGCCGTATGACCCTGGTCAATGGCCTCTTGAAGCCTCTTCATTCTGTTGAATTTATCAAGCACCATGCGTGTGGCACGCTGCTCAATTTCTTCCCTTTCCTCTTCTGTCAACGTCTCCTTCTTGGTGTCCTTATACTCTCTCGCATTTTTGATGAGCGCTATGTTATCCTGGTCGTCATCTTCATCAGCAGGCGGTACGTAGTCAGTGGACTCTGGTTGTGCTTCATCAGCTTTGGGTGCCTTGAGCTCCCTGATAAGCCTGCTTGCCAATGCCTGGTCATCCTGGTCATTAGTGTAGTAAAGCACTTCAATTAAGATGGTCTTAAGATAATTATTGTCAGGATCATCCTTCATAGCTTCTAGCAAGTGAGCTTTTGCGGTTTCGTATTCCTTGATTTCAGCGTAACATTTACCCAAAAGGTACTGTACTTCTGCCAAATGTTCTTCATCAATAACGCCTTTCAAGTAGGTGATAGCATCCTCGTAGAATCCCTTTGACTCAAGGTGCTTGCCGGCCTCATAAAACAAATCCGAAACTTCCCACTTATCCTCCTCCAAAAACAAGAAACCGTAATGCCGAAGAGCTTCGTCCTTTTGATCCAACTCAAGACGTAGGTAGCCGAGTTTGAAGCGAATGTCAATCGGCAAATCATGAGGGCGCCCGGCACACTCGTTGTAGAACTTTGGCTTTTTCTTCATTATGGCTGGTCCTCTTCTGTCGTCGAACTCGGCATCACAGTCCTGCTGTTCGTCCCACCACGTTTCGTCAGTTCTCTTTTGGATCCACCTTGCCACGATTTTGATGATGTTGATTGCGGATATCCATGATCTCTTGCTTATATAAAGCTCCGTGAGGATATTGAGCTCGGACCAGTTGAACCTTGGCACTTTTGTCTCTGTTGGATTCATATTCTTTTCAAGAATACGGTTATACAACGCAATGGCATCATTGTAACGCTTCTGATGCACATAGACGTCAGCCAATTGCTTGACAACGGATGAATCTTCAGGATACTGTTGACTGAGTCTCTGCAATCCCTCCAAGGCACGTCCATACTGCCTTTTCTGCTTATATAGGCCAGAACGCCGTATTATGAAATCGTAGTCATGCTCGGTGTTCTTGCTTGCAATGGCTCGCGTGTAACAGTAAATGGCCTGGTCGATGTGACCCAAATCTGTACTTAGTTCTGCAGCCTGGCCCCAAAGTGCTACATCTGAAGGATTGGAAAGCGCCGCCATAAGCATGAACTTACAGCATTTGTTGAACTTGTTTTGCATCTGGCAAATCTCAGCCAACGTCTTGTAGGCATTGTAACTCTTGTTGTCAATCTTGATGACCTCCACATAGTTCTTCCATGCCGTTTCTAGATCACCTCTCACGAAAGCAGCGTTTCCTCGAGACATGTATGTTCTTTTCTCTGGATCCAAGTCCTTGTTATTCATCACCTGGCGCTTGAAGCTACTGGCACTCTTTGGCCTTTTTCTCTTCATGTGTGCTGCATTTCTCAAGTTGTTAAGTAAATCATCATCGTCGTCCTCGTCCATATCCATATCTTCAGGAAGCGCCACGTAGTCGGCATCGTCATCCAGAAAGTCAATTGAGTCGTCAACAGCCAAATCCTTCATCAAGGTGTTGGCCAATTGAGCGGCTTTGTCGTTCTTTCTTGGTTTGGGTCCCTGGAGCTCAGGATCGATATCTTCATCATCTGAGATCAAATCTTCATCGAAATCCAGACCAGACTCATAGTTGGATCCCAGGGACACAGGAGAGTCTGAATCAGATTGGTAAGTTTCTCGGCTTTGGCGTGGCATGGCCTGGAGGTAGTTTGTAGTAGGAGAAGGCCGTTGTTTATGTCTGCCAGATGCAGGCCTGGAGTAGTAGTAGGGTGGTCCAGGAGCAGAGGACACAGCAGATTTGGAGATGAATTCATGGAAGTTGTAAAATGGCCAATTGAATTTGATATTATGGGGTTTTTTCCTTTTCAGAATTTGTGTGGAACAGGTTTTGAGTTGATGCCTCGCGATGCGTGTTTTGCAACCAGTTAGTATGGGGATCTTAGTGAAATGCTTATACTAAGTGATATTGAACCGGATTTTTTCTTTCACATGATGAAGCACGTTAATGATGAGCTGCTATACGGCTAGCTTGAAATTGAAGACACACGTACACTTGGTATGGTACTTCTGTATATCAGCAGTCTAGGGACATGAACGATATGTGAGTTGGTCAGAATATGAAAGGCAACAAAATATGAGAAGACACAGTAGAATGAGTATTGTTCGAAATAGGCGTGAACTGGTCACTAGTGATGGGTTTTGGTCTAAATCATATATGGTGCTTAATAGACTCACATCTCGTTTCCACCTTACTCCTACAGATGAAACCAAGCACGAGCCCAAATGCACTACACGAATTACAAAGTCCAGAGTAGCTCCAAACCAAATGATACTATTATTATTTGAAACCTCGAAGTTTCACACACCATCTGATCCATCTACCCAAACTGCAATGCGGAATCCTGCCATCAAAGTCAGACCATCAAACTGATTTTCATGGATTTGACACCCCCGTGCAGAGGGATTTTTCCGCCTTGCAGAGCAAATCTTCAATTAACAGCTGCAAGGCAAAAGTCTATTTCAGGCTTAGGTGTTGATCCCATCGCCCTATCGCTAAACTCTAACCGACAGCAACTAAGCCACGACCGTTATCTCCTACTGGGGATGTTGAAAAATGCCAGTTTCCCTTGGTTTCACTTAAAGCATTCAACGCAGCCTAATTCACCAAAATTTTCCATTGGAAGTCATCGAAAGTCTAAATCCTATTTCCTTCTATGCCGCGGAATTGGCACTGTACCACCGAGCCCCACTTCTTCACCCTGATCTGCACAACTCTCAAATTGAAAAAAAACCGCCAAAACACCAGAAATTCAATTTTCTTATATAATCTACAAAACACCCCAATTATCGAAATACCTAAAACCCCTCCACCATATTTAGCATGCCGTCGTGTGGCTCTACGCCATATGATGCAGCAATTTCGCAGCCATTGTGCGCAAACTGATAATGCACCTTTCTTGCCCAATAACGAACCAGAACACAGAAATCACAGATTTTAACAAAACGCAAATACCCACTTCAACTAGAGAAATCCATATTCCAAGTCTGGAGCCGCAGCGGCTTCCGGAGATGCCGAGAACTACGGCGTTTGGCTTATCGTCACGTGGTGTAGCCCTTATCACAGCAACGAAGCACCTCTACTAATCCTCCAGTACAGATCCCCCGTCCTTTTTTACCCGTGCAGCACCGCAAAACCATTCTGGACTAAAAAGCCCCGCCTGAGGCCATTTACGAAAAAAAGAAGAAAAAACCCTCCCCGATTTTTTAGGAGTCCTCTCTTGATGCCGTACTGCACACAGACCATCAGCTGCCTATCCCGCCAATCCATTGCACTTCTCATCCACACGATACTCATAGACATACCCTACGCTTTCTTTTTTATAAACATTTAAAATTATACATTTTTATATTTGAGGTTGGGCCATGGATTTCGCAAGATCCCCGCTTTTCCCCGACGCCTCCTTGGCCCTCTCCCCGGCCAGAGACGAAAACCCGGACGAACAGGTCCTTGTGCCGAATCTTCCAGATACTCCCCAGGCTCTGCTGCTGCTGGTTCAGGTTTTCATTGTGCCTGCGGAGAAATATCTCTTTCTTCAGGGTTTCAAACCGGCAGAATTCGAAAATAGACCCCCCTCTTTGCTTAGAGGGTGCTTGGTTCTACGGATCCTAAAACCTGCCAAAGTGAAGCTGGTTTCTTTGCATTTCAAGGGCATTCAAAGGACAGAGTGGCCAGAGGGCATCCCGCCAAAGAGAAATAACTACGCCGAGATCAATGACCTCATAAACCACACATGGCCTTTCTACCATGCCGATACGCATACTCCCAATTTCGGAGCAGACTTTGTCAGACCACTTCCGGCAAACCCCCACAAGGGCGACGACATCACCCATTTCAGTCTATCCGAGCCGGCCAATAACAGCCTACACCATTCAGGGTCAGACTTCCTTTCTCCCGTGGATACCGCCAGGGGGTTCGCTGCGAGCTTGATAAATAGGGCCACTTCGCCCAGAGGCAGTTCTCCTTCGCCAGCGCCCGGAATAACGCCGGTTTCGTCATTTCAAGATTTGACCACCGCTCAGTCGGCCGGCTCCAATGCGGACCACTCTGCGCTGAATGAACCAGCAAAACCAGGCCTCTTTATGCCTGGCGACTACATCTACAACTTTGAGCATCCACTTCCGGCCCTGTCGCCCGAAACGATCGATGCCAATTTCGGCAGAGTCTTCTACAACCTCGAGGCGAATATCATCAGAATGGGCGCTTTCAAGACAAACCTCACGGCCCGGTTGCCGGTGAATGTGGTACGTATTCCATCTGATAACAGCGTGGAAGAAAATGAGCCTATTTTTATTGAGCGTGACTGGGAGGACCAGTTGCGTTACGAGATTCTTGTGGGAAGCAAGGCCGTGGTTCTAGATACGTATGTGCCCATCTCGTTCAAGTTTATACCTCTTTATGGCAAGGTTGCACTCCACAGAATCCGTGTTTCCGTCACGGAAAATTGCCACTACTATTGCCACAACAAAACAGTGCACAGGGCAGAGCCCACGAGAAAGTTTCTTTTGCTAGAGCACAAAGCCAAGCCAAATAAGTCACTTCTTTCAGCGCAAGGTTGCCTTACTGATGATGGACCAGACGTGGGCTCACCAGAAGACGAAGTTCTACCCCGTGAGCTTGAATTCCAGATGTTCGTGCCGTCCACCATCAACAAGAAGTACAACTTTGCCATGCACGCAGATACGTCGTTTGAGAACATTCAGTGTGACCACTGGATCAAGATTTCGTTGAGAATCTCCCGTAAGGATCCCGCCAATCCCGAGAAGAGAAAGCACTTTGAAATCTCCATCGACTCGCCTATTCATTTATGCTCGCCATTGGCTGCCCATTGCAACACCTTGCTTCCAGCCTACGACCGTCCAGAACAACCCGAGCAGCTTCCACAATATGCTCCACTGTCTCCTCCAAATTCCCCTGAAGTGACGGTCGTGGATCAGCTGCAAAACGGTCATTCCATATTTTCTGCCCTTTCAAACTTTGGCCACAATTCTCCAACGTCGTCGGAAGGATCTTCACGGTTCAGAGCTCCTGGTAGATCCGCAACCCCATTGCTGTTTCACCATCTTTCCAATAGTGATGAGCCTATAGAGAAGGATCATAGGATTCACTTGGAGGCCAACCTTTATTCACCAAGTGAGGAAAATGTGCTAGAATCCTTGGGACTGCCACAAGCTCAACCACTTGCCAGTCCTAGATCGGCTGCTCATTCACCTGCTCCTTTCAGACCTGATCCTGTCAGACGTCCCACGATAAACCCGCCATCTTTCGAAGCCATCAATCCAGATTTTGATGGAACGCTTCCACCCGCTTACGAGAGGGAAGATCCAGCAACGTCGCCGGTGAGAAATGAGGTATCGCCCACAAGACCGAAACGGAATTCTGGTGCAAAGGATACTGTTCCTTCGATAGAGTTGCAGAGGCCGCTTACCGACACGAGTGTAAGCTCTACTGGTATCAAGCACCGTCTCAGTAAGCAGTTCGAACCTATTTCTCGTAATAGCGATGATAGCTCTTCGGCTGCAACTTTGACAGAAGCCAAACCCTCGACTTCAGCAGAAGCAGAGAAGAAAAAGGAGCTTGCACCAGAACCGCCAAAGAACGACCAAAGGCTTTCTCCTGGTTTCAGACCCAAGAGTCCCAGACTTCCAGAAACCGAGGACGACATGGATCTTTCTGACGTGAGGCTGCTTCGACTGCTTAGTGGACCCGCTTCGCCTGTGATTGGTCCGCTAGCTTCGAGACAGTCGTCGGTGGCTCTGGCAGTTGACGACGACCCTCCGCTTGAGCTGACCCTCCCACTTTTGACTCTCAACGAGGGTTACACCGACGACAACCTCAGCAACCTTCTGCTCGACCAAGGAAGACGTCCTAGTGCGTTTATGAACACCAGCATGACGGATTTGATGGGCAACAGCACGTATTTTGGGCGCAGTGGAATCGAAAACCATACTTTTCGTAACCCCAGGCTCAAGAAACACTACCAGGAGGAGCAGTCCTTTCAGAGCACCAAGGAACGGCAGAAGTCGTTTGGAGTTATTCCAAGCGGCGACATTCCACATCAGGGCACCACCGAACGCTCTCTGACCGCCAGTTCTGAGCGGAGTGAGTGGATCAGTGAAATAACCGACAGCTCCGGCGATAAGGCCAACGAAGGGTTCAGACGGCTTTCCAAAGACGTCAACGAGCTCGTTAAATAGAGCTTCTATGCATACGATAAATATATAGAGGTGGGCCTAGTGCCCCAACTTCAAACACGCAGTGCCATTAGTATGTACTTTTCTATTTTAGATGTCGAACTTCTCAGACGTCTTGTTGTCCACGTACTCGCCGCCCTCCTTGCGGAGCTCTCCAAGCCATTCGTACAAAACAGCCAAATCACGGGTTCCGAGGTCCTCTCTCTCGCAAGCCTTGAGGTACCACTTCTTGGAAATGTCACCCAAGAACAAAGCACGGTCGTACTGCTGGGCACAGTCGGTGGCCAAAACAAGGTCCTTCTTGGTCAACTTGGTGATGAAACCGCCCTGGTAGCCGACATCGGCAGGCAAGCTGTTTTCTGGGTAGACGCCTGGAATTGGGCAGTTGTCCACAGAAGCCCAGGACTTACCGGTGGAAACAGCCACGAGCTTGGCGTAGTGCTGCAAGTTCAAGTCGAAGGCCTTGGCCAATTGGAAAGAGTCGGCGACAGCCAAGTTGGTGACGGCCAAAAGGTAGTTGTTGGACAATTTCGCAGCCAAACCAGCACCGTGACGCGAGCCGCATGGGAAGATGTTGGAGCCCATGAAGTTCAACAACTTCACGAGGTCTGGGGACACGTCCGAGTGCTCGGCTCTGGAAAGCATGAACGACAAGGTACCTTTACGGGCACCAGCCACACCGCCGGATACTGGGGTGTCGATGAAGTCAAACGAAGGAAGCTCCTTCTTGACCAACTCGTGCACCTCGACGGAGGTAGGGATGTCGATGGTGGAGGAGTCCAAGAAGGTGGTGGCGGCGTTCTGTGGGTTGGCCTTGTAGGCCTCCACGAGCTCGGAAACAACGCCCTTGACGTGTTTTCCCTCTGGAACCATGGACACAATGAAATCCAACTGGGAGTCGACACCCGTGACGAACTTGGGGATCAGGTCGAGTGCCGTGAGCTGGCTCTTGGCCTCGGGTTTCTGAGATGTGACGTTTTCAACAAAGGCCTTGGTGGCCTCGGGCACGGTGTCGTAGACATACAACTTATCCAGAGGCTCCAACTGAGCGTAGATGTGTCTGGCCATGTGCTGGCCCATCTGGCCGAGACCAATGAAACCGTAGTTGGCTCTGAGCACGTTGGCGGAGGAAAAAGCACGAACAAACCGAAGAGACATTATGGGGAAAATTTCTCGCTGCTTCCCGATTTCGAGCGGATCGAGCCTCTATTTATGCTAGCGTACCCCACATCTTGTACAGTTCCGTGCATTAGCCGAGCCTACCCGTGGAAAATATGCGTACCCCAGGTTTTCCTATTATAGGGGGGCCATTGTAAAAGGAAGGAGCCGCCGATATCCGAGAGCCACTTGGTTGGAGTATATAGTGGGGAGTTTTGGGGTTTTTTTGAAATAGCTTTTTGGTTTTTGGCTTCTTCGGTGCATGTGCTGGCGCATGCATATGATAGACCCTGTGAGAAAGGTGGATTGAGGAAATGAGGTGGAGGAGGGGCAGCTGGGGAGGTGGGGGATATGGAGATTTGGATTTTGATGGGATTGGCGTTTTTCGTGATTTTCGTTTCGGAGAAGCTTTTGAAGTCCGAGTCGGGATCGGCCGGATCGGTGGTTATGCCATTGGTGGAGGTGAGCCGCTTACACGATAAGATAAGAGGGAAAGAAGAAAAGTGGTTGTTTTTGACATTCAATTAGGCAAGTTTACGATTATGTTCATCTTTTTTAAATGCTTATAGAGAATTGTGTGGATTTGTTAGTTCAATTTGCAGCCAGTAGCCGTGCTAGCGCTAGGTATCTTAGCGCGTTCGGAATATCATATGAAGGTGGTGGCTTGGGTGAAAAATTTTGTAACCGTGAAGGTATGGACAAAAACGCCGAGGAGGGTGAGTTTGGGGGTTTTGGGATTTACGGAATTGGCGAGTTTTACGAATCGATTTTGGGGGTCTTCCCTGTAAGCCCCTGCCCATTGTTGTAGGTGTATTGTGAGGCATGTCCCCATTGGGCGGTGCATAGATGCCCCATAAGGGGAGGTGAACGTTCAAGGGCGCTAATGATTTGAAAGTTGTAGGTTTACAGAAATTGCAGCATGTAAGGAATCCGAATAGTAAGAGGATAATCAAACTTAGCGTTTTTGGGCCTTTCTGACTCACCTCACTTCTACTAGGCTGTTGTGGTTATGGCTGCGAAACCGCTAAACCAGTAGCTAGACCGATCCATGGCTTCCTCTGTGATTTGTGCAGAAGACAGAGTTATTCGATTTCGGCGAATCACGAAAACAACCTTCCAGGTAATTTGAAAGGCTCATCAACACTTATGTGCATATCCCTAGACATCCCATCTCTTTGCATTAGCCACACTCGCCTCGGTCCATAATTTTTCACTCCAATGCCCATCATTGTAAATTCAGTCAATTCCCTCCCAATTCCTTGAAAGCTACCCCCTCCCCTACTCTCTACAAATCCTCTTCAATTCAATTGTCAATTGCATAAACTAGACTACAACCGGTAACCCTCCCTTCAGAGGGTGGTCCACTTCCAGGAAGCACCCTTGGGGTTGACCACCTCGTTGTCGTCCTTGGTGAACCAAAGGCCCTTCTCTTCACCCTGGGAGATAATGGCCTGCAAGTAGTAGCCGAACTTGCTACCATCAAAGCCTTCAGCCCAGACCTTCTTGGCCTCAGCCAAGGCATCCTCCTTGGAAACCTCGGTGGCAGAAAACTCAACCGACTTGCTCTTGCCGTACTTGGCCACAATGGCCTCCTGAGAAATCGTACCGGACTGGATTCTCAATTGGTCTGGAAGAGACGATGGGGTGGAGGTGGCTGCAGCAGCAACAGCCTTACCGACATCGGAAAGAATGGTGTAGGAAAACTCGAACTTTGGCGAGCCAAGGTACTTGACCTGCTTGGTTTCGGCGTTAGCACCGACCAAGGGGGCAATGTTCTCAGCAAAAGAGTCAGCATTGCCGAAAAGACCGGTCTGGATGTCCACCACCTTGAGACCAGCGTCTCTGAGCTTCTTGGAGTGTTCCTGCTTGATGCCCAAGAAACCAGGCAAAACCTGCTGGGACTCCTCGATGTCCACGCCGAACTGGGAAGGAATCACCAACTTGGGCTTGACAGCAGCAGCGATCTTCTCAATGGCAGCGTTGAGATCAGGACTAGGGCTGACCAAGGAGATGATGACGTCGACGCCGCTCAATTCCTTGGTCAAAGCATCAACATCCTTGGTGGTGTCGCCTTTGACGTATTTCACCTTGTCGGTGGACTTGTACTTGGAGTCGTCTCTGGTGACAGCCAACACTGGGTAGTTGATCTTGTCTGAGGACTCAAGGGCCTCCAAGACTGGAGCACCGAGGAAGCCGCCGAGGCCGAAAACTGCGATTCTAGACATTTGTGGAAGTGGATATGTGGAAGAAGTGGGAATTGATGATGAGAGAGATTTGGGGGGAATTCCCCTGAGCTTTATACCTCGAGGGTGCCGTGAGCCACAGCGATCCGGCCTGCACGTAGAGCTGTCGCTGTGGTGGTTTTAGTAAAAGTACGAGCTGCGAAAATCGCTGACAAATCTGGTGTGGTGGGGGATTGAGGGTTTTTGAGAAAAGTAAAAAAAGAGGATTTATAGTCATGAAACTGGTAGCATACTTTGAGAGAATGAGACCAAAAAAATCCAAAATTGTGGTGGAAAGGCCGGGTTTACTGTGGTGGTGGAAGCTCGCTGAATAAGCAGCTTGATAAGCAGCCTCGCTTAAAAACAGGACGTGCATGCCATTAGTCAATGGGCTATTTTTGACCTTCACGGCTGGCAATCGTCAAAAGACGCTTCTGTCAGCAGAATGGAGAATTTGATGACAAAATGGGGTTCTGATTACACACGAGTTTTGGATTGACACGTGGCAGTTGGTGATTCGATTCAATTGACGACTCAAGTGGAATCAAGTGAGCTGCACCGAGATGTCAAGCTGTTATCTGAGGAGATCAGGGTAAGGCTATTATGCCATGGTTAGGTGCAATGGCGTTTTAAGGTTTAGCTTTTGGGTAGCGGCTCCATTGGTACAGATTTGTTCATTGAAGGAATTTTCTCTATCTTGCTAACCTTCTTTTGGTTTAGGCGTATCGCTGCAAGGGAACGCGTACCCTGACGCCACACAGAAGGTTAAGGGTCTTGAGGAAGCTGTGGATGCGAAGTCCTTGATTTTTCATGTTAGCCTTTTTGCTTGAACTGAGGCATTCGGCCTCAGCTATGGAGGCTTTGTCGGCCATTGATAAAAACACACCTTCATTCTTCGAAAGCTCTTTTTTGTTCCTTCCCCTCGAACACAATTATCTTCTAGAAGCCATTCCAGATATTCATAATGATGATACGGTCCCGGTTCTGCCTTACGTGGGTGCCCCTCTTTTGCAACCACATACCCCACCTGCCCCACCTACCCCGACGCCGAGACCAATACCCGAGAAATTCACAATTCTGGGATTTCTTATGGTTTCTTGTGTTTCAGTGGGATGGTTTTGCCGTTCTTGTCCCCTCTTGGTCCTCTCGCACGGCAATACCTTTGCAGTCGTATTTGAAGTTTGAAGATTGGCCACAGGGTACCCCGTTTAGATGTCAATGGAGGTCTCAAATAGGGGGCTTTTCTTTCATGATACTCAATTGTTTAAAAGTCCATTTTCTAGATAAGCAGCCTATTCACAATGGCGTTCTATGGGCCCCGAACGAGAGTTGTAGTTGCACTATGAGAGTGGGCCAATTGACTGAAAAGTTCGTTTCAATTGTGACCGCCGGGGCCATAAATTTGTCAACCCCATCAGAAACCGTCCCCGTCTATAATACACCTTTATTCGTGGTTGGGCTACTAAAACTCGCCGCCTCGTGTGCCCTATCCCAAAAGGGCCAACCGCCATTAGGAGCACTTCCCGGTGCCACAAAACACCATTGACCCAGTTTCAACTCTCTTAACCTCACCCAGCCTGAAATAAATCCAAATCATAAAACTAACTCAATCCATTGGTGTTGTCTCTTCCATGACTTTCCACCACTTCCACACATCCACCAACTTTCCACCCGATGAATCACAAACCTGCCAAAACAACCACAAACTCAATTTCGCCGAAAACAGCCAATTGGCTCGTCGCCTCGACCATCCCATACTTTTTCAAATTGAATTTACCATGATTCACTTTGTCACCCACTCATCTCATCTACCCCACATCCCATCACCACCCCACCTCATCCACCAACGTCTCTCACCATCAAACACAAAAATCACCATAATCAAAAACCACCAATACCTTATCTTGTAAGCTCTCCATTCTCATTTTCCAAACCCTCTCCCTCTCCCTCTGCACCCCCTGGGATACGAGCCCAGATCCGATCCACACTATTCCGCACCTCCAACTTTTCACCTCCACATTTCCTCATTTCCACAACCAACCACTTCTTTTTCATGACAGACTACTCCGTCAGCTCCCAGCGGCCCGACCGCACCACCTACGGCTTGCCCAAGCCCAAAGCTGCCTACTTCCCGCAGCCAGGGTCCAAAATCTACGCCGACAAGGAGCTCTACAACCGTATTGCCGAGGCCAAAAAGACCAAAGTCGAATCCCACTTGTGTGCGCCACGCCTGGGAATTGCCGTCCGGGTTCCGGCAAAACTGGTCATTCGCTTGACGACGCCCGAAGGCCCGCAGGTGTGTGACTTGAACATCTGGAACTACCACAACCCTAGGGAACGGTTCTGGGCTGCTAGAACCAGACAGCTCCACCTGGCCCATGTTTCCGTGCACGACCGTTTGTGGTCGATTTTGCCCTTTTTAAGGCCTCTTGTGACCATCACAGCCGACACCTTGGGAGGCCGTCACGACGAGTGGGGTGGAAGGGTCCACGATACCTTGGGCACCAGGTGTGATCCGTATGTGGACAAGTTGATTTCGGGCGAGGATAACGATTTTCATTGTCATTCGAACTTGACGAGAGCGGTGTTGCCGTACGGGCTCACGGAATTCGATGTTCACGACGTTTTGAACGTTTTCCAGGTGACCGGGTTGACCGAGCAGGACCAGTATTTCATGGAAACCTGCCCTGCGCTGAAGGAGGACTACTTTGAGATGTTTGCGGAGCAGGAGTTGCTTGTGGCGATTTCGGCGTGTCCCGGTGGGGATTTGAGTAACTGGGACTGGGGTGAAACGGAGGGTGGAGACACTAAAATGGTGGACAACTGCAGACCGTTGGGGTTGGAGATCTACAAGTTGGACGACGAGGCGGAGGTTTTGAAGGGGTGGCAGGAGCCCGAGTATGCGCCGTACAAGGGCCGTCACGGCTTCAACCAGCCTGTCTACCAGGCGTAGGTCAAGAATGCAATGAGCTGATGGGGTTGATTGAAGCGATGGTTGAAAAATCAGCGTTTTATCAATTGAATGGTCCAGTCAGTTTGGATGTGTTGCACCAGAACAGGATAGTACATAGGGGTAGACAGAATAGACAGCTGGTGAAAGTTAGACGTAAGGGTTGTATTGATAAGCATCGGTCCAGTGATGATTTTTTTAAAAAATACAATTCATCTGATTATATGGAAAACAGTAATAAATTTACATAGTGAAACCCCCATTGCTTATATGTGAATCGTTCAAATCACCAAAAATGGGCATTTTGACTTAACAGCCCTTCAATTGAATAAGCAACTTTTGCAACATCTTCGTTTATCTAATGCATGCTTTTGGATGGTAATCCAAGCGAAAAAGGTCAACTCTTGTAACATCTTCGTTTATCAAATTTTTCTAATTACATGCTTTTGGATGGTAACCCACGGAATACCACTTCCACCGTCATTCAATTTCTCACAAGCACGCCTACGACAGCCCGTCAATGGCGTTTCCAAGCCACTCGCTGAGTTCATCGTCCGTGATAAACCCTGCAACGTCACTTCCCGTGTATGGAACACCCTCACGCTCCAACATGGTCTGGAGAAACTCCATGGCCTCTATGTCCTTGTCTTCACCACTTACGCTCATGCTTTTAAGACGGCCTTTCACAACCTCAAACTCAACAACGAGACCTCGCTCCTTCTTTTCAAAACGGTGGGTAAACTTAGCGGTGGAGCCGAATTTCCACTCCCACAGCGTGAGCTCGTTTCTCATGGCCTCGATCTCCTCAGGAAGCTCTGTATCCTCGTCAACGACGAAGGTCTCACACTGACGCTCCGAAAAGGCATTCACAAAGTCCTGAAGCCCGAGAAACTCGTTCTCGTTCATCTCCTCTGGCTCCTTCTCCTTCGCTTCCTCGACTATCCCATAAGCATCCCTGAAACCGCTGCTGACGGCTTCAATGAACTCCTCCTTGTCCAAATGCAAATTCGTCACCGGCAGCTTCACAGACTCCACCGAAGCCAGACTGGCAATACTGCCGAGCAGTTCTTCTCTATGAAGCAACTGCCGAAGAACATCGAGCTTCAGATTGAGAAGCATCGTTCCGTGGTGGTACAGGCGCCCTTTGGTAAGCTTATAGGCCGAGCCAGACACCTTCAACTGGTCCTTGATCGTGACAATGTCGCCCCTCTCCGTGACCATGATCTGCTTTTCCTCCTGGGCTATTTTGTTGGTTGATTCACAAACAACACGGGCAAACGCCTGGCGGTCAAACGCCTCCTTCGTGGTCATGAACGAGTAGTTGACATTCCCCGTATCGTGCACAACCGTGCCTCCGCCAGACCTCCTCCTCACCATCGGTAGTCTTAACGAATTGAGCAAAGGCATATTCACCTCTCGCCACGGATTCTGGTTTTTTCCAATCACCACGCACGGCAGGTTGACGTAAAACATGAGTCTGTTGCAATTGGCCTCTCCTGCAGCTGGCACAGGCATGTTATGGTAGACGTAGTCCTCGATGGCCAAGTTGAGGTATGGGTTGGTCAATCTGGACACAAACACCAAGGGCTGCTTCTTTTTTGTAGCCTCCACAAACGAGGAGGCCAGAAGCTGCTCTTTTATAGGCTCCGGCTTCCGTTCGGCCGGTTCTTCGTCAGATCCTAGTCCCATCCGTTTCTTGTGTGCAAGGACATCCGGCAGTTCCTTGTAGTCCTGGAAGCCGTCCAAGTTGAAGAGTTCGTCGTCGGCAGGCGTGAGGTCATCTTGGAAAGGCACGTGGATCCGTCTGGCCTGTGCAGTACGAACTACAGGCACAGTTCGTAGAAGCCTGTGGAGCATACTGTTGAGTGTGCGAAGTAGGAAGACATCAACAGATTGGGTGTGAGTCGGTCGGAGTCAGCAAGGCGGGAGGTATGGAGATTTATGGGGTTTTTGAGATTTCGAATAAATTAAAAAGAGCGAATCTTGATTTTTTATAGAAATCCCAAAATTCGATGATTTGTTGTTGGTTGGTTGGGTCCTTACATAGGGCTCATCGCTGCATCGCGTTTTCCACTACAAGTGCATTACCAGAGACTGACAATACAGACCATTCTCTGAAGCCCAAACAACAAAAACACCCCAATTTCTTCTATTCCTTGACTCCTGGACCATAACACCACTACACCAGCATGGACAGAGATAATTCCGTGGAAAAACACCTCCTCAGCAGAAGCTTCGATGCTACATCCCAGATCGTCGAGATCCTCGATAAAAGGTACTCCGTGTTTGGCGGTCAAAAGCCGTTTATCCCCCTTGTACCCACAGAAGGAGACTCCAAAAGCGGAGATTCCAAAGACGAAAACAAGGACGGGTCTGTAAAGGAGTCCAAAGACTCAAAGGACCACAGACCAAGGGGTAACCGTATTCCCAAGAAACGCAAGGGAAACACCAGAACCCTCCTTAGAACGTACCTCAAAACGACCAAGACCAAGCAAGTCAGAGGCGAAAGATACGTCCAGCTGAACCCCAATATGAACATCGACCAACTCACAGCACGTCTTCAGATTCCCGTTTACGAGGACTACATTGAGCTCAACAAGCTCTGGAACAATTACATGGTGGACTTGCTTTTCGGCGAGAACAAGAAACCCAACATCAACATGGCGTTGCCCAAGTTGTCCACTGCTGATTTCCACGGTTGCAAAATCCGTGTGCTTGAGTCCAGAAACCGCAATTTGGTGGGAATCGAGGGAATCGTTTTGCACGATGCCCAGAACTCATTTTTTGTTGTGGTTCAGCAGAAAAAGGATAAGGAGGATGGACCTACGGTTTCGGCTGCTGAAAAGTTGGGAGGTGTTCGTTCGCTTGCAAAAGAAGGCACCCTATTTGGTTTTGATGTGGAAACGAAGAGCAAGACTATTGGGTTCACGTTGATGGGCTCCAGATTTGAGCACAGATCTACGGACCGTTCTGGCCGTAAGTTCAAGGCCCACAACGTGAAGGACATTCTTTAGGGATATTGTGGATTATAGACTTTGTATATAGGTAAAAACGCCTTTTATTAATTTCATGCTAGTATGGATGCTTAATGTGACTCAAATTGGAGCCGTAATCTAGGCCCGGAGCCACAGATCGAGGTACACCACGTCCTCCTCGTTCACCTGGGCGTTGATCACAGAGTAGTGGTCGAAAACACTGAACTGGTTCTCTGCGTCGATCTCCTTCAAAAACTTCTCCTGTTCAGCATTTAAACTGCCCTCTCGGTAGGCCCTTCCGTAGCCCGCTTCAAGAACCAGCTGCCACGTGGCTTTATAAACATCAGCTGTGTCCCTGACAACCTCGATCTTGTCGTCCATTACGAGCACTTCACAAAGGGAACGAACGTCGTTGAGGGCCAAGTCGATATTGGTGATTTTGTTGCTGGTGATGAAGTCCATGACAGCGTCAAGACTGGCGAACCCGGTGTGGTTTGCTGGAAAAACGCTGGAGAAAACATTCACATTGGCCTGAGGTTCCTGGAACGCCAGAGGAAACGTTTTCAGCGCTATGAAACGCCACACAACGGTGAGCAAGGAATCGATAAATTCCGTATCGAGCTCGGAGTCCGTAAACCACGGACCTCCAGTAACATCAATGGACGGCTGGAGGTTGTATAGCATGTAGATTTTTCTTGTAGGGTGCTTGACAGACTTGATCAGCTTGATGTAACGTTGCAGCTCCAACAGCTTCAAGCACCGCATGACGATGTGCTGGTGCATGTTGGTTTTAGCCTTGAGCGTCTTTGTCCAGATACCTTCTCTTCCAGAGGCTTCAATGTAGGAGTAGATCATTTGTTCATCGTCAGTCATCGAGGTCAACTTTTTCGTTTCCAGCGCCAGGATCGCCTGGAATCGGAGATATTCGCCGATTTTGGCCAATTTGAGCATCTTTCTGTTCAAAAGGCTCTGTGTGACTGCCAAAAGCTTGGACAAGTCGGTTTCGTTCATGAGGTCTAGAAGCTCCTCCTGAGTGTACATCTTGCTGGCGGGGGCCTCCAGCATACGCTGGTGGAGGATATCGGCCGGGTCCATTTTCGGGGAAATTCGTGGACTTTTTGTTGTTTTTTTGTGCTTTGTGGTGCTGATCTGTGGAGTAGATCAAGTAGTAGTTGGATTTTTCGATGCGCATCTCAACATGGATATTAGTGATGAAGAAACACCACAGGTGAAACGGCCTGTTTTCAAGAAAAAAAAGGCCAAGGGCGGCCGGGCAGTGAAAAGGGTGTATGAGGAGGAAACGGAAAATGTCCAGAAACGGGTGAATGTCGTGGAACAAAAGAGTAACTCCAGAACCATGGAAAGGATACAACGGTACCGTTCTTTGAAGAAAGACGAGAACGAGGAAGACTCAATGAAGGACGAGAGTTCTCCTTTGGTACCAACACCATCGGGCGATGCCGGCTTGGCCTACACTGTTCTTCCAGACCCCGCCAAAACCTTCTCCTTGAAGGAGTCCCATTTTCGGGAGAAACCCGTGGAAATCAAAACGGAGTACGAAAAGGAGTACGATGATATAAGCGATGATCAGAAACCCCAGGTTTTGAGCGACTCGGACCACGAAATGGACGTTCCAAACGTGGAATACACTACGGCTCCGCTGGCGGATCCAGACCAGTACTTTACGGAAATCGTGGATGATGTGGAGATGGAGGAGGCACCTAGGGGCGAATTTCCTGGTCTGGTTTCGGCGTATTTGGCTGAAATTGGTAGAATTACGAAGGATGCTCAGGAACAGGTGGATAGTGCTAGAACGAAGGCTGAGGCTTCCAGGCTGCGAATTGAGGCGATGGAGGCCAAGAAGCAGGAGGTTTTGAGGGGTGCTGAAAGCGGGAGAGGTGTTTTTGGCACGGTGGCGGACTTTATTCGTTCGTTGTACAGAAATAGTGAGACCAAGGAGGTTGTGGAGAGGAAGGATGAGAAGGACGATATTGATGTGATGCTGCTCTGGGCGTGAGGGGGCCAACTGGGGTTTTGGTGTTGAGCGGAGTGGAGGAATGGAGTTGGTGACCAGTTGGATGTGTTAGGGTTCGATCCAGAGGGATCCCGATTCCAACTGTACCTAAGATGGGCATACGGTAACTTAGAAGATGGGCCAATTGTAACTAAGAAGATGGGATCATGAGGGTCCTATTCTACCATTATGCTGGAAGATCCACGTTATCCATACCACAGCCATTCAATGATCTAGCAGGCTAGGTCTTTGATGCTCTATGACGCATTTCAATGTTCGATACTTCAGTGTTGACATATCCACAGCAAGCCACAAGTCAATCGCTCAAGTTAAGAACGATTGCATTTCGACTCAGAGCTTAATTAATTCTCGAACAAAGAAATATCGCCGAGGAAAGCTTCTCATTGTAGTTGACGAGGACTACTTCTAGGGAGGTCCATCATACATACCCACCCAGTATCCGTTTCTTTCACTTTTTGCAATATAATGAGAATGGCTCAACTATAGGCCAATTGATATCAAAAAAATTTTACTCTTCAGTCTGATGAATACTACGATTTTGGCAGTACCTCTGACTGTGACCTGCACACTCGAGAAGAGCATCACCAGCCCTAGTCACCAAGCTCCATCTTCCTCAAAGTCCAACTTTAGTAGAGATATTTTTTTATCACATTTCAAAGATCGTCCACCTCCTTCATACCATTTTCTCCAAAACCTACCATCAATTGGTGCATTCCCACCGCAAATCCTGACTCTGATGCTTCACGCATTACATCACCACCAGGCACAAAGAACCACCAATAACCGAGTCCCACAATGCCCTCCCGCACGATGACTCTTACAAAGCCGCCAGAAGCAGGCCGTTTGGGCCAATCAGGGTGCGGTCGTGCGCCACCCATAGATCTTTGACCGCGCTTAGCTCGCCATTGCCCGATTGGGAATGAGTCAATCCTCCACCATATAAACCAGAAAAACCACCCCATCTTTTTCCCAGTCCCCCCATGTTCAAGCGTTTCTTCAGTCAGTCCATAGCAAAGCCCCAAATGACGACCCCACGCCACCTAGTGAACATTCTGCTGCTCAGCAACGAGGAATTTGCATCTTTGGTTAGCAAAGCCGAGGCCCTCAAGAAGGTGGTGAAAAATGGCAATCTCAGCCAGATCAAAGAGAACCACGACAAGCTTCTTGGGAAAGTCGTTGCCCTTCTTTTCTCCAAAAGATCCACCAGAACAAGAATCTCCACAGAGGGCGCTGCAGCCCATTTTGGTGCTCAACCCATGTTTCTTGGAAAAGACGATATTCAGCTTGGTGTCAACGAGCTGATGTACGACACCACCAAGGTGATTTCGCTGATGACGTCGTGCATCTTCGCCCGTGTCAACAAGCACCAGGATATCCAGGATTTGTGCAAGGACTCCTCGGTTCCGATCATCAACTCTCTTTGCGACATGTACCACCCACTTCAAGCGATTGCTGATCTTTTGAGCATCAAGGAGGCCTTCGGACGCACGGAGGGCCTCAAGCTTGCGTGGATCGGAGACGCCAACAACGTGATCAACGATTTGGCCATTGCTGCTTTGAAGATGGGCATTTCTGTTTCAGTCTCGATTCCCAGCCTGGTGCACTTTGAGCAGGTGATTTTGGACGATGCCGAAAAGTTGGTTTCTGAAAGCAACGGAAAGGTCAGTTTTGAGGTGGTCAACAGCCCCGCTGAAGCTCTCAAAAACGCAAACGTCGTGGTCACGGATACCTGGATCTCCATGGGCGAGGAATCGCAAAAAGAAGCCAAACTCAAGCAGTTCGACGGCTACCAGATCACACAGAAGATGGTCAGCGATGCAGGCGTCAACCAGGACTGGCGTTTCATGCACTGTTTGCCCAGACACCCTGAGGAGGTTGCAGACGATGTTTTTTACAGCGACAACTCCATAGTGTTTGAGGAGGCGGAGAACCGTTTGTATGCGGCCATGGCTGTGATCGAGGCGTTTGTGGTCAACAAGGGTGACTTATTGTTGAAGTAAATAATGGATAGTAATGAGGTATGGTGTGAGATGGTGTAGGGCCACGATTTGCTAAGGTCATTGAATTCTTTGATCTTGAAAAATGTGGTGGTGGGTCAGTTTGAACTGATTTGGTACGTTCAGCAATTTGGTGGACCTTCATTAATACATCTTAGGTCGTATCTGAAAGGTGTATTGAATAAGATGAGACTGATAACTTTTTGAAACAAGGGTACACCAACTCGGAGTTGTGTTGAAGCGATCTTCATTTTGCTCTTTTCCGGTGAATGTTAAGGCTAAATATTGAAAGCTCTAAAATTCATTTTGGTCGGTGGACCCACTACTTCAAATGATATCTCACCATCAGTAGTTTTGCCTCAACATATAGGGTAGAGCCACGATGGCAACTGAGGTCTTCAAATGCTTTGATCTAGATGTGGTGGGTCAGCTTAATACTGGTATGGTAAATTTTGTGTTTCGGTGGACCTCCATTGATACATCTTAGCTCCTATCTGGAAGGTGTATTGGTATGAAGAGAGTGTTACATTTGAAACCAGGGTGCACCAATTTAAAGCAGTTTTGAAGTTAGCGTCATTTTGTTATTGGGCTGAATCTTTGGGCTGAATATCAAAATTGTTAAGATGGATGAGGATGTGGATCAACCTATTGTGGATGACAGCAAAACACTAGAACAATGTGAGATCCAAAGATCCTTTCAGATTCCGATGCTGTACAGCCATATACTCCAACCAGTCAGACCAGTGGAAGAGAGTATTGACGACGAAATGCAAGCCTTTTATGATAATAGAACATTCATCCTAGTCAAGAGACCAAAGCACGAGAAAACAATTAAATGTCGTTGGGTAATTTCTTTGAAAGACTTGAAAACCTGCAAAGCTCAAAGTCCATTTGTCAGTGGACCCGCTAAATCTCACCATCAGTACTGCCTTGCCATACAACGAACTTAAAAAGTCGCTCCTCAAAGCATCTTCCCCATATCATCACCTTCCTCTTTATGATACATTTCACCACCGTCTCGTAACAACCAGCCAGACACTTAACCGATGTAGACCTTGCATGGATTTTCGATGAGCGATCCCCCACCTAGGCTTGATTGCCGAGCCTTCAACTCGTAACCATTGCATTGTGAAACCACATTTACGAATTCACAGCTTACCCAGAGGCGGGTGCAAATTAGAAAAAAGTATCCCGATTAGGGAGATTTCCAAAACCACATTCACAGTGATACTACATCTACAACACCCCTAGGTGTGCGCTGTCAAATCTGCCAAAGCACCACTGCCAAGCTCCGAATATGGTTGTAAGCCAAGGGTACGGAAAGTTGCAATCTTCCATGTCTTGGCCATTCGGAGTGTAACATGATGGCAAGGGGATCTCCTCACACCACTTTTATGCAAAACGGATACACCTTGGAATCAGAAACCCAGATTTGAAAAAGCGAGACACGAGACGGAAAAACTCCCTCACATTTGGTCTAGAAACAAGATCGGTGGAGAATACTCCGAGAATGCAGCAGAGACAGGGCCGGAAAAATTTTTTTCTGCGAAACACAAAGCCTAACGTATACGCCATGCCGCGTCTAGTCCCCGCAGGCCCCACAGGCTCCGCAACCCCGTCCGGAGAAACTTTTCTGGGCCTGGAGGCAGTTCACGCCAGGAATGATTACCAATCGGGGCCAAGAATTGTTCCGGTGCTGGCGGTTTGTTATGCGCGGACTGCACACAGTGCGGGAAAACCCTCCACTGTTTTTTTTGCTCGTCTCGCAGTAAGCGCCAGCCATGACCACATTCGGCAGCTCGGCCGGTGGTAGGCCAAACAAACTTCACGTAAGTGCAGCTCATTTAATGCATCCGACAGATTGTCTGTATGTTTTTTCCGGACCGGAAAAACTTTACTAATGGCATGATCTCGTGCTGACTAAGAACACGGACCAACCTCATCGAAACTAGTTTCTTTTGTACAGCGATCCTCGGTTAAATTCACAGTGCTCATGTCCTTTCTAACAGATCTGGGAGTTGCAACACGGTGGGGACGGTTTCCGAGAAAAAACAAAGAATGTGGAAAATCTCGGTGCACGCCGCCGCGTGGGCGCCCTGCTCGCTGCACAGTTAATCCGAGGCATGCGTGATGACGCTTAATTGCCCGGGCCCTGCAAATCCCCCGCTCTAGCGAAAAATAATTTTTCCGGAAAGGATCCGCCCGGTTTGCCATGCCCATAGTGGGCCGAACCGTTTGTCGTTCAACCCATGGAATATAGGGGAGCAACGTTTCAGGGCGAGCATCTGATCACGCATATCTGGCAGGAAAAAGAAATTTACAAGCCAGGTGCAACTGTTCTAGCGTCTCAGGTTACCTGCAGTCTCCCCCAACCGTTTGCAACCAGGATTGCTCTAGATATTCCTGCTCATCCGAACCTCAGTAAAGCCCAGCCAAGCCCCGACCGCCTCAACTACGAGAAATTTGTTAGCCCACTTTACTTCCAGTAGCAATTTACAAATCAGTAAGACTTCAAAAAATCCACAATCGTCCACAAAAGTTCTGCAATTCCCCAGAGTCCCCGGAATCTGCACTGTCGGCCTGGAGGCTGAGTGAAACTAGCGTTCCGGTCACAAAAGCGATATTTGTCGCCAGCTGGTGAAGGTAGGTGTACTGCAGAGGCGGTGGAGAACGGCAACTCTCAAAGATCCGGTGATGTTTTAGTAGTGCTGCGTGTGTCAAACGTGCTTTTTAAATTTCTCTTTAATTTTTTTAGATCTAACCAGAGCATACAAGGGGCCGCTCCATATGGAGAAAGGCGGGGGTGGCACTGCCTCGGCCATTGCTGGCAATTGCGTAAGAGGTGGGACTTTTTTTTTTTTTTTTCTTTTCGCATTTCTTCCGGTGCATACGTCATGTCGGAAAAACCTGGGCACCTGCATCACTGCTGCAGCCCAAAAAGAAAAAATGGCAACCGCCTCTGCAAAAACTATATAAGGCTGCCGTTCCTCCCATGTTCACTTTTTTTTCAAACCAAAATGTCTGACTCCGAAAATACCCCCACAGGCGCCCAGATGCCAGTCAACGACTCTATCCTTGAAAAGGAAGAGAAGGGTCAGCTCCCCACCTTGCCCAAGAGAGCAGCCAAGGACTACATCTTCATTTCCATCTGTTGTTTCCTTGTTGCTTTCGGTGGTTTCGTCTTTGGCTTCGACACCGGTACCATTTCCGGTTTCGTCAACATGGACGATTTCCTCAGAAGATTCGGTCAGCGTAACGACCTGGGTGAATACTACCTCAGTGACGTCAGAACCGGTTTGATTGTGTCCATTTTCAACGTCGGCTGTGCCGTCGGTGGTATTCTTTTGTCCAAGATCGCAGATGTCCGTGGTAGAAGAATCGGTATCATGTGTGCCATGGTTATCTACGTTGTCGGTATCATCATCCAGATTGCTTCCCAGTACGCCTGGTACCAGTACTTCATTGGCCGTTTGATCACCGGTCTTGCCGTCGGTATCGTGTCTGTGGTGTGCCCTCTTTTCATTGGTGAGTCTTCGCCAAAGCACCTCAGAGGTACTCTTGTTTGCTGCTTCCAGTTGTGTATCACCTTGGGTATTTTCCTCGGTTACTGTACCAACTACGGTACCAAGGAGTCGTACAACGACTCCAGAACCTGGAGAATCCCATTGGGTCTTTGTTTCGCCTGGGCCATCATGTTGGTTGCCGGTATGTCTTTCATGCCTGAGTCTCCAAGATACTTGGTGGAGAAGAACAGAATCGAGGACGCCAGAAACTCCATCGCCAGATCCAACAAGGTCTCTATTGAGGACCCAGGTGTGTACACCGAGGTGCAGCTTATCCAGGCTGGTATTGACCGTGAGAAGCTTGCTGGTAAGGCTGGCTGGACTGAGTTGATCACCGGTAAGCCCAAGATCTTGTACAGAGTGGTGCTTGGTATCATTTTGCAGTCCCTCCAGCAGTTGACCGGTAACAACTACTTCTTCTACTACGGTACCACCATTTTCAAGGCTGTGGGTATGGACGACTCTTTCCAGACCTCCATTGTGTTGGGTGTGGTGAACTTCGCCTCCACTTTCGTCGGTATCTACGCCATTGAGAAGATGGGCAGAAGACTCTGTCTTTTGGTCGGTTCCGCCGCCATGAGTGTGTGTTTCATCATCTACTCCGTTCTCGGTTCCGTCAACCTCTACATCGACGGCTACGAAAACACCGCCAGCAACACCAGAAGACCAACAGGTAACGCCTTGATTTTCATCACCTGTTTGTTCATTTTCTTCTTTGCCTCGACCTGGGCCGGTGGTGTCTACTGTATTGTGTCTGAGACCTACCCATTGAGAATCAGATCCAAGGCCATGTCTGTGGCCACTGCTGCCAACTGGATGTGGGGTTTCTTGATTTCCTTCTTCACCCCCTTCATCACCTCCGCCATCCACTTCTACTACGGTTTTGTGTTCACGGGCTGTTTGGTGTTTTCCTTCTTCTTTGTGTACTTCTGTGTGCCTGAGACCAAGGGTCTTTCTTTGGAGGAGGTCGACGAGTTGTACGCCTCCGGTGTGCTTCCATGGAAGTCTGCCAACTGGGTGCCTCCTTCGGTCGAGAGCCAGGCCACCACCACCGGATTCGCTGCTGAGTCCAAGCCTGCTGATGAGCAGGTCTAATGCATTTACGAAACATTTCCGCATTGGCATAATGGTACAATAAACGATAGAGATATAGACTTTTTGGTGTAGCCTTTTTGGAGATGAGTATTTTCTGGTCTAATTGGTTAGGTGGAGTTCTGTTAGCTCCCTCAATTGGACACCCTATGTGATAACATTTTACATGTCATAGTGGAGTTTGACAGCTACTTGATTAACTTCTTCGATGGGATAGCGTTTTGGGTAGGCTTTCCAATGCTGATGAAAATTTTTCACTTGCGCTGCACGTAATTTAATCATTCCACTGGCAAAATAAGGTTTGGTTTAGTATGGTTGGTTTGCAGCCATAAACTCCCACTATAGTCCACCACCCACCCTGCTCATGCAAACGCAAGCAAATGATCACAATCAAAATCACACAACTGAAGTCTTCGTAAGCGATACATAGGCTAGACTTACGAACATTGCTTATGTACGGCGGTTATTCGCTGACATCAGGTGAAACGGCTCCTGGTTGAAACCCTAACCGGATTGCTTGAGTTTATCCGAATGCTTGCTTCAAGCACCAGCGTCATGTTGCAGGCTGGACCATGTGGGTGATTCTGAACATTAGACTATTTCTGATGCCATGAAGCCATTTCTTTTTTGCTCGAGCTACTCGCCTAATGCATTGAAGGGTATTGTCTATGCCAGAGAATCTTCGGAACCAGCGGTATTGTGAGCACTGTATTACTAATGTGGTGGGAATGTTCGTTCGTGTTTCCGGCGTTTCTTGAGTTTGGAATGTCGGTAATGTGTTTCGTCTTCTTATGGTTTGTACATGCCTCTTGATGCTATTCTGTTTATGCTATTGAAAACGGCCTTCCTGGTGTGTAAAGTACTACTGTTCTACCGGGGGTCTCTGTAAAAGTAAATCCATTCAAATTGAAGCCACTAAAATATGAGACCTAACTTTTTATTAACTGCATTTTTGGTACATTTTTACACTGTCGCACTAGGTATGTAAATCGATGGTGATGTCACGGACACCAAAAGAAACATAAATCAACAAAGTTTTAGAATTTTTTACATATCGTATTACTATGAGTGTTATACATCAAGTTCCGTTTGAATTGAATCTGGGAAATATAGTGAAAAGTGTCTCGTAAATACCTAACCACTAACGAGAGTCTCAAAACGCTCTCAAACTACCCCAACACAACAAGAACCTCTATTTCAAAAACCTATTGTTTAACAAAAGAAGCGCCTTATGAATTCGCCTTAAAACCCTCACATTTATATAAATTCTCGACCACGGAAACTGAAATAATTCTCCACACTCCATACCCACTTGTTGATACCTGCATGGGACACATTATCAACTACATCTTCTTCCATGAACACGATCTACGTGAACCACATAAACGAAAAGATCGCCAGAAATAAGCTAGAACGCGTCCTCCGACGTCTCTTTGGCCGCTATGGCGACATTGTGCTGGTCACTGTGCATCGAAACCTTAAAATGAAGGGCCAGGCGTTCGTCACATATGAAGATCCAAAGAGCTCCGAAAAAGCCATGGCAAAGCTCCAGAACTACCCACTTTTTCGTCAACCCATAAGCATAACGTGGGCTAAGACAGAACTGGATGGCATCTTGTTGAAACAGGGCAAAGAAGACGTTGTCGAGGAGAGAAAGAAGAAAAAGGCAGAGAAGAAAGAGACAGTGGAAAAGAAGGCCTCCACTTCGAAACTCACAAAATCACAAGTCAAGTACTGGCGGTCTTTGCCAGCGCATCGTGTGCTTCTATTGCAAAATATCGACAAGGAGCTTTTCGACGATTTGGAGTCGAAGTTCTCGGGCTTCTCAGGGTATGAGAATGTCCGTGCAATTCCCTCCAGAAACCTTGCATTTATTGATTTTGAAAGTGAAGAGGCAGCAACGGCTTGTATCTCGTCGCTTGAAACCGCCAGTTTGGGCACCGATGTGCTTCTTACATATGCTAAGAAGTGAGCACATCAAGAGTATGGTGACCAAAAGCTCATATTCATAGACAAATCCAGCAGTTGGTCATTTTTTGAATCATACGAAACAAAGTCGGTTTTGGAAGAGATCTCCAAGGCTCAGTGAATGGAAATTTGCTATCTCTCAAAACACCGGTGATTCCACAACATAATGAATGCATATCACGAATTCTTCAAGAATCCCTCGTAAGAATCACCAGTTAAAAAAAAACTAATAGTTGAACAAAACCTACAAGTCTTTGATGAGCGGCCTATATTCGCAAGAAATAAATCAATAATAACGATAATAATAATATAATAAACTGTGGTGTCTACACCATCAACACTCGATGTTGTGCTCGATCAACAACTCCCGCAAACGAATCACTTCGCTGGCAAGATCCTGCTTCTCACGCATCAATACCTCAACCTTCTCCTCCAACTGCGACATGCGCTCCATCTTCCTGGCTCTCAGTCTCCTGGCAGCCTCGGTGTTCTTGGCACGCTTCAACGCAGCGGGGTCCTGGGATTCCATGTCGATTGGCTTCAATGGCTGGCTTCTCTGCTTCTTGGAGTACGACGTAACACCCAAGTGGTCGACCCTTCTCTTGGACACCTTGCCGGCAGAAGAGACCGACGAGGTTCTCTTTCTGTCCAACACAGGTGTGGCCAAGGCTGGGGTCATAGGAGTCTCGAGCTGCTTAGGCGCTTCGGGAACGGCAAAGACGGGCTCTGGTTCCTCGTCAGCGAATAAATCGCCCAAGTCCTCCTCCTTAGCAGGAACAGCTGGCTCAGCAACAGGTTCATCCTTGAAGAGAGACACCCAATCGTCCTTCAGGTTCACCTTGTTGCCGTCCATTATAAAGTCCAACTCGTCAAACATGGGAGTGTGGCTAATCAACTGGTCATTCTGGTCAAGGGTGGTGCTGAACACGCTATCCAAGACATCAGTGTGGACCAAAATAGGCGACTCATCAACACCGCCATCAGCCATACCAACGGGGACATCGGCGACGTCACGGTTGGTGGGCAAGTGGCACGACAACTCGTCGATCGATTCCAACTTAATTGGAACGGACGAGGGGGGCTGGTGGAATTCGGACTCTGACATAGAGTCGTTGTAAATCACTGGGTTCTGAGCTGACATTTCGATATTCAATTTGTAATCTGTATGTGTAAAATGGGGAAGGGTTTTCAATGTAATAAATCTAACTTTTTGTGTGTTAACTTGTGGTATGTTGATAACTTAACTTAAGGTAGTATAGTAATATCTGGTAGGGGTAAAGGTAGGTGGAACACCATATTCAAACTTATATCACAGTAGCATATTGGCAGGGGGGTTTTAAACAAACAAACTTAATTGGAAGTTATAGATCTTCTTATAACTTGACTTTTTTGATTTCTTCGGGGGAGAACAAAAAAATAATTTTCTTTAAATCTTAAAATAATTTAAGCACACATTGTAACTTGTAATCAACTAAACTGGGGGAACAAAAGGGTAAAATAATAAATTGATAAGTTGTGTGATGTTTGTTTGTAAGTTTGTGAAGAAGAGAAAAAGAAAAAGATTTTTCTTTTGCGCGAGATCCTTTCCTTATATGTTGCTTCGTAAATTAAGAGTAGAAAAAATTTTTTTGTCTGCCGCGGGCCGTAAACGGGAATACTGCACACAGACGTCTCAAGGAGCCGCTTTCAATGGTTGATATTGATTTGTACCGCGTAAAAGAGAGTCTGAGTTGCCTAATTGAGCGATGAGTCAGAGAATCCCCTCATGGTTGCGAACCTACAAGGGGCGATGTTCTGGCCTGATTGTGACATATCGAAATTAAGGACATGCCCCATTGATGTCGTAAATACCACGGGCCCAGAAATCCGATGCCTGACTTTTGTGACTGCTGCCAGGAAATTGGAATTGACCTTGGTGCTACTTTCCTGCAGTACGGTTTTGGCGAATACCAGGTCTAATTTTCAGAGGCCTGTACATGCAGGACCACGAGTCCAAATGCACCAGTAATAGTGAAGCAGCTTTATGATAAGGCGAGAATTTGAAGGAATTCTTGGTGCTATGCGGCGGCCCAGCATCACATGTCCTCTCGCCATCAGACAAAATTATTGCAGGTAATAGCGCCCTTTAGACTCTGATCGGGTTGAAATTCCAATTTTAGCCATCCTGCGGTACATCGTCAAATACCCTCCTTCGGGCTTAGGCGTGCTGACATTTTCTTAGAAGGCTTCATATAGCTCTTGGAAGGTGGCAACAATGGCTTGATTAGTTATTGTGCGGCTTCTTTGGGCTTGGATCAGGGGGGTCCGAGTTGCCTCCCTGGCCGAGTTACTTGCCAGGCTTGAACCATTTGGGTAAGCCATTCTTCTTTTTCTTTTCGGGCTGTTTGCTCTGATTCAGCTCCAGAATGCTTTTTCTTCTCTTCTCCTCTTCGTCGCCCAATTGGCCTCTGTGGGATTCCAATTGAAGCGTTGGCAAGTCGTCAATGTTTCTGGTGTTCAAGTCCAGCTTCAAGTAGGGTCCTTTGGCACTTTTATCGGTAGACTCCCAGATCAACATGATACGTTCGTCTTGAAAGCTTTTGTGGTGTTTAAGCTCCTTGTTGTTGGCATCAAACCCCATGGCAATCTCTTCAAAGGGCGGCACACCGTTCTTGAGCCTGTAAGTGTTGATGTGTTTCTCGTGGACAAAGGAGTCTAGCTTCTTCAAGAGCTGTCCAAGTTTCATTGAAGAATCCTCGATCTGGAGGTCTAGAAGTGCTCTGTCAGGGAAACGGACCCTGATAATGTATGCTTTTGGTGGAACAACTTCCTTAGGCTGTTGCTTTTTGTTCTGTTGCATGGACTTGATGATGCCATAGTACTTTTCAGCCTGTGACACCGTCAAATTGTAGTCGTTGTCTGGGTTTTCATAGTGCTGTGAGCGATTCAGGGGAATGTAGACAGTGTCCTCCTTAAAGTGCTGAACCTTAAAAGACTCATCGCTCGGGGTTTGAGGAAATGAGTCATTCAGCAGCGCAGAAGCTTCCTGCTTTGTATCCAACGCATTGATCTCCTCAGCTTTGCTCAGCGGCTCTTGCGGCTCATCGACATCCATGTCCACATCCTTCCCTGGATTCTCAGCAATTGCATCTTGACCAGCAGGCTCTTCGATAGCTTCAGCCTCCTCATCCTTCAATTCAGGCTCGACCTCCTCCTCTTCCTTGGGCTCCTCTTGTTTCTCAGTTTCTTGTGCTTCCTCCTTGAGCCTCTTCTCTAGCAACCTCGCCTGGCGTTTATGCTCTTCTAGCTGCTGCCTCAATTCCCTCTGCTCCGCCTGTAGCTTCTCTCTCTTGCTGTGAGCGTCCTTGCTTTCCACAGTGAGTCTGATCACAGCATTGTTAGCTGAACCTAGAATCGAACCCAACAGCGTAGAAGTGAAATCTGTCGACCCATTCTCAATACGAGCATCAAGAACACTCAATTGTACTCTGTTATCACCAATCTGTGCTCCCGATTCGGCTGAAAATGTGTCTAGTAGCTGTTGAACTGTACTGTCAGTCTGAGTCTTGATGATCTTCTGTTTCAGCTCTCCCAAAACTGAAGCCACGACTTTCACAGTAACAGGGCGCAGCGCCGAAGACACCTCAAGCAACAACTTGGCGTTGTTGACCAAATTCGTCAATCTGAGCGGTAAAAGACCGTCTAGCTTTTTGCCACTGTGAAGAAGGGTCCCGTTTGCCGACAGGGGGAGGCCGAATTTAGCAATTGCAAGCGAGGCTAGCTGGTTCACAGTATTTGACCTCGGACATGATACCTTTTTTGTGATTTGATTGTGTGCAATGGAAAAAGTAAGAGACATTGCAGAATAGATCTAAGAGTATACTTACTCAGACGGAGTTGATGTGGGGTATATGCAGGTCCCTCCGATTCACCACCCAGTTTATCCGGTCAGTACAATAATAAATGGCTTTTTTTATATTTTTTCTCTAAGTCTTGTAAGATCATAGAATTCTTAAGCTTTTTGTAAAAGTGTGTCTCTGTGAGAGAAAGAGTGAAAAGTGATGTTTGAGAACTTCAGGGTCCATGAGCGAAGAAGGAACAACTACTAAAGAAATGAACGTATTCTTCGACTGAGAATTCCAGCTCTTTAAACGCCAATTGTAATCAAATCACCTCCTACGAACGACCCTCGAAATCAACCGAAAATGCCTCATCCTACATCAACACTTCATAAATCATTAATCATACTAAAATACCATACGCCTGTACTGTTTGTCTTAGATTAGTTGTTCATAAGAAAGAAGTGGTCTTGGGTCACTCCGTCCAGAAAACTCAACTCATCCTGATATCTCACATTTTCTCAAGATTGAGATGTTGTCTCACCACAAAACCAGCAGTAAGATCCCAGCTCTCACGGGTATCCTCCATAGTTGGAACTCTTTCGAACCTTTCCTTGGAGTCGTAAAACTTAAGAGCAGCATACTCCTTCACACAGTCCTTGAAGTCTCTCAATTGGTCCAACTTGCTGGATTCCTCTGGGTCCTCTCCATCGACTTCATTGACCTTTCCAACGAAACCAAGAGGAGAAAAGTGGTAAGTAGAGGTGACATTAAACTTCTCCTCACACTCAGGAATCAGCCTTTTCAATTCAATGGAGGAGTTCTCGAATTCACCTTTCAACTTGTCAATCATTTCAGACTCAGAGTTCGCTAAGGTTAAAGCTACCAAGGTAGCAAAAATAGTCGTAAACCAAAGCATACTGAGGCGCTCAGGAGAGGTGGATTAGCGGGCTTTTATAGAGTGAGAGCTTTGCTTATTTTTGTTTCGCCCATGAGACTTGGCAGAGTAGTATGTCTTCTACAATGGAGGGGAAGAAAAATCATCACCATGATAATTGGGTTCCGTGTCGGAAGTGACGTTGTTACCGAAGGCCGAGCGCCAAACGTGTTTTTTTACTCTAGTAGGTTATGGATTTAGTCCATTGTGGCCGAGGCTTGGGCGAAGCAATCTCCATGATTATATCCGGGCTATCTTTCAAGCAACCTTTGGTGCTCACCCCGGGTGCATTTTTTTTGTAGTTTTCTCTAAATATGGTAAATTTGCTTCGTGGAGGGTAATTTTGTTATTGTGGAGGGAGAACAAAAAATAAGAGAAACTAGTGTCTTACAGTTCATGAAATGTCCTGTCACATGAAGCGACTCCTTGCCCCCATGATTACAATTGACTAAATCAAGCATGGATAAACCAAACTATAAAAGCTAAAAACGAAGTAACTAGCATTCAAACCCGACATCAATCGTAGTAGTACATATCTGGTGGATAGTAGCCTTGCTTCATCTTACGCTCAGCAGCTTTGACCCAGTTTTCTCTGTCATCACTCAAGACCTTGATATTTTCCAACTGTGCCTCGGAATCCACAAACTCGACATGAGCAGCGGTTTCAATGCAGTTTTTGAACAACCTAACCTTGCGGTATTTAGCCCAAACAGACACACTCTCGTGAGGATTCTCGATATGGGCACTTTCGCCTTCAACAGACTGAATATATACAATGTGGCCTTCCAGAGAGAACTTCTTGGAAGCGACGACATCGTAGTATTCGGCACAAACAGCCACCAGATCGGTCAATTTAGAAGATCTTTCCTCCAATCCTTTGACGTATTGTTCTTTCCTGTCCTCCAGACTAGGGCCGAAACGGCTCATGCCGTAAGAGGCAACGAGCGAGATGTAGAAGAGAAACAACAAATACATTTGATTTTTTGGTGTGGAAAAAAGGAAACGTCTTCTGGGAAATGTGACTATTTATGGTCCTTGCAAGTAGTTCGTCATCTCAGGGTTTGAGTCACAATTGGTTTGAACAATACAAAAAGTAGCCAGTGGCGAATAGCCAGTGGCGAAGAACATGGTCTGTATGTCAGAGCTACGTCACCATTTGGGAAAGCAAGTAATGTATGGCGATGTATGGAGATTATCAGATATCAGCGATATTGGTATTTATGGAATGGTGTAGCACCGTTTCGTTTGGAGACATATCCTTATGAAAGTATGGGTCCAAAAAGCTCCAATTGCAATTAGAAGAGCCAGATTCACCAACCCTGGTGGCAAATTCATCTCTTCTTGGAATGACGATTTCCATAAAATATGACCGAAATTCCCCCATTACAATGCGTCGCTAAAACTTCAAGTTCTTGGAAATACAGCCCTGTATGCCCTTCGAGCAACACATAATCTTACATGATCTTTGTCATTACCATATCGGTTTCCTGCCCAGCAGTCCATGTCTCGTTTTGGTGACAATGGGATGCAAATGTGCTTGTCTGTATTTCTCGGCGAGCCACTGAAAATAATGAGATTTTGGTAGATCCGGGTTAATTAGATTTCTTTCTGATGGTTTTATTTCCTGGTTGATCTAATTTATTGCTAATTCGTTTAGTCGGGTCCACTTTGACTGTTATTAGTGTGAAACTGCAATTGGGTTCTCTGAATCCACGACTGTTTTGAACACCACTAGGCATTCACGTCTCCGCTTCAACGCTAATATGGATAAAATTTAGCTTCAATGAAAAATAATAACCACCATTTCCATGAAATGACCAGAATAGTGGGAATGGTGTCCGCACGTGATTGGTCACGTGACAACGAATTTTCAACCACCCCATTTAACCCCGGTTTGACCACATATCAACCTTTGCCATCCCATAACCTTCCCAAAACCCTCCTCACCCCAAAACACCCTAGTCCATTCACTACCACTCCCATCCCGGTGGCGTGAGTGTGACCTGCCTGCATGCGCGCACATGGGACCCATTTCGCCTCCTCCTATCAACTACACAATCTTTTTACCAAAATGTGCTGTGAATGTTTTTCTGACATTCTCCTTGTCGTGATTTCCGTGCTTTTCCCTCCGCTTCCTGTATGGATCCGCCGTGGTGTCTGTACCGCCGATTCGCTCATCAACATCCTTCTTTGTATTCTCGGATACCTCCCTGGCTTGATCCACTCGTGGTACATCATCGCCAAGTACCCTCCTGGTGCCTACAACGACCAGAGAATCTACTATGTTTACGAGAATGACTTGGAGAGACAGGGTGGAAATCACAGACACGATCATCACCACACTCACAGCCAGCAGCCTGGTCCAGTGACTGGTCCTAACTATGGTGCCACCTCCACGACCCCTCATCAGCCGGGAATCAACACCGGATCTCCTCCAGCGTACACCGAGATTCCCAAGTAAGCTTGTTGATGTTGTGGTGAGTTTGGTGAGGTGGCTTGGTGAGCTTGCGAGACTCGGTTAGTGATAAGCGGGTATAGATACGAGGCGCTTCCGGCGAGAGGGAGGCGCCTGAGACACGATTATGATTGGTTTGGGCAGTGCCTGTAATAAATTAAATGAAGATGAAATGTAGACTGGTGGGGTGGTGGAGTGGTGAATGGAGGATATGGTGGCGGCGATAAGGAAGATTGTGGGGAAGAGGAAGATGGGAGTGAAGCCAGAGAAGAAGATGGTGTGAAAGATAGCAAGAAAGGGGCTTTCCAGATTCAAGATTTCTGGCAAATTATGATATTCTTATTATGACATCTTCGAAGGATGTATCACCTCTCTTGGTATGTTGCTGTTGGCTGCGAAACACCATGAAGTAAGCAATACCAGAAATCGGGTTATTCACAAGATTGGTTTTTCTGAAGTTTTCCACACCAGCACCTTTTTGAAGTTTGAACCGTTTTTTAATTGGAGAACTTTACGAAGTCGTCTATCGCTGTTATAGCTTCGATCCTCGTGGCTCAGTCCCTTAGCTCCAGTAAAGCCATACATTCATATCGCTATTCTTCCGCAGATATCGAAAAAAGTTTCAAATGAACAAAAAGAGAAAATTAAAAGATCTGGTCTCTTTTCCAAAGACACCTTATACGACACCTCCAACTACTCAGTCCACCCCACGCTTCACATGTCAGAATACCACAAAACCACACAAACCGACGATTCTCCAAACTCTCGATATTCTCTAAAATCTTCACCATCCAAATCCCTCCTGACCACCAAACCACCCAAACCAGCCCCATTCGCCGATTACCGAATCGGGAAGGTCAACGTCGTAAGACCAGTTTGGCTGCGAAACTGAGACACCAGATCTCAGCCCCTTCCGAATCTCCTGATTGGGTGGGCCATTACAGAAAACCCCATACAATTGGAAAACACAAAATCTCTAAAAAGGCGTTTCCATAAAAAAGTGGAAATTGTCATCCCGTAGATCACAGCCTCCACCCCATATCACTTCCACTGAATCAACCGCGGTTACCAGCACAGAAGCACCCTACATAAGCACTCAAAAGGGCCACCCCAAACGACCCACCAATCCACCCATTGACCTCCGAAAACAAAAAAGCCCATAAACATCCAAAACCCTTGCCTCCCTTCCATCACTCCATCTTTTCCATTTTCCATTTTCCCATTCTTCTTGTTTTTGCCTCTCCCTCCTGCGCATGCACCACGATAAATACCAGCCGTTTTCCTCCCGCGCTTATCTTATCATGAACTTGGTATCCCAATCGGTGGCCACCATGGGCGACCCTAACGCCCGGGAAACGCCCAATATTCCGTCGTCGATCGACTTGGCCCAGTCGCTTAAGGACTGGTGGAACTGCTCGCTGAATTTGAGAAAACCTACGCTGGGACTCACCAACGACAAGTTTGTTGCTGCCCGAAACCGCTTGATCCGCTTGGAATACGCTTTGTACCGGGCGATCTTGTCGAACGACGTGGCCATGGTGCCGCCGGGCGAGACGGACCCGGATATGCCCGGAACGGCCATTGTGGGTCGTTTTCTCGATGTGCTGCTTGACTCCCAGGTGTACATCCACGAGTTCGAGATCTCCAACCGTTCCGACCTCTCGCTTCCGAAAAAGGACATTGTCGTGATCCACGGCTACATGGCGGCGCTGGGCTACTTTGTCAAGAACTTCGAGGCCTTTGCCAAGTCGTACGGCAACTTGACCGTGCACGTTATCGATATGCCTGGATTCGGCAATCTGGCACGGCCCAAGTTCCCGCCGGAGTTGCTCAGAACGCCCAAAGACGCGTCCAAGGCTCAGCAGGTCCAGCAGGTGCTTGCAGTGGAGGACTGGTTCATTGACAAGTTCGAGGAGTGGAGAAAGCAGAAGGGTCTCGCTAAATTCGACTTGGTGGCCCACTCCATGGGCGCCTACCTCAGCAGCTGCTACATTATGAAGTATAATCACCAGAACATTATCTCGAAGTTTGCGGTGGTAAGCCCCATGGGCACCGAATCGAGCTCGGTGAGTCTCATCAACGAAAAGAACCACCAGCGCAACTTCCACGACGGCGGAGACCCTCTCGAGGAGATCTTTGCCACTCAGGACCCAGAAAACGAAACAAATCCAGAGCTACAGCGCTTGTGGGAGAAATTGGGCGAGCCTAAGTTTCCTAAAAATAAGCTTCTACAGACAATGTGGGAGTGGAGCGTCTCGCCTTTCCAGGTTCTCCAGATCTTCGGCCCCGTTTACCTGAAAGTCTTGTCGTACTGGTCGTTCCAGCGTTTCAAGAACCTCAAGGCGAATTCGGAGGATGCAGATGCCCCCGTCAACATCGACTTGATCAACAAGCTCCACGAGTACTCCTACTCGGTTTTCAACCAGTACCAGGGCTCTGGCGAACTTGCAATCACAAAACTCATCAACCACAACATTCTTGCTCGTCTTCCGCTCTGTGACCGTGGATTCATGGAACTTATCCAAAGCACCGGTCTTGATACTTTATGGCTTTATGGCGACAAGGACTGGATGAACATGCAAGGCGGGAACTACTGCGTGGAGAAGCTCAAGGCTTTGGGAGACGAAAAGGCGACTTTGACAGTCGTGAAAGATGCTGGCCATCATATTTATCTAGACAATCCCGAGGAGTTCAACAAGGTCGTCTTGGCCTTCTTGGGTCTCGGTGAAAAGACTTAACTAAAGCAGATGCACAAGGTTCTGCAAAGCCTCGGCGCCATCCTTGCTGCCTAGGTTGCTGATAGCATTCATCAACGAGTGAAGCTCTATCTCTCGCTTCATAGACTCTGACTGAGCGTGGGCATTTCTGATCACATCGACCGGAATGCCTGCTAGCTTGGCGAGGTTTAGACCGTAAGAATTTGACACAACACCTTGCGCCAACTTGTATAAAAAAACCACCTCTGGCCAGTCCTGGTCTGTTCCTCTATTAGTCTCCAAAAACGACATGTGGTAGTTCTTGACGTTTTCAAACTCGCTTTCCAAAACATGCAATGAAGGGTAATGCGTGATGAATAGCGTCAACGGCTTTTGGTCGCTTTCTATCATGTATCTCAAAATCGAATAGGCCAAAGCAATACCGTCACTTGTACCCGTTCCTCTACCGATTTCATCAAGCACAACTAGCGATTTTGAAGTGAAGCTGTTTATGATACTGGCAGATTCTGCCATTTCAACCATGAACGTCGACTTGCCTCTGAGGATGTTGTCGGAAGCACCCATTCGTATGAATACTGAATCAAATACGCCCAATGTTGCCGATTCACAAGGAATGAATGCTCCAATCTGCGTCATAATCACAGAAAGAGCAACCTGCTTGACATACGACGATTTCCCGCCCATATTGGGTCCTGTAATGATCATGACTCGATTCTTGTCATGCGATAAATCGACGTTGTTTGGAACATACGTTGAATTCTGCGCCAAAGCATATAGAATCGGGTGGTTTCCCTCCTTGATATCAACCACTTGCTCGTCCACAAGTCTAGGCTTGACGTAGGTTTGGTCTTCTGCTCCAACAGATGCTAATGACAAGAGGCAGTCAAAGACGGAAACGTTGCTGACAATGTGATGAAGATGCTCGTAGTGAGAATCGATCTCCTTGAGAAACTTGTTGAAGCATTCGTCGCACACTTTGAGGAGTTTGTCTTGATGGTAGTTGAGCTCCTTGTGAAGTCTGCTAACTTCGGGTGGTCTGAATCTGGAGACTGACTTGGTGCCACTGATCTTGAGCCAATCTGATGGCAATGCATCGACGTTTTTTCCGTTCCTAACCTCAATCAAATGTGTGTCTTTGAGGTTGGAAATGTACTGAAGCTGTGGTCTGTTTAAGAACAGTCTTATGGAATTGAGCTCTTCACCTAATTGAGTTTCAACCGCTTCAATGTTGTCTTGCTCCTGTTGAATGCTTCCGAATCTGTCATCGCCGAGGTTGAAGAATTTTGTCTTTTGATCGTTGAGATTACTGGTGTCCATGGCAGCTGAAGAGTTGATCAGACCGAGTAATTGTTCAACATGAGGCTCTTTAGCAAGTTCTGCCATCTTTTCCAACAAGTCTTGTAAATAAGAAGAGGTATTGGCAGCCTTGAACTCAGAAAGACCCTTCTCCCCAAACTTTTGGAAAACGTCAAGAACATCGCTGAATCCTTTGAGCATTAGGTAGACATCTTTTCGAGCAATCTTGTCGTTCTTGTACTCGGCTGAGTAGTGGACCTTGATCAAGAGCCTGTCTAGATCAATCCCATCCTTTCCGAGCTTCTGTATTGTCGATTTGAGAACGTCCAACATGTGCACAAAGCGGCCGTCTCGGAGAGTTTGTACAGCTGTAAGCCTCTCCTCAATCTCATCCTTATTAACAAGCGGTCTTGAAATCCATTTGTGGAGAAGCCGGGAGCCACTTTTGGTCTTCGTGTGGTCAAGTAACCATATGAGTGTGCCTTTTCTGGAAGAGGGATTATCCTCGACTTCGAATATATCCAATGCTCGTAGCGTGTTTGCCGGTAGGAGCATGTACTTGCGGGAATCTGTAAATGACGATATGTTGCTGGGAATGGTGAAGACGTTGCTGAGTTGGAATTCGGAAAGATAGCTTATGAGCTCGTTGATGCATCCACATACTGCAGCGTGATAGTTTAGCTGGTAATGGTCTGACAAATGAGACACCTTTTCGTTCGACTCAACGCTGGAGAAGAATTTTTGCAAATCTGCCTGGACTTCCAGCTGCTTCTTCTGTACCCTGAACTGGACCGATGCAGAGGGATTTCTTAGTTTGACAATCTTCTGGGTTTCATGACTCATGGACGAGCCGTTGTTGATGATCAACACTTCTGACGGAACCAAGTACGCAAGACGCGTCTCAAGCTCATCCTTGCTGCTGTTGTCGGAGAACACGTCGTAAATGATGTCTCCTGTGACTGGCTGAACAGCAACTATAGCAGTGTTTTTGGCATCACCCTCGTGAATGGCCATAATGTAGCTGTTGGCTTCTCCCGATTCGTCCACTTGACCAGACCGGTTTATGCTTGGGTCTCCTGTAAGCATTTCGTCGCCCATGTAGGTCGCTTTGGTGTATACGCCAGTGATTTGACGCTCGAAAAGACCCGATTTCGATTCGGCAGATTTGATGGCGGCCGTCACTGTTTGCTTCACGACTCCCACCTTCATTCCATGGTTGAGGAGCCTTTGCAAGTGAATGTGCAAACGGTTATCTGGAATGGAGCAGTATGCGAATCTGTCGTGGGTCCTCTCGTCCAACTCGAGATTGCCTCGTATAAGCATGATGTTTAGGAGCTGCAGCGCCACCACGGCGTCGTTGCCAAAGAACTTGAACTTGTAGCCCACCTGAATCGCCAAGATCTTATCTGCATTGGCCCGCTTGAGCTCTATGAACTGCTTTTCAAGCGGCGTTAGCTTGGATTTCGATGTTTTTGGCTGCGCTGTCTTATCTGCGTTTCTAAAAGAAGCCAATTTAGCTGGTTTGGCTTTCTTTGGGCTCGGGGGTTCTTCGCCATCGCCGTTGGAGCCATGCTGGAACTGAGAAAGCTTTCTTTTGGTGGCCAATGTTTCCTGAGTTGGGCTTTTTTCAACAGGCAGGGGCAACTCGGCTTTGACAGTGGCTCTAGGCGTGAAAAACGCGCTAATGGAGCGCTGTTTCTTTCCCGAACCGGGCGTTTTTGCCATGGATCAAATGTTGCAAATTCGCTATACTCTAGCGAGGCTCTCATATAGCACGCATACAGTACACCCGGTGGATTTTGGAAAACTCATGGAAGCCAATTACCTTTGTGCTTGAATTCAGTGGTCGGTTGTTGGTTTTCTTTTAATGTTCTTAAAACTCGATCCAGATTACCGCTGTCCGTTCTCTGTTTTCCTGTCGTCCGTTCATTCTGGTACACCATACGACGCTATCCTGATTAAGCCCCAACAAGACCTATGAAAGACCATGGAAACAAGCTTACTTTTCTTTTTATTTTTTTTTTTTGCTTTTCGACAGAGCTTCAAAAATCCGTATCGCCGCTGCCCCTCGAGGATATCAGCCACCATCACGTAAACCAAACCTCAGTGCAAGCCCTATACCCATCACTTTGACCCTTTTTGCTTCACCTTGAGGAGCTGCTTCTTGTACCTTTTGAGGGTTCTCGTTGGCATTGGTGGAATCCTATCGGGGATGCCGTTTGCAATCAAACTCGGAGGAGCTTGCGATGGAAGATTGCGTCGAAACAAGTCAAGTGCACTTCGAAGGAAGCTGGGTTCAGCAGCTACGGGAGGCGGTGGTGGTGCAGTCTGAACTAAATCTTCCCGCCTTTGCTCCACAACTGCTCTTTCTGGCTCTTCAGTGGAATCCTCGGCCTCGTAGAACTTATCCTCTCCAGCGCTTTCAGGAGGTGCTGCCTCCTTCTCGGCTAAATCATCATTTACATTCTCCTCGGTTTCCTTCTTGTCCTCTGCCTTTTGCACCACCGGCTTGGGCTTCTTTTCGGGATAATACACATTGGGCTCTCTATGGTCCTGCAAAGGCGGTGTCAAGTAGCAGAGCGTCGACCGTTTAGTGCAATACGGTTTGGGTCTTTTGTTGGATCTGAAAAGCACAAGCACAAAATACTCCTGTGGTTTTCTCGTCTCGTACTCAAACTCGTCGTGGATCGTGAGAAGCAGTTTGATGGTCGATTTGGGATCCAAAGGGGTACGCAAGAAGAGAAGCACAGGCACGGGCTCCTTGATGACGTTGATGGCGATGTTGCCCTTGCTTGTGCAATGCAACGTATTGTCGAAAAGGGGAAGAATCTCTCGGTAAGCTTCGACATAGCACTGCTTGGTGGGTTTGAGTGTGATCAGGTCGCTGCCAAAGTTCAGCATCTTGACTTTGAAGAGCGTGTTTTTCGTGGATTCCTCCATCTTCACCAAATCCATCTCCTTGAGCAACACGTTGATTCCGATCCTGGGTTTCATCTCGATACTGAAGTAGCCTCTATAGACACTTCGAGGAATGGGATTCCGCTGGTACCTGAAACGAAAGTATGACGACTGGAACCAAAGGGAGGTGCATTGGAGGATTCTTTGGGTTTCACGAAAGGCAGCTTCGTTTAGTTGATGCTTCTGCTTTTTTGAAAGGAAGTGCCAGAAATCCACGTATCGAGTCTGGTCTGTTTTGGCGATTTCTGTGAGTGCAATAACGGCCCATAGGAGATTGGCTTGTTGGTTTTTCTTCAGTGGAATTGGGAATTCAACTGTTTTTGACGGAAGTGATTCGATCATTTTTGGGTAAAGAAGGTGGTATCAAGGGGGACAATTTCAGCGCACCTTTTTGCAGCCATCCTCACGGAGGGGAGGGTGGGTCAATAATTGGGTCGGTGATTAATGCAAATTTTAAAATTTATTGGATTTATTCAGATAGTCGGTTTATTAAATGTGTCTGAAAATTGAAGATTACTTGAGAGTTGTTGGTGTGTTTCACGTTGCCCGGTGTTTCAGATCTACTTCCGAGCCCAATGCGGAAAGCTATCAGATACTCCAATACCAGTAGCAACGGCATAATTCTATGAACATGAATTTGAGAATTGAGTATATAGAATTGATGTAATGGCATCTTGTTGAAATTGCTTCCTTAAACAAACTACCAAGTCAACCTAATCGTCTTCACCACATTGTACTACGAACAACGCTCTCTGTACTATCGTTATAGCGATAGGCTGGTTTTATCTCGCTGAGATGTAAGATACAATGAAGAGCCTCATCAATAATTACAATCACCAGTTCCTCGAATAAATTCCAGCTGCGTCCACGAGAGACAATGAGGTCTTCACCACATTGTACTACTAATTCAGCATGAACCATGAGACCTAAGCTCCAACAAATTAAATCACCATGACATAGTTCAGTTTTTTTGTTTTGTTTAATGGATTATTCAGTACACAACCAAATAAACCTACTTCCTCTCCCTCTACAGACCCCGGCAGATCACAAATGTATTGCTGGCAGCTGATTACCAACTGCGATGACTATAGATGCAAGGTCGTCAATCGTCACGAACCCGCGTGAGTTTGATGCTGTTGAGGTCCCGCTGCGTGTGCACGGAGCTCAGCGAAGACATGGTCGACGTCCGGCTGTCCGAACGGCGATCTTTGATTGGCGAAGTCGTTTCACTTCGTCTCACCTTATCTCGAGGTATGGTAGCCACAAACGAGTGAACCACCTGGTCCTCGGGCACGGCGTCGTGGGACCGCTGGAGTCCAAGTTTGATTGTATCCATCAGGTTGTTGAACTCCTCCGTCAGCTCCAACGGCGATGTTGGTCTGGAACGGATCATGGAGTCTGAAGCATTGGCATGGCGAAAGAGTCTTTCCGGACGTGCTGGTAGCGTTTCCAGGCTTCCGTTGGAGGTCGACATTCCAAGTGCCAGCGAGTGGATCACAGAAGGCGTGGAGATGTTTCTTCGAAGTGAGCTTCGTCTGGTGCTGAAACGAGAGGTTTCAAGACTCAACGGCGACGACAGTCTCAGCGGATCGGCATTTTCCACGGCTCCGTTCGACCCAGCGCTGGTAATACTACGACGTCGAGATATGCCGAGAGGCAGGAAATGGAACGACGAAGAGCGGATCGGTGGAGAGTGAATCGACGACATGGACCGTCTTCTGTCGGCGTTCAGGATGCTTTTTTCTTGGATCGGGGCGTTTTGTGTGGACCCCAGGCTGATGGAACGCTGGACTGCTGAGCGGTCGAGTGAATGTTGCGATGGAACCGACGGTATAGCGGTGACTGGAACAGGCAGACTAGCTTCAGGAGCCGGTGCTTGTGCCGTAGGGAAATGGTTGTTTTCGGTGATTTGCGGCTCGGGAGAAAATTCCCGAACCACCTCGGGCGTCCCGGTGGACATGCTGTTGATGCTGGTGCGTCTCTTTGAGCCACGAACAGATGGAGAGATGGTGACCGATTTCAACGACGGCGTTTTCGGGAAATCGATCAGCAACGGCGTCACGGGACTCGACATCTTGACGGGCTTGGACGCGGCGTTGGTGTTGATGGAGATCGGAAGCGGTGGAGGCTTGTAGCCATGAACAGACGCTGTGTTGGATCTGCGGCGAGAATTGAGCTTATCCAGCGGAGAAAACGACGCATCGTTTCCCACGGACGCCAGGTGCATTCTCGCTTGTCTGACCAAGCCTTCGTCGCTTTTCTCAGGCAGAGCGGACGGCTTTGTGGTGGATCCAGATATGGAGGTTGAGTCTGGAGCTGTTAGGGACGATGCCAGCGATTGTGTAGAGGGCTGGAGCGAAACCATATCGTTACGTCCGCTTTCCGAAGGCGCAAAGGCCAAAACGGAGTCCCAATTGTCCAGCGTCAGCTTCAGAATCATCTGTTCCTCCTCTAAGGCAGATTCCACCCAGGCCAAGCGAGACTCCTTATACTGGACCTGGAGCTCAAACGACGCAGCATAGTCAATGGCCTTGAAGCCGTGTTTGTTCTTGATGGCCTCGAATTCCTCCAATTCCGCCAAAACGGCCTCCTTGCCGGAAAACTGAGGCTGACCTACCGCGGCCTGAAGCGTTCTATAGCACTTGCCCACAATGCACTTGACCAATTCCCGCAAGCCGGACGCGTCGCCGTAGGAAAAGCACAAATGTAGACACGTGTCGCCGTTGTGGTCCAGCATCTTCCAGTCTGCGCCAAACTCAAGTAGCAACTTAAGTCCGTCGGTGAAAGAATGAACACAGCAGTAATGTAGAGGGGTTCGGCCCAATTCGCCGCCTTTATGGTTGATCCACGGGTGGCCGGAAAACTCCTGCAAAAGGTAGTGTAGCGTTTGCAGGTGGTGGTGGAACACGGGCATGTGGAGCACGGTCAAGTTATCAAAAGTGACCATGTCGGAGTCCAGGTTATCCAAAAACGCTCTCTTCTTCAACAGCATGAGGTGGAAGCACACGAGGTAGTTGCCCCTGAAGGAGGCATAATGCAAATTGCACCAGCCATTGTTCTCTGGATCGGTATTGAGCCAGAGCTCCGGGAACCTGGCTAGGAGCCTTTTGGTGATGGGCAAGTTCCCGTCAATGACGGCTTTTCGAAGCCGTTCGGGCGGGTCACGCATGATCCGGAGATAAGGGGGTGGATGTTGGGCAGGCACGCCTGTTTTTCGGGAAGAACGGCTGGTTTGTTGAAGAGTAGTTGGTGATGATAAGGCATGGAAGCCGGCACAGCGGGCTATATGTAGGAGTGACATTTATTGTGGGAGGGAGGGACGGGGGGAGCCGGGTTTTTTGGCATGAAATTTTCAGAATAGTCAGTGGTTGGCTCAATTGGGGGATGGCTTGTTTTTTGGGGTTTTTTGGGATTGTGGTGGGGACAAATTGGGGGATTTCCTCGCACGGCTACTCAGGGGACGGACGGCCATGTATATAGGAAAACCGTGTTCGGAGGTGGGACTATGGAAATGGTGATTTTGGAAAATTGACTGTTTTGAAGAATTTTCAAACGGTGATTCTGGTGGAGTTTAAATATGGGATTCTGCCATTGTTGCGGCATGGCGGCTAGTGAGGCTTAGAGGGAAAGGCTTCACTCACAGTAGCGAGGAGGCATGAATGAGACCGTGTGGAAGGTGCCGTTTCTTTTTCCGGGTTGCCTAGGGAAAGTGTCTTTTTGTTTGGATGAAAATGATTTTTTTCAGTTGTCTGTTTTGTAGTTTGGTGAATTTGGTAATAAATTGGTGGATCCGCACAGACGCACCGAAATGTGTCAAAATGGGAATATCGGCGCAAAAAAGAGAAGGCGTTGAGTGAGAAGGAAAATGATGTCCATAAAGCTTTTTAAGGGGTGGGGAAGGCTACAGGGTGGATTTTGGAAAAATTGAAGGGGTGTAGGGAGATTTATCGGGTGGTGCTCGAGGACGCCGCACCAGTGGTTGCAAAAGTCCGATTTTAACGGAACTCCACAAATGGAAGGTGCTGTATAATTTAGCTGTAATGGGAGTTCCACTACAGAGAAAATTAGTAGTTTAATTGAAGAGGGGTAGTTTGTAGCACCAGTTGAATGATAGTAGTCTACACCTACCATTCTTGCTTCCACCAAGGCACAAGAACCAAAACAGACAGCTGCTTATTTTCTAGAATCGTAAAAAAATATGAAAAACAAGAAAAGCTTCCATTTGTTGTCGTCAAATGCCATTTACTTATAGCTACCCCAGAATCTGAGCCTGTACCTATAACAGCATGTCCAATGATCACTCCTCAACCACAACGCAGTACAAGCCATCCACCACCCAAACTCCAGCTTCCCCTCCAAATTACTGAAAACTAACCAATCTTTTATCTCTAAAGTATAAATGAAAATCACTAGATCACCATCTTCCATATCCAGCCAATCACAGCATCGATGCACACCGACTTTCCACCACCACTCAAACAACAGCACACCCACCACTATCTTCATCTCCTAAAAGTAACAAATCATCATTTTCACCTTCCAACACCCCCCACCTGTCGACCATTCCACGATCGAACACCCGATTCTGGACCTCGCATCACGTGCTGCCACTACCGCTACGGTCGCACTTGATAACCACTATAGCCGATTTGCAACCACTCATATTTTGCAACCACCATGCGGATTCTAGCGGTGAGTGACCTCCAGGGCAACTGGGACGCTCTTGAAGAAATCGTTTCCGCTCATCCGAACGTCGAGGCCGTGGTGCACACAGGCAACATCGGTCTATGGAACTCCAGCACCGTTGAACAGGCTTCTGACGTGAACTACCTCAAGCAGATCGTGGCGTTTCTGGAGCTTTTGCCGAAAAATGTCGTGGCAGAGCTAAACGACTTGCTGACAATCAACAACGCCCAGGATTTGGGCACGGCAAACCTGGTTTTGGCGGAATTCAAGCTGAAGCTTCTTCTGGATGCGCCGTTGGTCCATATGGACGAGTACTTGGCGGGACAAAAACGCCTTCCGTGTCCTTTATACACCACAATTGGTCCTCTTGACGATCCGTACTTGGTGGAGAAGTTCGTGGACGGCTCTTTGCGGATCCCAAACTTGAATATCATCGACCATAACCACAGCTACCTCTTGGAATCTCCCGATAAACCGCCCATCCGGCTCTACGGACTCGGCGGAAACTTGAAGGTGCACAGTCTTTTTGACAACGGCAAGCTTGGACTTAGTTCTGTGGCGGGGAAAGTTGGTGATTTGTGGATTACCTTGGCTCAGGTGGCCCAGTTGTTTGTGCACATGGACCGTTTGGAGGAAAAGGCCATCAACGTGTTTGTGTCCCATTCGCCCGTGATGAAGAACCCGCTTTTGGAACATGTGGCGATTATGACCGGAGCTGACTACACGATATCGCAGGGTCTCCATTTCAGGTACCCTGTTTCCGGCAACGGCATGAGTTTTGTGGATTCCATGGGCGGTCTGGCTGGGTACATTGAAAATTACAGGCTGAAGTTTTCCCGTCTACGGATGATTTTGGGTGAGCTCTGGGTGATAATCAAGGACGACGTTGCACGGGTGCTTGAACGGTCACATCCAGATCTCCAGAAATTGGTCGAGCTTGGATTATCGGTGTTTGACAAGATTCCTATAACGATAAGCGACTCTACAGAGAAAATCGTTCGTCTCACGTTGTATGACGAGGACGAGGATGAGGACGATATTGATATGAGCAAGCAGACACTCAAAAAGGTCAACGACATGTACTTTGCAGCGTACTACAACTTGTGGCATTTCAATCTCTGCGACTACATAATCAAGGACGACGACGACGACGAGGTGGACTACAATCTTGTGATTTTTCGTCTCAAGAAAAACGGCAATCTTGCCTTGGAGCACTGCAACAGTTCAGGCTTCAATTTCCAGAGAGAGGAGTACGAGGAAGAGGACGACGATGCGCTTAGGCAGACCAAGGACCTTTTGAACAGCACCTATAAGGATTTCAAGAGCCGCAGCAAAACCAAGGTCACCCGGCGCCGTGGAAGGTATCCACAGGTTTAGGTGAGAGTCGAGGGGAGCAGAAGACGTGAGTGGAATTGAAAAAGGGATTCGGAAACACGGAAATGGACAAGCTGCGAGGACCCAAGCGGCCGCAACGGAAACTAGTTGAAAGTATATAGAAGAGATAGTATATGACGGAGGTGTAGGAGAGAGTATATGGTGGAGGTAGCTGGGTTGGAAGATTCGGGTTGATGGATGAGGCGATGGGACAGTGGAGCGATGGGGAAAATAATGAAAATTTATCATTTTCAACACACTGCTCAATACCACTGGAATATGGGTACTCTTGCATTGAATCGATGCACACTCATAGACAACCCAAAGCGATAACTCAAAATATCAAATCAACAAATCAACAAATCACCAACCAAAACCTCCCGCTACATCGGGTTTTCTCTTTTCTCGTTTATTCGTATGGTACAATGCAGAATTAGTGGGAGCCCTCGATGAAGTCGTTCTTGACTCTGTAGAAGATCCAGAACCACATGGTGGCGCCCAAGATCTTGGCGCCCCAGTACTGCTCGGGCTTCACGTGAGGCTTGCTCACGGCAGCGTGACGGATGAATTTGGCGAGGTTGTGGGCAGCCATTTCAGGATATTTGCTTGAGTAGGAGGGTTTATGATTTTTTTGTGAGCGCTATGGTTGGTCAGGACGTGTATGCAGGAAAATCGAGAAATCTTGAAAAGCTCTGAGAGTGAGAGTTGAGAGAGTTGAGAGAGTGAGCCTGGTGTACGGATGTCTTAACCTTGGTGCGAGGTGTGTATCCTTTGTAGGCCGGTCTGCGGCGTCGTGGGCTGAGGACCCTATTATGCTTGTTTCAGGTTGAAAGGCTTGCTAGGGTAGGCCGAAGAAAAGGCATCGGGAGGGCCCGTGCTGTATGCAGTACGTAGACCAGCAGCAGTACAGATCCGGTTATCCGGCATGCGCAGGGCAGGAGAAAGCGGATGTCCTCGGTGCCGCCTGTGCATGGGGTCTGCAAGCATGGCAGTAATATTTTGTTATGGCGATGTGGTAGCAGGTGCGGCGGCGCTGCGCAACACGATATATTATTTGTGTAGTGGGATTCCAGGATGGTGCGTGGCTGCAAAAACAATCATCATACTGCGTCCGGTGGGACCAGGGCGCATGGCCAACATGAAATGTTCTCTGCACGAGCTCGTCTACCGAGCCTGTAGCATCACTGCTGATACATTAAATAACGGACTTCTCTCGACTGCAGCGTGCATGCCCTCTAGAGAGGGTAATACGAGGGGAGGCCGGCCTAGTCATAAACAGCTTTAATAATACAGTAAAGAAGGGACGACATTGCACCGATAATATTCCGTAGCACCACATTATCTGTGGCTTCCATGTCTCACCACTGTGCACCGAAGCATATACACAATCGGCACAAGCCTCGAGAGGCGTGACTTTGATAATATCGAGCCCTGGAGCTGGATCTCGGGTTACCCTTTTGGGAACGGCATCACAGGCATCACCAGCCTCACCAGTGGCAGACCCCACCACCGGTCGCTTACATAAGGGGGACCACTTACGGGATTTGAAAGAGGCCTTTTTTGGACTTTACTAAAATCAACAAATTGTAGAACCAACGCAGCACCACTTCCCAAAAGACCAAACCGCCAGCTCCATTATTATCAAGAAAACACCTCGCAACACCACATGGCGACTGTGGTTCATGTCTTGGCCCCGCCTCGAGGCGAGAAACCAAAAACGGTAATCCGGGGCAAGTAGGCCAAAGAAAAACGTACGATTGAAGCCACCTTTTGAAGTTGCTCCGTATGACCGGGGTTCCGCTGGGGTTCTCCGCAGCTTCTAGAAGCCTGGAAGCGGTGGAAGCTTCAGCCACCATGGAGACGCAAACAGTGAAGCGTTTTTAATAGACATTGCAAAAAAAAAAAAAAAAAACCAAAATGCAACGTTGCATTTAGCCCCAGCATCACCAGCTTCGTACTCCTGGACGTCAACCTCCGGCGGCCCTCTGCTGAGCTTTTTCCGAGGCATATTATCCGGAACGATAACGCAAACGCCGATCGGACCCTGCCGTGGCAAAATACCCTAAACTTGCTCGGGGCGCCAAAAAAAAAAAAAAAATATTAATTGTTTGCCAGATAATTTGCATGCCATTTCGTGCGGTGTGTTTCGTAACATGGCCTTGGCTTGCAGTATTTTCGACTTATGCCTGGTTTCGACACACGCCGCAGAACCATCCAAGGCGCCCTAATGCAAAGGTGATCAGGCAAGCTTGATGAAGGTGCAGTGGGTGGTGATTTGGAGAACTTTTAGATTGCTTTGATCGAGACGATTGAGTCGATGGAGGTGAAGCATATGATGAAGCAGCATAGCAGCATGAAGCAGCATTCCATACAATTTTCTTATTTCAAGAGTCTGTCACCAAAACGCAACTTGCCATTTGGTAAGCAGCTCCGCTTACATCGGTGGGGCTGCATGGCATGGATTAGAGCAACCAGGTGAAGCAGTGGGTCCGATCGGTGTGGATCGCTGGAATTGGATCCTTCTATTTTCTGGGGTTTTTAGAGCTGGCGTCGTATTGCAGGACGGTTTTGGGGGTGCTTTGTTGGGGCGGCAGTGGGACAAGTATTAAGGTAATAGTTGGTTTTGGTGGGTGACTTGGTGGTGGTTTTGATGGATGGATTAGTCGTATTTTTTTTTTTGAATTGTAGAAATTCCACCAAATGCAATTGCTTCATGGCTTGCTGCATCGGCGGGTTCGGGACATTGGGCCGTGGGGCCGTTGGGAGGTGGAATTGGGCTCCTAGGGCTCTTCATATGATTGCTGGTTGAAAACGTGTGGTGAAAAGGCATCGTTTTTTTATTCTTCAAACAACAAAGTGGCACTATAAAGCTTTTTGGAGCCCAAAAACCATCCATAGCCTTCCATGTTTCCCACCATCGCTTCAAAAAAAATTTGACATGGTGAAACCCGCTTTTCGTGAATTCAAGAGAACCCCAAAATTCCTAACCTCCAAACCACATCTTCAAAACAGCCCTTCATCCACTAAACAGCCCGCCATCACAAAACTCAACCAACCTCACGCAAAGCAAATCAAAAACGTTGATATTCGGCCCTGCTGCTCCCAAATCCCAATTTCAAACTCACCCACTCTTCCACCCATTTTATTAAATCCACCCCACAGCCACAAAATCGTCCCAATCACAGGATCCCCATTCAAAATTACAGGAAAGCAAAACTCATAAAGCAATTTCGAAAAAACCACAAAGCGAAATCCACAACGGGGAACCCACAACAACTACAATAAACGAAAAAAAACTGCCCCTACGACGATCGACACACCTCACCCTAGCACGCCTGATCCTCCTCGTCTAGACCCTCTTGTTTGCAAATCTCGAAGCCTAAACGAAAATCACATTTTTCTTCATTCTCTACCGTAAAAATGTGTTGCGGTTCTGACTCTCCAACCGTGCTTCCATGAAACCAGAAACACCAGCGGTCATAACGCCAAGGGACTCGGGGTTATACCCGTTTTGGGCTACATTCCCACGGCAGATCGCCTGGAGGTGCCAGAGGCTAAATAATAAACCGCTGGGAGGCACTCGGGGAGAGGAAAAGTGATCTCCGAGCGACCGTGCTTTATAATAGCCGCTAGGCGTGAAAGGGTCTTAATGGCTGAAGAGGTTGCAAATGGAAGGGGGTTCTTTCTTTTTCTGCCCCACAGAAGCTTCTATTGCTGAAGAGCAATGCTCTTTTTGGTTTTTTACGAGGCTGCACGTTTAGCCCAATGCGGATTTCTCGTCAGGGCCGTGTTCGCTGCTTCAAAGAACAATTTCTGCTGCCTGCACACAACCCACATCTTGCATCCCAGACGTGCGTCAAGATGTGCGCCCAACAGCGCATCGCAGGTATGGGGTGCACGCCGCACGCACATCGCAGTCTGCCAACCTGCGCCAGGAGACCCTCTGCCTCACCCGCCTGCGCCCTGACGCACCGTGCATCGGCGTGCCCCTCTTCAGAACCGACCGCCTGCCCTCGAATTGGCTTCACTTCCGGCCTCAACCGCCTCCGGTCACCCAGATGGCTCATGTTACATTTGCAAAAACAACTTCTCCAAGCAATTTTTCTGTAAATCCCACGAATAATTACCTCCAGCCAAGCCTCTGTCGAATCGAATCACCTCCAGCAGAAGCGTGGAAGCTTCTTTTCTGGGTTTTCTTTGCTTTTTATTTTTCTACAAAGTCGTGACTCTGGACGAAGGGAAGCCCTTTCGACAGCCTCACATTTTCCGCAATTCACCAAAACCCCAAATGTCCCTTTCTTATAACCTTTTTTACATGTATGACCAATCATTCGATAATCCAAATGGAAAGGATAATTCCCAGTCACGATACGAAATTGCGCCGTTTAATGGCAACAAAATGGCTCAGCAAAAATACGCTTTTAGTCTTGTGCCCTAAAGTAAACAATCCATGGCACAGTTTTCCATTAGAGTCTCTTTCACAGGCCAAAATCACAAAACTCCTTTGTTTCAGCAGTCAATTAAAAAAAGGCTGTTTTGCCCTGCCCTGGCCTCGTTTAACCTTCGGCGCTAACAGCGTTTTTGTTTTCATTTTCTTCTTTTTCATCCTCGCTCTTAAACAAACTTCAGATAACCTAAATTCTTTTTCACCAAATGATCCAAGAAAACGAAAAAGCTTGAGCCCGGGAAGCTAAGCCAGCATCAATAACCTTCACACTGTCGGAATCATCAAAGTCGGATTGTATGGACAAGAAAATGCACCTCATCTTCTCAATGAGCTCTAATGCCAGGAAGCCCATCAACAAATGTTATTTTTTCCTTTCCACCATCTACTTCTTTTGTCCAATTCCATGACACCTTTGTTTATTTGCTGAACCGCCTTTTTCCGGGACCTCTATGCCAGGCGACGATCCCAATGTTGGCGGCTCACATTGTCTTCTATATGCGTTTTTTTTTTCCAAAAACAACCCAAAGCAGCACGTAAACCACCATGCCTCGTCTAGCCAGGCACCAATGTGGGCTGCTGGGCAAACAGGAACAATTATGACATTGGGGCCCTCAGCCTAGGCCTACCCACTTCCATCTTACGACACTTCCGGAGCATCGCTTATGTTGACAAGTGCTGCTGTGGTGCTTCCAAAGGTGGGGCAGAAACTGGGCCGACAGGGCCCGACAGGGTGGACGGTTACAAGCGATCACGCTGCCTCAGCCACTATGGCACAAAGCACAAAGAGCTAATCGAAACTTCGCCAGGCCCGCCTTGAAGAGCGTTAGCACTTTGGAGGCTCCGATCGTAGCCACCATTGATAAGCACAAAACACAATATTGCGCTTTTCCAGGAGCATTCACACCAAGCAGGCATTCCTTTATCGACTCAGCCGCTAGCCCACGGTCCAATGCACCTGCCACCACAACGATCAGCTAGGAATGCACCTCACCAAAGCGCTGGCGCCTGAAAAGACAATACCCGTGTGGTTGTCTGAAGAATGTCTTTGTAAGCAGCATGGCATTGCAGTTTCGGCAATAAGAGGCACGCATGCGGCGGTTTGATTGTTCGTTAGGTAGAGGCCCCAAAGCCAGCTGTGTTTGTTAGGAGCTGGGCAACGGCTCTTGTGAATGATCCATGACACTGGGGGAATTAAAGCCATGGGCAGCATGGAATGTCGGCAAGCCAGATTAGCAATTAGGGCGGGCCCAAAAGGTGGAGGTGGGCTCTATCGTACGATAAATAACAACAATGCAGAAAGAGAATCTTGCAACCGGGGAAGGTGTAGACTCACGTTATGATTTGGCTAGTGTAGAATTAAGATGAGGAAGGGGGGCCACGCCCAGCTACTGTTCAGCTAGACGCTTCTCCTCCTCCCGCTTCAAGTGCAAGCGGTAGTGGCGCTTCATGTTCGACTTGACATTGAACATCCGGCCACAGCCCTCCCACTCGCATTTGAACATTTTCACGCCCGTGTGTATGTAAAAGTGTATCTGCAACGACGACGGCCTCTTGAACACCTTGTGGCACACGGGACAGCGGTTGCGGCCCGTTTCAGGCGGCGGCGCCGTGTTGGAGTAGCCACTGAAGGACGAGCTCTGGCGGTACGGGTACTGCTGGTAATTGTAGCCCGGCAGCTGCTGGCCCTGGTAACTCTGAGGCATGTACATTTCGTTCTTGATGTATGACGAATTGGACGAAGGCTGCAGCGTCGCCAGAAGCACCAGCGACGAATTGTGAAACAGCAGAGGCCCCGAAACAGACGAAGAGCCGGCCGCCTGCGGCCCGTTGTGGTAGTACTCGTACGGTCTGTAGAGCGGCTGGGGCTCGTAGACAGCGGGAAAAGCGCCTTCTTCGTAGTAGCCCATCTGGGGCACATTGGGGTTGGGAAGTGCGCCAGGAACAGGGCCCGGGAGGCTCTGGAGACTCATGGGGTTGGTTGGGTTTGCCGGTAGCGGCATGCTATTGGAGCTATTGAGGCCGCTGGAGGAGCTCGACGGAGGAGCATGCGAGGAAGCGCCCGTCACGCTGGGCGGGTTGGTTGTGTTGTGGAGCGACGCCGTATTGTTGTTGTTGTTTTGTGCCGATGAGTTGTTGGCAGCCGCCGAGTTATTGCTGTTGTTGGGCACGCTGGCCATGTCGGCAGCACCACCCATGCTGGATTGGCCCAAGGCATTGGGCATGTTATTGTTTGAATTGGGCGCCAGGGTCGGCGTCAGCAGGCCTTCAAGACTGCCAGGCGGCGCATTGTGGAGCACGCCGGGCGCCATATGGGGCAAATTGCCCGGATGCAACTGAGAAGGCCCCAGATCCGCCACCTGGCTGTTTAGCGTCGGATTCAAGCTGTGAGAAGACGAGTCCGGGTTACGGTAGTTTTGGTAGACGGCCGGGCGGTCATGCCCCAGGCGATTGGGATAGGGCATTTCGTCGAGGAGCGGTTCCATATATGTGTTGTTTTGGAACCCTTCTCCAGTAGCCTGGGGCTGGGCCTGGCCGTGCCCGTGGGCATATGTTTGCGGGAGCAGTATAGTGGAATCTTGTGTGTGGGGGGAAGTCTGGGTAGGAAGGTTGGAGGAATTGGGACGGGGTGACGATCAGTGATGAGGCATGCCCAGTTGGCCTTTATTTGGGGAGTGAGGATTAGAAGGAAAAAGGGTTGAAAATAAAGGGTACGTTGATTTTCTGCTAGGCCGGGGGGTGAGGGCATGTATATATAGTTGGGGTTTTGGTGGTTGCAGACGCATGAGGGGCACGAGTCGGTGAGAGTTGATGTGCGAGGTGCGTTGCAGCCGCATGCAGCGTGCGTCAGGCGCTGCTGGGGGAGGGATAATTCTGGTGGTGTCCCGGGGGGTGAGGCTTGAGAGCAGGGTTGGTGAGGTGGGAAAGCGAAAGCAGGCCAAAAAAAAAAAAAAAAAAAAAAAATTGAGAGACAGGCATTATGCAGGTAGTGCATGCGACTCGCAACCTGCCTGCGTCTGCGTCTGCAGCACGCAGCGTGCATCGCATACTGGAGGCTCGAGAACGATCGGCAAGGGTTGTACGCAGGCGCCATAGTGCCTGGAAGCTGGCAGCATGGCCATAGTGAGTCTCCGCGGATGACCGGAAATCACCCAGAGCTGCGTTTCGGCTGCGCAGCCGGACGCTCCTCAAGCCGGAGGCGTGCAGCACGTCAAAAAAAATAACGGTGGAACGCTCCTGTCGCAGCCTGCGTGGTGGGCCGCGCGCTCGCAACCGCGTCACCTTATCCACGCAGGCATAACAAACCACCGAAATATTATTTAGCACCCCACGCCTCACACACAGACCTACAGCCAGCGTGAGCCGAGGAAGCGGGAGCTTCTAGAATGTCAATTTCCACCGTAGTATGTTAATTTCTCGAAAAAACCAACTTTCCCACACATTTCGGATTTTCGTCAAGATCCCCGTGACACTCCGAGCCCGTCGCAAACGGCGTGGCGAACCACGGCCTGACGTCCAAGACCATGCGGCTCTACCACCCAGGGTCCCGCGCTCCCGAGGATCTCCGGTCCCGCCGGCGCCAGCGACCAAAACCAACCAAAAAAAGAAGCCTACCATAATCTCCGGCTTTTCCTGATCACAACGGTGTTTTTAAAATTCGTGTACGACCCCTACATCACCACAAATCCGCACTCCAACTATTGGGTGCAAATTCGCGGGCATTACCGTGGGCGCTTTTTTCCAACAAAAAAGAAGCAACTCCACAATACCTTGCCATATGTAAGCTGTTCCCCGTTCAGGGGCTAAATTCAAGAATCTAGATGTACGGATCCAAAAATCTCTACAAAGTGTGACGTCCCCAGATTTATGAAGTCCGTTTTTTTTCGTAGTGGCCTCTCCACCAATCAATGGCTAGCGGTGCAGAAGGATTTGCCAAAATTACTTCTTTTGTGGCGGGCCGTATGGAATCCCAACATGCTTCTCTTTTTCCCCATTTTTGTCTTCCCCTTTTCCCTCTCCACATGCCTTTATTAAAGACGCCCGGTCGTTTTCGTTAAGGTGCCACTTCCACAAGCCGTTTTTCCATACATGGGCTTTGGAGGAGCGGGCTTACTGCGGGACTAACGCCGCTTTTGCAATGCTAAAAAATTAATGTCGCCAAACGCAGGCCTCGAGGCGACATGAGTGGAAAGCTGCAAAAAAGGCATACGATTCAAACTCACTTGCGGGCGACAAAGTCTCCCACGGTCGGGCCGCCCTGTTTTTATTTTTTGTATTTATGCTGGTGGTGGAATGCATGTTTTGCAAATGTCGCCAAAAATCGCTCGGACTTTCTCGGACTTAGCCACCTCTTTTAGTCTGCCTTCACCAACTGTAGAAACTTAATCCACGGCAAATCATCGTCGCTAAGGTATTAAACCGTCGATCACCGATCCACGCTAATCGGGTTACCAATTGAAAAGCTTGTGGTGTGGTCGGTTTCACGTTTTGTAGTTGGGCTGGATGGCCCGGTTTTCTGGTGATACCGCTCCACCACCAACGCTGCTTTTTGGGAATACCTGGTTTCACGCTGAAACACCCGAATCCGCTATTGACGCTATGAAATAGAATTTTTACCCGTCTCTGGGAACTGTTGGTGGGCGTGTTTCACCCTCCGGGGGCCCTTTTTTGAATCGAAACATCGCCCCTTGATCGTGGTTTTAGCCATGGCACTCGGACAGCAACTGAAAAATCACAAAACATGACCCGTTTTTGGGACGCTGTAAATTTGCTGACTTCACCTTTCCCGCCTGTTAGAACAGTCTAGAAAAGGCGAGGCGCCGGTGGCTCCGTTGGCGCCGTATTGTGAAACCACATGAAACACCTGCCGCTTCATCCACCGCCAGAGCCACCGCTATATCACGCAAAAGTCCGTCAAACGGCTTGCAAAAAATTCTACATTTCCACAAACCCCACAAACAGCAGCCCAATGTCGCCCGACATTGAAAACCCTTTGGTTTGACCGCCGTTGCACCCACAGAACGCAGTCATCAAGCCTCCACAACGGCTCCGGGGAGTCAGAACAAGCATAAACCTGCTTAAGCAAATCCACACCTCCGGCATTGCCCCGGCTTCAGCCCCGACCGCCTGCGTTCTGCAGCATCCCTAAAATTTCGGGGTTTCTTGTGGAGATTTAGATTCAGTATCGTATCAGCAGCCTGGGAGCCCCCCCAGCTGGTCATGCAATATAATGAAATTCTCCAGAATCCCCAATTAGTCAATCCCCAAATGCCTCCCCAAATGCCTCCCCCAATGCCTCCCCAAATGCCCCAATTCTCCATAACATCCACCCCATTCCTTCGTTTCCCCCCTCAGATGCAAATCTCGCCTACCAGGCTTCTAGAAGCCCGCCGAGCTCCCCGGCGTCTCCATGGAGTCCTTGAATATCGTCGATGCAGCCTCATGTGAAGAAGGCTGCCTGCCGATCAGCTCGCTCCATTACGGCTGATTTCCGACAAAGCATGTATCGGTGAAGCAGGTCCAGTGCACCCGAGGCAGCGGCAGCAAATGCATTGCTTTATTGTTTTTGAGGTCTTCTACGGATTTGCCGTGTGGATGTGGATTTGCGTGGTTCTCCCCTGAAGATTCTGCATCGTCCAACCTCCCCAGGCAGACCCTAGGCATCTGAAGCAACAAATCAGCAACAACAAAAGAGATTCCACCAAAACAAATTCCACTAAATCCACAAAGCCAAACCGCCCACCCACCGTATCCCTGAATGTTTCCACCATTCCAACCGAATCCAAGCCCCAGTCGCTTCAAACAGAAACCGTCCAAAACGGCCTGCCGCCGGTTATTGTCCAAATTCCTCTGTCCCCGCCAAACAAAAACAGGGCCTCGTAACCCACGCTTGCGCTTGTCGAACCAGCCTCTGTTTACTTCCCCTGCTGCAATTGTGCGCTGGATTTGCCAGTGATCGACCTCAATGGCTCTGATCAGCGTTTCCTCTCTGGGTACTCTTCGCTGGGCATTGTGCCTTGCTCTAGCGGGAAGCTTAAACTTGTCGAGGGGCTGAAGGGCACAGGTGATTTCAGGGAGCGTCAATGGAATCCATGTGGTTTTGGGGTTTTGGAAATTCTGAAAAATCGGCACTGTCACGGCACCGTCACTGCCGGGAATGTTCAGGCGGGTTTATTAAAAAATACACCGGGCGTTTACGAAGCACCCTGAGCGGCGGCGGCTGGGAATGGGGCTGTGGAGAAGGTGGGTTCTTTGTTTTGCTTGTTATTGGATGGAGTCAGGTGGAGGTTCTTGGGTCCTGGGCGTGCTGGGCGTCCCTGGTGTTTTTATGGAATCTGGGCGTTTTTTGTAATCTGGGCGTTTTATGGAATCGTGATTCCCGTCGGTTTTGAATATTCTGTCATTTTTGAAGATTCTGGATTTTTTTCAAAGGCTTCATGGATAGTGGGTTGTCGTGATGCACTTGTGGTGAGGTGAAATTGGCCAAGATGGGCAGTTTTTCAAAACACACCATCCATGGACATCCCATTCGTGTTTCAACAAGCCAGTGCTCTTCACCGAATTCGAAACAATACCCGTTTTTAAAACAACACCCGCTTTCAAAACATGAATCTTCAAAAAACACTATTCCTCAAAAAAGACTATTCCCCAAACAGGGCCCTCGGTGCTATTTAAGAAAATCAACACCGACGATCTGGAGCCAAACGCCGAAAGGCTCTACAACTCCTTCGCCTCGACGGTGGGTTTATTTTATGACCGGGGCTGCCCTGGGCCTAAACCCGAGATAATATCAACGTGAAACAGCCGGCCCTGAAACAGCCCACCATGGAAAGCGACACCGAGAGGCCGAGGCCACAATCTGAAACAGATGCTGGCATTCTGAAACGGTCTGAAACGGCCTGAAACGCCTTGGGCCCTTAATATCTACAATACTCTACGCTCCAAGACCCTGCTGCGGAATCCAAAGATCACCAGATTTCCGATCCCCTCCCCACCGGGCTCGATTTGCCAATTCCTCACCTACACGACCCCTGAGACCTACCTTGCATTTCTCTAGACTTTCCAGCATATTTCCCTACTCGCCCGGCGTTAAGCCACTGCTCCATAAACTCTGCTATTGTCTCGCTTCACAATTGCTCGCCACATCCCTTCTCACGGAACTCCGGGGAACTTTTCCAGCCAATCAGAACGCAGAACGTAGTTTTTCCAAATCCCACAAGCAACTGCACCCACAACGTCACGCAATAACCGCTTCACCCTGGCTGGCTCGCATTGACAGCTATTATGCCAATTGACACTTTTGACAGCAGTGACGTGGGGCTACCGCGCTGTGTGCAGTCCGCGAGCTCCAACCAGCCCCCCTAGCCAGCATTTAGCGATTTTTCGCAGCCATTATTACCGCCTCGCTTACACTGCTCTGATTGTTCATCCAGCAAACGCCAGAAACGGCCCCATCGCCAGCACCACCGTCATCATTTCCCGATCCGGCCGGTCATGATCTGGCTCATCTGCTGCACTATATAAAGACAAGGCCTTCTTCGACTTCTTGGCTTTTCCTCATCAACAATGCATTTCTCTCTTACTGTCTTGGCGCTTTTGACACCTGCTCTTGCGGCCTATGTGCCCTCGGACCCATGGACCGACTTGAAGCCTGAGGGTGTCTTCCCCAGTGGAACCACCGACTACTCTGCCAAGTTTGGTATTCAAATTGTCACCCTTTCCGACAAGTCTGCAGAGACTGTGGCTGCCAAAAGGGAAGTGGTGAACCAGATTGGAGACGGTCAGATCCAGCACCAGTCAGTGTCGGCGACCACCACGGCCTCGGTGATAAATCAGATTGGAGACGGTCAAATTCAGCATCAAACCGCTTCGGTGATTAACCAAATCGGAGACGGTCAGATCCAGCATCAGACGGCTCCTCCAGCACCCACCGTGACTGCCTCGGTGATCAACCAAATTGGCGATGGCCAAATTCAGCATCAAACGGCTTCTGTTGTGAACCAGATCGGTGACGGTCAAATTCAACACCAGACTGCTTCAGTCGTTAACCAGATCGGTGACGGTCAAATTCAACATCAAACCGCCTCTGTCATTAACCAAATCGGCGACGGTCAAATTCAGCATCAAACCGCTTCGGTTATTAACCAAATTGGCGATGGTCAGATCCAACACCAAACTGCTTCCGTCATTAACCAAATCGGCGATGGCCAGATTCAACACCAAACTAGTGAAAATGTCGCTGCTGCTGCTGCCACAGAGGCTCCATCTTCAGGTATCCAGCAGGCCTGCATTGGCAACGACAACTTGGCCATGACCTTGAAAGACTCCATCTTGAGAGACGGCGCCGGTAGAGTTGGTGCCATTGTCTCCAACAGACAATTCCAGTTCGATGGTCCTCCACCTCAGGCTGGCTCCATCTACGCTGCTGGCTGGTCCATCACGCAAGATGGTCTTTTGGCCTTGGGTGAAGGTACCGAATTCTTCCAGTGCAAGTCCGGCGACTTCTACAACTTGTACGACCAGAACGTCGCCGAGCAGTGTGAGCCGGTCCACTTGAGCATCATCGAGTTGATCAGCTGTTAGAGAATTGGGGCCCAGGGTATATAGGTAACATGTTATGGTATATGCATCATGTAGCATCACCGGCGAAGGAATCCTTTTTGTCGCCTGGAGCTGGCACCAGGCCGGCTGTTCATGGTGTAGGCCACAGAGGTGTTCACCGAGTTCTCGGTGCCCAACATGAACGCCAGGTCGTTATCGTCTGTCTCGTTATAGTGGAGGGTTACTGAGCTGAACAGCGCAAATGGGTCGTTGGCAGGGTCCAGGCTAGCAGGCTTGGATTGCGACGAAGACCCGCTGGGCTCGTCCAGCGAGAACACCTCCTGTTTTTTGTTGTCCCCCTTCTTGTTCTTGGTGAGAACAGGGATCATGGGCGGCTGCTGATGCCTCAACAACGCCCACTGAGTGTTCTTGAAAAAAGAATGGTACTTTATGTCCGAAGCGCCCAGTTTAGAGCCAAGACGCTTCGTTTCATCCTTGATCAAAAGCTTCTTGATCATGTTCTTGCAATTTCCCGACACAGGCTGCGTGTCATGGAACTTAACGTCTTTCTTCAACACATTGCTGAAGGTGGCTTTCCTGTCTCTGCCCTTGAAGGGCGTCGTTCCATAAAGCATCTCGTAAATGAAAATACCAAGCGTCCACCAATCCACTGCACTAGTGTGGCCCTTTCCACGAATCACTTCTGGAGCAATGTACTCCTCGGTACCAACAAACGAGTTCGTCCGGAACCCGTCAATGCATGCTTTGGTGTCAATGGTGGGGTTGCTGTGGTTATGGGACTTTGCAAATTGAATTTCCGGTCCCTTGGTTTTGGCAGACTGTTTGGACAAGTCGAAATCACTGAGCATGATGTGCCCCAGCTGGTGGAGCAAAATGTTTTCGGGCTTCAAATCTCTATAAATAAAACCCATCAAATGCAAGTATTCCAAGGCTGCTGTGACCTCGGCGGCGTAGAACCTAGCATCGTCCTCGCCAATCGTTTTGGTTTCTCTGGTCTGTAAAGCACGGAAGAACTCTCCACCCATGCAATACTCCATGCACAAATATAACGACTCTTCCGATTGAAACGAATGGTATAATGTCACGACAAACGGGTGGTTGCTAGTGGCCAAGATCTCCTGCTCGGCCAATGCTCTTTTGATTTTGTTTCTTTGGATCATCTCCTTTTTGTTGAGCACCTTCATGGCGTATAGACGCAGAGAAGCTTTCTCCTTGACCAAGTACACTTTGCCCACATCGCCCTTACCTAGAAGCTTGACTTTCTCGAAGCACTCCGGGCCAACCTGGGCCGTCATTATACGAGTTGCCAGGTGGGAGTACATGCGGCCTTGGGTATAAGTTCTTGGTCTGCTCTTCACCGCAGAAAGCTCGCCAATATGGTCCTTCACATCAAACTCTTTCTTAGGCTCAAGAACCGGCAGTTTGTTGTCGTTTAAGAGTCTGTGAACCAATGGCGCTGAGGCCACTCTTCGGAGGGTCCGTTGAGTGAAACCTGGTCCAGATGGAGGAGCACCCAATGGGCTTTCTTGAAGAGCGGGGACTTTCTCGTCCGGAGTGGTTGTCAGCGCAACTTCCTTGATTTCCAGTAGCTCCTTCTCCGTCTCGTGGGACGCCAGGGTCTGGCTCAGATGCAGATGAGACTTGTTCACGGAGAACACGGAATCGTTGTGTCTCAAGGAAACCGCAAGGTTGTTTTGTGTCGAGAGCCCGGCTTCTCCATTCTGGTTGGTCATGTGAGGCGGATGGCCCTGGTGGGCAAAGTACAAGCTGTTCAGCACCATGGGGCTCTCTTGCTCCTGGTTGTCGCTTCTTGGAGAGTTCTGCAACGTATGTGGCTGAGCCGCTGAAACGGACCGTTTGCGGCCCAAGCTAAACTTCCAAAATGCGTTGGAGTCCTCTTTTGATTTGTGCTTTTCCGGAGACGCCTCAGTGTGCTCCTCCTTGTCGGTCTTTTCTGGATCTTCCGCTTCACCTTCAGACGGCCCAGGCAGGCCGAATTTGAACAAGCTCCGGAGCTTGCCCATGCCTCCTGGTGTTCCAGACCGACGATCCTCAAACAGCGACTCTCCTTCGGTGGTTTCTGAATGATCCTTGAACAATAGCCTGGAAACCAGGATGGATCTCGGTCTCCGGCTTTTCTTTCCCGGTGTGGTGCTTCCGTTTAAAGTACTGACGTTCGACGAGCCTGTTCCGCTGGAGGGCCCTTGAAGACCGGCTTCCTCTATAAAAGCAGGCGGTTTCCAGATCAGGTCGTCTTCATCTTGAAAGGATTCTGCCTTAGGGGTGTGGAAGATCGACACCATGACGGGATGACTTTCGGATATATTATCTGCTTTTTTCTTTCAACGGCTTTATATATCCTTTGTGTTGGGTGTAGGCAGACGTGCTCTTGGGGCACCGGGGAGTATGGCGTATTCGGTCAGGTTGTTCCTTAGCGCTGAATCTAGGTAGCGACCATAATAGTGAGGTGCACTGTGTGCAGGACATGTGGGGGATTCCGATACTCCACTTGCAGCCTGGACCGCACACAGCAGCATATTTTTGCTGATGAAAAAATGGGATTTGAAATTGAGCCGGTTTGGTGGTTTTTGGCCAAAGGAGGTGACGTCTATACCGCCGGTGTACGGGTTTTGGGCGATCTCGAGGCGGGCCGTACGGCTCACCACTGCCCCTAACTTTGGTCACCATACTCGTGGTGTACGGGTTTCAGGGAAATACTGCCATTGCCAGGCGTTACGAGCACCTTCTGTCTTGGCGATATGCTGAAACTTTTTTTGGACGTTTCGTCGTTGGTACACTGGACTATAGGAGCCTTAGGATCTATGTGTACTGCATACAAGCCAGGACAAGATCCATTTAACCCAGATCCGTGAGAGTGCAGCCACATGGTGGAACAATAGAAGCCGAAATTTCTAGAGCGAATAAATAAAGCGGAACACAATGTCATTTCGGGAGGTAGAAGATTCTCCATGGCTTGCAGAGGGATGAAGACCAGGTGTACGGGTTTGTATGCAAGTTGCAGCCGTTCTACCAAAGGAAATGCCGACTGCAAAGATTCGAAGGAAAGAGTATATGAGCTGTCTACTTTACGAGAATGTCGGTTATCAAGAAACAAATATAGAGGTTGTGGTTTGTCGTTCAGAAAAGAATCCTTCTTACATTCTCACTCAATCTCTCCATCTGAGCTGCATGCGATTCAAATCACTATGGTTTATGTCTAATCAAATTACATATTTTCTAGTGGCGAAGGCCATTTGCATTTCGAAGAGTCATACTACAAGAATTCAATTGGTAACAGTGGGTCTTTGATACAGCGACACGATTATAGTGCACCGACGTGATAGCGGACACAGACGTCGCTTGAACGAAATGCTCATTGACATTACATAAACCCCGTTTCAGGCGTCTAAGAGGAAGGATTTGGTATGAAGACCCTTTATCTAACATTACTGCTCGTGTAGTGGACCCATCTTTTGAGTCCATCCAGTCATTCGCCAAAGCATCGCTTCATATGCTGTGTTGGTGGAACATTTAAATGCAATTGATGACTAACGTGCTGTCAAGAAAAGCACTTCTCGTCTATTCCGCCCGAAGTAATTGAAAGTACATGTCTTAGAAGGTTGTGACACTTCTAGTTGCACAGCTACTTCTGTTGTTTTTCCTGCAACAGCTCATGCTACCAGATCTTGTAGTGATGATTGAAGTTTTAGACTCGTTCGAGATGCGCTTGACCTTCTGGCCCTTCGATTCTCCAAGACTTGGGCCTTTTGCAAGAGGACAGTCGTATCAAGCGATTCGATTGTAGCCGCTATTCCAAGCCACCAGCTTGCCAGACGCTCTACTCTCTTGAGTGGGCCTTGTATCAGACTGTCGAACCTGTCAGAATATGGCTTACCATTCTGGCTGGTATTCAATGCTGCTGCCAGCTCGATACTCTCAGATGGATTTGCTCAGTGTATAAAGTCAGCCAGCTCCAGATAGATATCTCTCGTGCAATCGACTAACGCCAATGACAAAGGCCTTATCTTTCATCGATTTAGAAATGAACCAAAAAAAAAGAGGGAAAGTCCTTCAACAGACATATCTACCTAGGGCCCTACTTCTGGACTGAGACTCGCAAGGCTATTTATTTGCAACCATTTTGCGAAATCTCCACAACACCTCTCTTTTGCACCCAAGCCAAGATGCTATGGGCGTTGTTCGATTGGAACAGGCCGTTTCAACATTCTACAACCTCCAAAGTAACTACGTTGACCGTAAGTTTCTCCTTTGTCTGGGGTTTCGGGGTTTTAGGCATGTTGGGTTTCGTTGGCTTCCTGGATGGTTCATGCCATGCTCAGGTGGAGTCCCCGGTGGAGTCTGGAGCACCCTCCACTCTGAATGCTCCTCGCGATTTGTCAGGTCTGCCTCTCTTGACGGAATCATTTGCCTTGCCTTACAGCCACGAGACTTCTCGTACAACCTACTGGGATGCGTTTGAGAACACGCCTACGACAAGTCCAAACATGCCTCTTATGCCCCAAACTTTGACTCCAAGCACCTCCGTCACAACCACGACAACAACAACTTCTCCCTCCTCTTCCAGAAGTACTCTGAAGGTCAGCATTCGCTCTCCAATTACCCCCAGCCTGCCACAGCCCAAGTCTGAGAGCATTATGGATAAAATAGGCGCTTTCTTTACGCATCAAGCCACTACTTCTACACTAGCGCTCGTTGGTCGTGACACTCTTTTTATCATCATTTGTATACGACGGAGTGGTCATTACAAAGTCCTTTTGCGAGGGACAGTGAGCGGTGCAGTGGATGCGGCTCTACTCGCCGTAATGTTCCCTATTGCCTGGTACAAGTGTGGCTTGTCTCATGCTTCTGATACATTCAAATGGCCTTTTCTTTATTCGGTGTTGTCGGTAGCTTTGTACTACGCTGCCGCAGAAGAAACGAAGAAAGCTATTAAAGATGACGCGGAAAGAAATATCGGAATGCAAGGGGTATTCCGCGAGGGGTGGGAAGCTTTTCTCGATAATGCAGCGAATTATATTCCTGAAAGAGCTCTTGGGCTTTTACTGAGGACCGCCGCAACACGAGATTATTAGTCTCTCACTGGTATTGCTCCGGCGTCCAAAGGATTCCATAGAACCAAATACCACAACTCTCCTCTATAAAATGTAATCAAGTGCCTCGGGGTTCGGGTCCTATTACCGACCGTAGAAGTGATGAAGCAAGCTGTTTGCGAGAAGCTGAATTGAAAGGCTGCAAGCGCTAGAGAAGAGTTTCCGACATCTATAAAGTCTTCTGTCAATGCGCTACTTTAACCCTTGCTAGGCAAGCACTCATGAAAGGTTTCAAAGCTTCGCAAATGAACGTCTACCCGTTCTTCACAATTTGCGCTATGTATGATTTTCTTCTCAGTTTCAAACAGGTCATCCTAGTTTCATAATTTATCTCGTATCATATGCCACATGATGGAGCATTTATCATGGCCTTATAAGAGCGCTATATATCTGTGATTACTTCTAATTCTTCAAATAAAAATAAGGTCGATAAATGGGCAATTCCCAATGTGGCCACGGCCCCACAATTCAGACAATCTTTAGCGTAACGCAGCAAAGGTTCTACAGATTGATATTGCCTCGAGTAAAATCTAACAAAGCCATTGTACTGGGTTTTATCTTAGGGATGTCTGGGTATCTCTGCAAAGTGAACGCCGTCCTTCTCACAAACATACATATCCACCCACTGTTGCAAGATGTTTTCGGCTCCCGAGAACCAGTACATTTCAAAAACACCGAAACACACGTAGACTTCATAGTTTCTATGGAACGTGGAGGAGCGAACCGACGGTTTAAGGTCAGGAACTTCGAAGCCTTCAAAAATGTTCGCATAGAGTGCAACCTTTCTTCCATCGACAATACTGAGAACGGGTCTCCAGCTCTTGAGCGGCCACAACCTATGTGCATTGATCTTCTTCTCACAGCCCCGTGGTGACATGAAAACTGTTTTCTCGAGAATGCATAAATGTAAAGCAGAAGTCAGATAAAACAGTTCCTTTTTCGTGGTACTGTAAATCTCAAAAATCAAATAATTGTCCAAGCTCATACCCGGTTTGACAAAGGCGCTACCACCGTACAAGGAATTGACCTTGTAACAGTTACACAACGGCTCTTCAGGGACTTTGATTGTGTGTAAATGGGCGCCGTCCAGCACTTTCAAATGCTTTGAGAATGCAAACTCGATTTGAATAGGCAGAGGTTCCCCTGTTTCCTTCAAAACCCAACCATCTTGAGTTGCAACCAACGCCAAATCGTCGCTGCTTTCAGCTAAAGACTGTTTTATTTCGGGCAATTCCTCCCCGAGACCAATAGTAAACATCACAACCGCCTTATCGCCTCTGTTCACAACACTCACATGGTGACCAATGTATGCATCGGGGAATTCTGAGCATATCGTGATGATTTTTTTGACTACGTCTTCGACAAGCAGAGGAGTGGCGGCAAAATACTCAAGATGGAAGTAGTCTTGCACCTTGAAATATCGGGGTCTGGCCAAAAAAGCCTGCTCTTCCTCAACACCAACATGTATAGGCAAGGTGGCGGACAAAAGCGTGGAACAGGGCTTTTCGGGATTCCCACATTGTACCTCAAAATCGTACCTGATGGCGTAGCTTCTGCTTTCTTCGGCAGAGTAGTAGGATGGACCTAGTGTGGGAAGAAAGCAGTTGTACAACACATCGTACCCTATCAAGGTGGGAGGATCACCATGAAAATCGTCAACGTCAAGGCGGATTTTGAGAGGTGACTCTTTCAAAATCACGCTTCGGACCTCCTTCTTGATATTGCATTTTTCGCCCAGTCTGGATATAATTTGTCGATGCTCCTCAAGAGTAATTTTGAACCCATCAAAGATTATACTTTCTCCACAGGGACACAAACCGGCACCGACTTTTCGGAATTCAAGGTAAAGAAACAGCTGCAATTTCGAACGCTCATGTACAATATTACAAGCGAGATCCATCACTTCGTCAAGCATGGGTGGGACATAATGAGCCCTGACTTCAAGGTTGATTCGAGAAGTTGGACCTTCTGCCTTTTCGTCGATCTTTCGGCGTCTGACGCTGGCACAAGTCTCAAGCGGCACTTTGACAGGTCCAACCTGAAGACACCGGAGTCCTGTTTTCGTGTTACGGTCCCAGAATTTTTCCATTCGATATGGAATGAAGTCAAGCTGTCTGAAGGTGGTGAAGAGGTAGATGACCCTTGCGGTCTTGTCTTTTACATCGATGGGATATCCCAAACCGTCAGCATTCTCCACCTTTTCTTCAGACCAAGTGTACCTTGAGCTGTCCATTTTGCCGAGCTCTAGAGTACTGACTGTCCAGAGTTGGGAGTAGATAAAGCCAGTGTGAGTCTCGTGGGAGAAGTAGTTCGCTGGATCGTTTTCGAGCTCGTGGGCCACGGCGTCAGAAAGGGTTTTTGGAACCGGGCCCTTTTCGAGGAAGAACAACGAAGGCATTTTTGGATTTGAAGCAGAGATCAGTTTGAGATTCCCGGGAGCTGAGGCTTATAAATGGTGAAGTGAAGGTGGTTTATTTTTTATCAGTTGCCGTGGTCTAAAGTGGGCAAGGTCATGCAAAGGCAAAGGGCATCTATCTTCTATTTGGTAGAGGCAACAAAGCTTGTTCTGATTGTACTTGTTTCTATGGCTGGTCAGTTTGAGCATTTGAGTCAGGATATTTAGTCAAAAGTCAGAGTACGGGCTTTTCATAGTTCGATGGGTGTTGATGTGATGGAGATATATGAAACTCCTCAGATTCTGGTCTACCTTCCCCCATTCAACGACATGGTCGATACTTAACTCATTGATGGAGTCAGGAATTGCTTTCAATTTCACGAATTGTCGAACGTCATAGATGTGGTATTTAGTTCCCAAAACGCAAACGACAAATTCTGCATTGCTAATCATATATTTGGCATAAAAATTGGCTGAGTTTGTGGAGCATCTCGAGGGCGGTTTTTCCGTATGATAGCATGGATGTATGATTATGAGCAGGTAGGTAGAATATTCAATCGAGCTACAGAAGGAATTGATGAGCTTGAGGGATTAAATCAACTGACGTAGAGGCTCGATTGAGATTCCTTAGGATGAGGTGGATTAATGAGACTTCACGAAGTGTTAAGCTGAATTAGGTGAACCACTGGAGGTAATGTGGACTTCTACTACATCGAGGGCAGGTTCTCTACTATAGCGAATTCACAAAAAATGAGGATACTTATCGATTAGAATTCATGAAATGAGTGATTCATCTCACTTAACGGCAATTTTGAATCCGTCCCTAAAAGAAGCAAGCACTAAGCCACGAAATGTCGTCATTGAGCTACCCAGGAAATTCATCCAAATCAAGAGACTAGCTGACAAAAATGACCCAAGAAATCACCAATTCTGTATCGATGGATGGACGAAAACGCACGATAAGATAAGCGTCTCGCATGACGATTTCGCAGCCATTATGGAAGGTCCAAGTGTAGCAGATAAATATCACGCCAAAGGCATGACTCAATTGCAAAAAATATCGTAGATGTCACATCCTCATAATTCCAAGAGGTAACTCCAGTCAATTTATGGCTGTTTCATGACCTTGACGGTCATTCATTAGCTTCACCGGAGGGCCACCAGCCATCCGTTTGAACATAAATAGAGGTGGTTCCCGCCGGTTTTTGTTTTCTTCTTCATCTACTTGACCACCACAGTTCTGAACAAAAAAGTTTGGAACCTTTAAGCTTATCAGTCTTCGACATCAACGAGTATCAACAAGCAACAACAACAAGCAACGACAACAATGTGTACCGAAAAGTGTATCAGAATTTGCGGAGTCCATTTCCCCAGGAACTTCAGAAATGCCACTTTTGAAAAGAATGGCTCCATTTGGGTCGACCACGAAACCGCAGTGATTGACCTTCCTTGGGATGCAGCGGAGTTCGATTACTTCAACTACCTCAGGGAAAAGTGTACCTGGAACCCTGTGCACCAAGCCCAGGAGTTTTATAAGTACAGATTGCTGCAATTCAAGCGCTACAACTGGAAGAGGGCTCAGAAGGAAAGCCTTGTGAAGGAGCATATGAAGAGAGACAAGACTCCAGCTCCTGAGCTCAAGCCAGTCATCCTGGAGACCGTTGAGCCGGTTCCAGAAGTTTCTGAGAAGAGGCCAATTTCTGAAGCCTCCGTGGCTTCCAATGTGGGTACTTCGAAGGCCTCGAAGGTCATGAAAATTACTATTTGCAAACCAAGGACCACTTCCCCCAAGAAGGCTTCTAACAGCAAAAACGTTTCTGCACCTTCCCCCAAGAAGTCTCCAAACCAAAAGGTCTCTGTGTCTTCTCCCACAGAAAAACCTTCCCCAATTTCCCAGAGTTTCCTTGTCGAGACTCTGAAGACCGTTCCAGTTTCCACAAATGCGAAGGAAGCTGGAACCAAGGAGGATTCCGAGTGTCCTCCACCTTCCCAAACCTGGGTTTCCAAGGCTGCGAAGCAAGAGGAAAAGGCAGCTAGAAAGGCAGCCAAGCAGGCAGAAAAGGCCGCAAAGCAGGCCGAGAAGAAGGCAGAGAAGAAGGCAGAAAAGGAAGCTGCAATGGTAGCTGACCAAGCTGCAATGGCTGCTGAACAAGCTGCAAAGGAAGAAGCTGCAAAAGAAGAAGCTACAAAGGAAGAAGCTGCAAAGGAAGCCGAACAAAACCTTGTAAAGGAAGCCGAGCAAAAGCTTGCAGAAGAAGCTTCAAAGCTTGCAGAAGAAGCCTCAAAGCTTGCAGAACAGGCTGCAAAGAAAGCTGAGAAGAAGCTTGCAGAACAGGCTGCCAAGGAAGCTAAAGAGGCTGCAAAGGAGCAATTGAGATTGTCCAAGATTCACTTGCCTCCTACCCCCAAGCAGTTCAGACGCCGTTACTGGAACGTCAAGGAGCTCGAGGTCCGTGGCCACTACTTGCCCAACTACAGTAACGAATTCTCTACCATGCTTATCCAGGTGGATGACGATGAGTCGGACCGCCTAGAGGATGATGGAGAGGATGTGTTTGAGTTCCTGGAGAACGTGGAAATCTTGAAACCCATTCACAAGGCTCCAGAGCATGTTTCAGAGCCTGAGCCTGAGCAAGTTTCAGAACCTGAGCAAGTTTCAGAACCTGAGCATGTTCCAGAGCCTAAGCAGCCAGAGCAGCCTGAGCAGTCTGAAGAGAAGGTTATGGTACCTGAAACCGAGGTGGCAGAACCTGAAACCGTGGTTTTGGAACTTGAAACCAAGCAGCCTGAATCCCAACTGCTGAAGCCCAAGAACACCAGTGTCTATTGGCTCGGCGACTTCCCATGCTTCATGCTGACCTTGGCCCAAAAGCAGTATGTCACCTACCTTCCAAGAGACTTTTTTAAGGCTCTGGAGGTATTCTACCCAAAGGAGAATGTCTCCTTTTTACCTGGTGACTTTTCTGGCTTTAAAGCTCTCACATCCAAGAATCTGTCGGAATACTTCCCCACCGACTCTTTCGCTTTGTGGAATGAACCAGCCGTCAGAGCCTCGAGGCCCGTGTGGGAACACACCAAATCCAAGAAACATTTTTCCGGTTTTTTGTTGATGTTACCCATGCTAATGAAGCTTATGTTTGCTCCATTGTGCTGAATGGTCCATTTGTTTTAGGATCATGAAGTTAATTATTAATATATAAAAAAAATAAAAAAAGAAAAGAAAAAAAATAGAAAAAATAGAAAAAAAAAAAGGTATTAAAATGCAACTGTAGACCTTGAAGTTATTCTATTCGTTTACTTTCTATGCATGTAGTAAGCTCCCATGCTTATGTTAGTGCGGTGATGCATGAGACCAGGTAGACTTCCACAGTGTTTCTACGAAACAAAAATCAAAAAATTGTGAAAGAGACTGTAAATTCTATATAGAAATCCACTCAATTCATCAGGACATTACCACCACAGCAATCTACCGCCAAAGTAGGAAAACCCGTTGGTGTGCATATCACGATGAGTAGATGCATCAGAGAGTACTCCATCAACACTTTATACTCCTCGAGAAACTCCTCATTATACAGAATCCCATGCCGTGGATCCTTCAGGAAGAGGACCTACTGTATGAACAGCAAATTGCAAAAGATCCCTACACCGAGCTGCTTTGGTTGGAGTATGCTGAAAGTACATCAGACAAGCATCACAGAGCTGGTATTCTAGATAGAGCCACAGCTACACTTCCAGCATCCACGCTTCTATGGAACGCGTACTTTGAGGCGGTTTTCAGCAATAAGACAAAACTCAAAGCAGCATATGAGAAGGCGATTAAGGTACTCAATACCAGTCCTAGCATATGGACTAAGTACCTACAGCTACTTCTAGATCAACGGTGTCCACTAGTGAAGAAGAAGTTCGAAGAGGCATTGTTCAATGTTCCTGAATCCTACCATGGTGATATATGGAGAATCTACATTGAATACGCTGGAGCTTCCTGGTCTGGTGAATCTGACACAGCGGTCTCTCTAATATACACCCAGGCTATATACGCCAAGGACTTGGGGATTCCTAACATGCCCGATGCATACAAGATGGTGGATGTTGCGCTAAAAAGCCAGAATAGTGACATAATACGACGGATCTGGTCGAACATATGGCTCAAGAAGGTGGGTCCTGAGTCCTCGAAAGCTCTTGCGGAATATGTCCTTCAAAGTGACCATACACTAGAATTGGAGCCACAGCTCTTTGACTTCCTAGTGGATGACTACATTCTACGTCTGCCGTCTCAAAAAAGCCCGACACTTCTCCTCAAGGCCAGGTACTACGAAGATCGAGAAATTCCACTTGCCAGACACTACTACAACCAGGCGCTTTCCGTGGCCACCAGTGTGAAAGACGCTGTCACAGCCTTCAACGCATACCTTGATTTTGAGGACTCCATTTTGGAGACTTTGGATGGTTCTGAGCTTGCAAACCGGCTCGACATTCTCGATCGCTTTCTTGAAAAAAGGCCGTTTTTTATCAACGACGTTAAACTCAGGGCTAACCCAAATAGCGTTGATGTGTGGCTTGAAAGGTCATCTATTTTCGGCAGTGATAACGCCGGACGGATCAAAACGCTCGTTGATGCTATCATGAACATCAATCCGCTTCAAGCCACCGGTCTGAGAAACTTGGTTGAAATTTGGGATGAATACGCCCGGATTTATCTCGATCTGGGAGACGTTCATACTGCCGTGTTGATCTACTCAAAGGCTGCAAACACGCAATTCAAGGAGGTGAAGGACTTGGCGTCGGTTCACATTTCATGGACTGAGGCACTTCTACAGATGTCTGATGACGCTGCTTTGGAGCACATTGAGGATATTCTCTACAATCACATTCCTTCCAACCACAAGGAAATCAAGGTCCAGCATGCGAAGGTGCCCATCAAAACCCGTTTGTTTAAATGCACAGAATTGTGGAAATTCTACATTGATTTGCTCAAAGCGCTTTTGGACGAAAGCAAGCCCGAGTTTGTCTGGAACAAGCTTCAGGGGGCTTACCAAAAAATGGTGGATCTAGAGGTGATCACCTTGGGACTCATATTCGACTATGCTGCCTTTTTGAAGGAACGAGTTTCCAGAGACCGTGCCATGATGCTCTACGAACAAGCTCTTGAGGATTTCCAGGCTCCTCACGCTCAATTCGACCTTTGGCTTGTCTACTTGACGGAGCTTCTTGAATCGTCACTGAACACCGAGCGAATCAGAGAACATTTCGATCAGTGCTTCCTGACGCCCCTTCCAGGCCACTTGGTGAGGAAAATATTCGACATGTACTTGGCCTTCGAAAGCAAGACAGAACTGTCCTTGAAGATCATCAAAATTCTCGAACGAGCTATTTCGTATCTCCACTCCTCCATCGAAACCCCGGTAACAAAGTACGAGAAGCTGGAGCTCAACAAGATTGTTGACGACAAGTACGATTACCTGGTGAGTCTTTTGACCAGAGTAGCCAAACTCAAGGATCACGAGCTCATGAGATCTGCGTTTCAAAAGGCAGCAGAGGATCCTCATTTCTCCATGCCCCAAATCATCGACATTGGACTTCGCTTTATTGACTTTGAGATTGCTCAGAGGGAAATTGTTAGATCTCGTTCACTTTTTAAGCACTTTGCTCAATTGGGAAATCCCGAGTCTCATCTCTTTGCTGAGGTTTGGTCTAAATGGGAAAGGTTCGAAGTGGACCATGGGAACCAAGAAACGTTCAAAGAAATGCTCAGGTTCAAAAGACAGCTTATCAGAGAACACGCTGAAGTCGACCAAAACAAAAGTGAGGTCAACCCAATGGGATTTGTCAAAGGAGAAACAAAAGGTGGAGAGATCAAGCAAAAGGCTGACGAGAACCCAGACGCTATTGACTTGGACATGGATATGTAAGATCTATTGTGTATTATAAACGTGCAAATGAAGCTGGTGATTCAAATGTGTAGAATGAAAGTAGTTCGTAAAGGTCGTTACATTTTGTTGAAGATGTCCTTCCACTTGTCGACAAAGGACTCCAAATTGGAAGTTTGGTCGCTGCTGTTATTGAGCTTGATCGACTTGTTCGAGCGAACAAGCTCCGCATAGCTGTTCCAGTTGATGTGGTAGTACTTGAAGATCGTGAGGAGGAATCCTTGGAACATCTTCAGGATGTTCTTGTTCTTGCTCTTGGAGGAGTTTGAGTAAATGACAAGCAATTGCAAGAAAATGCCGATCAAACTCATTGAGGACGACAGCGAAAAGCTGGACTTCATATCAAGCTCACTGAAACTCTCCACAGAGTTAGGTCCGCTACTGCGGTCCTGCTCCGAGAATTCGGCAGACTGTTTTGCAGAGCTGAGTGGTCCAAAAGCCCCCTGTGCAATGATGGGAGTTGATGGGGCACTCAAACTCAATGGCAATCTATCGTTCAATTGGATCATGATGTCGAAGAAGCTGGTGAAGTTCAAATACTCGAATTCCTGCAAAGATTGGAACTTGCTGAGAATCTTGTAGGGCATGCTTGATCTCGATAACAGTGCTAGGTTGGAGAACCTGCCAAAGTACTTGTTGACATCGGCAATAACATCATCGGTGAGAATACTCTTATCGAACATCTCAATCAAAACAAAAATATCCTCAACGGATTCGGTAGATTGAAACAAGATCAAGAAAACGGGTATAAAGAAAATCTCGTGATGCTTCTTGAGCCCACCCTCCGACAAAGACTTCATGTAGAGCAAGTGTCTGAAGTTGTGCTTGAACTGGTTGACATCAAAGATCGACTCCTTGGATTCAGCTGCCTCTACCAAAAACGTTTTGTAAAGAGGTCTTTGCAATGCGTCATTGATGATGCGGTCAAACAATAAGTTTTTGTTGGTGATCATCTTCTCGGAAAGCTGAGCGTAACGTGCTTCAAGACTCACATAGGACTCCTTGACTTTGGTAGTATTGTCAGCACCAAGGTTGGTAGCAAGAACCTTCATGAAGTAGTCGAAGCGGAACTTGTCTGACACCAATGATTCCCAATTCAACTTGCGCAAGTTAACACGATCGTAAGTTAGCTTCTTGGCAAATTCCTTGGGCTCATTGACGGTGACCATCAACTTAAACCAGCTTTGTTGATTCAAGATAAAAGATTCACACAGGCGCTTTCTGGACTGGTTCTGGAACTTAGTGTTGAGTTCATAATTGCTCAAGAACTTATGGAACTCTTTACTGTGTCTCAGCTTCTCACCACTGCTTTTTGGAGGCAAGTGAATTGGTCTGGACTGGTCCACTGCGTCAAGTTTTTCTGGCGAGAACAACGACAAGTCGTCCACAGAGGACTGGGACTTGACGTAGTTGGGAAGCTTGTAGATCATCTGCTGTTCTCTTGACTCCTTGATAATCTTGGAGTAAGACATGGAGCGCTGGTTGTAAAAGTCCGAGATGTTCTGACTGATTTCACTGTCGTTATTGAAAGAGAAGGATGTGTCAAACTCGTCGGATTCGTCAAAGACTTGGGAGTCGTTTGCCTTGGCCGGCGAGTTTTCATCACGCTCCTCCATGGTTGGAAGTGAGGTCTCAACAGAAAGATTTGGGTGATTGAGTCTGCCCGGAAGCGGGCATGGTTTCATAGATGCAACATTGCTAAGGGAGTTGAAGCGATCGTCATCGGAGTTCACAAGGTCCTTCCGAGAAAGCGAGGAGGAAGATGAGCCACGACGGCTCATGTAAATCTCGGCGTGGTTCTTGATGACTGGAACGTTGAACACCAAATCCAAGTCGTTGGGCAAAATCTCATCATCATCGTCGTTATCATCGTAGGCCTTCTTGCGGAGCTCCTTGCGCTCTTTGGTTTCTTTAGGGTTGTAGTACCTTGTCTTCGAACGGGTCAACATGAAATTCGACGTCAGCGTGCCGACTCTATGAAGGTTTGGTTTAGGTGAAGGCTGAGTCTTGGTGGGGTTGATGCTAGAAGTCGAGGCGGCCCGCAACTTGGGAGGAGTTGGGCGAGAAGCCTGTGACAAGTCTGAGGCAGATTCTCTTCTTGGGAACTGAGGGAGTGGTTTCAGGGAACCACTGAACAGGGCAGCACGGCTTTCGGAGCGTAGCGTGATGGTCAGGATGGAAGAGTTCATCTGGCCCAACTCGTCCAGGGCCTCGTCCAGGGCGTCTTCCGGAAGATCCACCGAAGGCGGCTTGTCACTTGACTTGGACCCGTGAGAGCCTCTGTTAGAGCATAGCGAGTTAGACGTCATGGAGCTCAACCTGGAGTCAGGACAGTCAAACTGGGACGAGCCGTCCAGGGAGGCGTCGTCAGAGTGAGTAGAAGCATTGGAAGTGTCTGAGGCACTGTATGGACCAGGGTAAGGACGGAAATTGTCTGAGCCGGCCAGGGCAGGCTTTTTCGGCGTTTTAGCCAAGTTGACTGAAGACAGCGAGATCTTTTGAATGTAGTATTCGCCGGGCCTTTTCAGCTCGCTAAGCGACGGGAGCGAGGACATCAGACCAACACGTTTGACGGGGCCTGAGCGGGTTTTCTTCAAAGCGCTCGAGCCGATGGAGATTTCGTACAAGTTGTGGTCGTTTAGCGAGCTGGAGGATACGTTTGGATGGTGCATGGCTTGGAGACCTGGCCTTGGGTAGCGAAGGATAAAGGCCTATTTGGTGCCAGATAAAAAAAAAAGTAGGGAGCCAAGGGGGGTTATGGTAGCAAGCGGAACCAGGGCTTTCGATTAAACAAACAAGAGGGATTCTTGCTGTAGGAGCCAGCGGGGTGGAATGAGGCGCAATAATATAGCCGTGAAGTAAATGAAGCGAAAGTGGGAACGGCGATAACCTGTTATCCTGATCAAGGGAGGGATTCTTTGTGTTGTTGGTGTTTTAAAAACAAAAAAGGTCTGGAAGCAGGGCAACCAAAATGGCAGAATGGATGGATGTTTCAGCCCGATCCCGCGCACACACAGGTGAGGCAGACGAAACGCTCCAGAAGCGCTAAAAATAGAAGGTCGAGAGCCCGCCCTGGGGGCTGCAGATGCAGGACACGACGTGGCTAAACAATATTTAAGACCAGCACCAAATCGCCTTTTATTCCCTTTCCGTTTTTTTTTTTTCAAGTCTCGTGGCGACTCCGCCAGCTCTCCCGAATGCTGGGCCAGCAAAGGTGAGCTTTTCGTCCTGCACACACCGAGCACGGCCAACACGCCCAGCGCGAACAAGCCCACCAGAAAAAGCCAAACAGTGGCCCAAGCAGGCGCGAAAAACGCCCCTGTAAACGCACAAAATGCCCCACCACGACGCTTGCGCTGCAAGTAAAAAAACATCAACTTTATTGTGCGAGGCTTCTGTGCATTGACAGATAAAAAACAGGACAACCGGGCCGGATCGATCGGGAACCACGCGACTGGGCCGATTTTCGACAAGCTGCTGCAGCATTGTTGTCGTGGGAAAAGCTTGTGTCAAAAACAAAAAATCCCGAATGCAATTGGCCCTGATGCAACGGGGTGTAATTCCCTTGCTGCGTTTGAGGTCCGATCCGATCCCTCTTGGCCCGAGAAAAAAAACAAAGCCTACCAGCAACCTAATGCACACTAGGCTATGTAGTGGTATACCCCCATTTGGTCGGGGTCTCGTTTGAGGTATTCCTTCTCGATAAGGTCCTCTATACGCTGTTTGATAAGAACGGTCAGCGGCTGGAAACGGCCGTGCAACTGCTTCACCAACTCAGCCACAAGCTCGTTGTGCAGCGTGGTTTGGCGGGATTTCATGATTCTCACCACAGCAGCATTCACCAAATGCTTGCGCCCTTCCTCGATATTGGCCTTCACCTCCTGGCTCTCCTCTGCCTTTTCTGTCTTTTTCTCCAGCTTCGCCAGCCCCAGCGACACCGTAAGAACCTTGACTTTTGTGGTGGGCAGCTTGAACTTGCTATTTAGCAGGAAACGATCACCACTTTGGATTTCTTTAGACATGGGCGTTTTCACCAAAAGACGCAGCCGAGGCGCCACGGCAATCGACTGGAGCTGCCGCTTGAGATCGGCCTCGGGAATGTTGGTGAGCTCGCGGATCTCTTCGTATGTGAGCTCTCTTTTATTATCAAACGGAGCCTCGTCCGGGTCGCTGGTTTGGGGCCCGAATAAAAGCATAATAACGCCCGCGTACGTCAGAAGGTTGATGTCGTACGTCCGCAGAGGGTACGTGATACGAAGATCCATCAGACCAAACTTGGGACACCAGTAGAGCGACTTGTTGTCGTTTTTCTTACCTGTAAGCCAGTATTCTTCGAAGCTGCGGATCGTTTCACGTATAAGGGTGGGCCAGATGAAGCCGATTTGCCCGTTGGTATTGGCAAAGCTCTTGTAGTCCTTTGTCATGCTCTTGGGCCAATCTGAAACATGACACACCTTGAGCTCGAGGTCGATCGTTGAAAGCTTGTGGGAGCTGACGTGGTTCTTCCACTCCATCGTCAAGTCGCCCAGCAGCTTGACGTCCTTCTTCATCTTGACGATTTTCTCCATAGTAGCGCTTCCCAACTCTTCCCCGAGTTTGGCAATCACTAGCTCCTCAATGTCACCGTTGTAACGGACATCCACGCCCAGAACGATGGAGGAGGAGCCCTTGGAATTGAGAAACCGCTTGGCAAAGTGGTTGGCGTAGTGTGCCTCGAAGGCGTCTTTATCCTTGATGAATCGAAGGAACGAGATTGCCTTGTGCAAGAAGTCCTGTGTTTCGTCCACACTGGTGTTGTCCAGGGCCACACGTTTCGATCCCGACAGCTTGACAAGCTGCTTGATTTGGGAATCCATGAAAACGGAAAGCAACTCGGGAGCGCTGGTGGACGGACCAATGGACAGTCTTCTTGTAGGTTGGTTGGATGCATTGATGAAGTCTCTGAACGCTTCGTAGATGGTGTGGGCGACCTCGGCGTCGTTGCTGAAACACGTTTTGACGGCCTGGGAAAGTTGAGCATTGAACTCGAGAATCATATCGATCCAAAGCGTGGCGAATGAAGCAGAGGTTGTGCTCACCGTCACCTTCTTAGGGGCAGCGCCATTCTGTTGCTGCTGCTGTTGCTGTTCGAGGTGTTTGGTGATGAAGTCCACGAATTGAAGACCCGTTTTCACAATGGCTTCCTTCAAACGCACCTTCAACAAACGCTTGTCCGGGTCAACCCGGTCCACAAGAACATAGAACGTTCGAAGCTCAGTGAGACTTTGCTGGTGCAGAGAACCCGTGGGACTTATGCTGTCTTTGACTCTGGAAACCACCGGGTCCAACCAGTACATCAAACCCTGCTGAGCCGCAGGTAGAAGCACCATTTTGTCGAGCCGCTCTTTGATGAGGATGTTGTTCATCATGTGGACGACTTTTGTGGACGTCTTTTGGGGCAAAAGGAAGGAAATGCGTTTTTCCTCGTCGTTGATGAACTTGAGCGTATCTGCCAAGTACCTTGATCCCAGCATCAGCAGCATGATCTCGTCTGCCAAAGTCAGGTAGAACTGCTGCAGCAGCTCCAAAAAGGCTTTTTCAAAATGGTCAGAGAAAAACGAATCTCCCACAGGCGCATCCGGAATGGAATTCGCCACATTGGGTTCGTCATGAAAGAGCATCTCAAACATCGCTAGCACCTGCTGAAGGTACAGTCTGGTGACAATGACCTGGCCCCTTCTGGCCTTGGTGATCTCGTCAATGACAATCTCCAGTAGCGTGTTGCCCACAAAGAAGTTGTCGAGGCGAATCACGTTCATGTCAAAAAGCACCACCCCCATATCGTAAACCAAGAGCTTCCTGCTTTCCTTCACGTACACGCGGTTCAAGTACATCAACACGTCGCTAATAAACTTCATCAGCTGCAAATGCTCGGCCCATTCGGTCACGGCGGCTTTCAAAAAGTCCTCTTTCCATGTCATCTTGAACGTTCTCGACTCGCTGATCTTGACCAATTCACGCTGTCTTTCCCTCAAATGCACCCCGATGGCGCCGGCAACATCGTTGTACAATCTTTTACCGAATTTTTTCAAAACAAGAGTGTACGCCTTTCTGTAGAGCTGTTCGTACAGCAAGTTCAGTACGTTCTTGTGCTGGATCTGAGCTATAGCATTGGCCAAAAGCCCCCACGAAGAGTCGTAGTCCACCTGCGAGTCAGGCGAGTTGGAGCCTCCCAAAACAGAGATTTTACGAGGCGCCCGGATTTTCGTTCGTTTCTGGCCCGCTGGAATCATGCTGTGTTAGTGGTGTTGGACTGGTTGATATATGATGCACCTGTACCTCCCGGACCATTCACGGTCTTCAGTATGTCGGGCAAGCCGAACGGTGTTTGTCTAAGGGCATACCGCTTAGAGAGGCTGGAGAAGCGGTTGCAGAGATGTACGAGATTTGGAAATTTTTCAAATCTGGGGAAAAGTCGCTTTTGGCGATAAGGAGGGGTGGTTCGAGAAGGTGCGTCAAACGGTTGCAAAACCGCAGATCGCTGGGTAGAGACGGTAGGGGTGGTTGTTTTTGGAGATTGGTTAGGATGTATTTTTTTTATTATTGATGGTGCCTGGTTCAGGGGCTTGCCGGTTTAGGGAATTCCTCGGATGAGATTGTAGATTCTTTTCACCGAGGATGAGTGTATCGGTACTCCGATAGACAGGGAATGATCGTTGATTGGCATGTGGAGATTGAGGAAAGAAAAGAAACAGTTTTGGGTTGAGTTAAGTAGAATATTGTGTGGAATTGTTGGATTTGGTCAGGTATTGATCAAAATGACAGAATGAATCTGTTCTGCTGCTTTGTTGTATATTCAACGCAAGCCAGTACTACTCTGTAGATCTTGGAGAACTCATGATTTATTGTTCGTAGGGTGGTGACTGCAAAAACGGCGTCTAGAAATCTAGTCCATTGTATTTCCCGATTGGAACTTACAGCAGCTGAATAAGCAATCCTGAAATCTTTCAAAGGCATTCAACTGAAAAAGCTTCACGCCCGACCTAAGAATGGGGGATATGGGCTTATTCGGTTAAAGGCACAACTACAGGGCCACCGAGCTGCAGTGCCACGTCCGGTGTCTCTGCCTTGCTTTTGGCTAACTCGAATGTAGTAATGGAGTTAAAGAAGTGAAATGTGTACCCAAAAAGAACGTGATCGATTTACACGATTCAAACCGTTCAGAGGAAGTCAACTAAAAATTCGTAGTCAGAAATTTCAATGAAGCAAAGCTATCGACTTCCGCTATCTCCAGAAATCGTCACCCTCCACTCACCCACTGAAGCCTACTGAGTCATACATTCCACTGCTATTTAGAACTTCATGAAGGGAAAAAACCAAAATCAACGCCTTCACCGCAAACGCCGAATCACCGAAACCGCCGAAAAGTCCCAAAAAGGCCCCCTTCCAAAATTTCCAAAATCCATCAAATCTCGATCTTCACTTCTCCACAATAATATCCACTGCACGGTCTATTTCGCAGCCATTCGCAGCCATTGAGTCATGCCGCACAAACCTGCCAAAATGCAAAGTTCTCCGGATTTGCAAAGTCCAAGATTTTGAAAATATCCAAAATAACGGATTTTGCTTTACCTGAACTACTTCAAACTCTTTTTTCTTTCTGTTCATTTCCTCTGGCCTCCGCTTCCGGTGTCTGACTCATGGTGTCACCGGGATGACTATTTCTCGCGCGGGGATTGGCTGGCGCCGCCGCCGGTACCGGCCCGCTTCAGGCCCGCTCCGCGAAAAAGTCATCAGTATATATGCCCCGGATCCGCTACTACTCCACAACCAAAATGCCCATTTCTGCCAATCCCAAAACCCTCTACGACAAGGTTTTCGAGGACCACATTGTCCACAAGGACGAAAGCGGCTCGTACCTTCTCTACATCGACCGTCACCTTGTCCACGAGGTGACGTCCCCCCAGGCTTTCGAAGGCCTCAAGAACGCCAGCAGAAAAGTCAGAAGAACAGATTGCACTTTGGCCACCGTGGACCACAACATCCCCACGGTGCCCCGTACCAACTTCAAGAATGTCGAGACGTTTGTCGAGCAGGAGGACTCCAAGCTCCAGGTGATGACCCTAGAACAGAACGTCAAGGACTTTGGTGTCACCTACTTTGGCATGACCGACGACCGTCAGGGTATCGTCCATGTGATTGGCCCAGAGCAGGGCTTCACGCTTCCCGGCACGACGATGGTCTGCGGCGACTCCCACACTTCCACACACGGCGCCTTTGGTGCCTTGGCCTTTGGTATCGGTACCTCTGAGGTGGAGCACGTTTTGGCTACCCAGACGATTATCCAGGCCAAGTCGAAAAACATGAGAATCAGCGTCAACGGTGACTTGCTGCCGGGCATCACCTCCAAGGATCTTGTTTTGCATGTCATTGGTGTCATTGGTACTGCTGGTGGTACCGGTAGTGTGATTGAGTTTGCTGGTTCTGCTATTGAGGCTCTTTCCATGGAAGCTCGTATGTCCATCTGTAACATGTCCATTGAGGCCGGAGCCCGTGCTGGTATGATCAAGCCGGACGAAATCACTTTCAACTACTTGAAGGGCCGTCCTTTGGCTCCTAAAGGTGCTGAGTGGGAAAAGGCCGTCAAGTACTGGAGCACCTTGCATTCCGACGAAGGCGCCCATTTCGACTACGACATCAACATCAACGCCGCCGACATTGTGCCCACCATCACCTGGGGTAACTCTCCTCAGGATGCCTTGCCCATCACCGCCAAGGTTCCAGACCCAGCCAATGTGGAAGACCCTATCAAGAAAGCTGGTATGGAGCGTGCTCTTGCCTACCAGGGCCTCACGCCCAACACGCCGCTTGAAGAGATCAAGATCGACAAGGCCTTTATTGGTTCGTGCACAAACTCCCGTATTGAGGACTTGAGAAACGCTGCTAGAGTCGCCAAGGGCCACAAGAAGGCTGACAATGTCAAGTTGGTGCTTGTGGTGCCAGGTTCTGGTCTTGTGAAGCGCCAGGCCGAGAAGGAAGGTCTTGATAAGATTTTCGAGGCTGCTGGTTTCTCGTGGAGAGAAGCTGGTTGCTCCATGTGTTTGGGTATGAACCCAGATATTCTCGATCCCGAGGAGAGATGTGCCTCCACCTCCAACAGAAACTTTGAGGGCCGTCAGGGCGCCAAGTCTAGAACCCACTTGATGTCGCCCGCCATGGCTGCTGCTGCTGCTATCAAGGGCCATTTCACGGATATTCGTGAGTGGGAATACGACACCTCTGACGAGCCAGCCATGCAAATCGACTCCTCCGGTCCCGAAGACCAGGATTTGCAAGACGCCGTTTACGACCACGAAAAGCAGCCTCTTGAATCTTCCGAGTCTCTTGAGGAGGACAGAATCAACGATGTTCCTCAGGAACAAGAAGCCTCCCTCACAGTGGACCCCAAGAAGCCAGTTCCAGCTGGCATGGACAAATTCACCGTTCTTTCCGGTATCACGGCGCCTTTGGACAAGGCTAACGTCGACACCGACGCCATCATCCCCAAGCAGTTTCTCAAGACCATCAAGAGAACCGGCCTCAGCAAAGGTCTTTTCTACGAGTTGAGATTCAACAAGGACGCCCAGGGCAAGGACGTGGAAACCGACTTTGCCCTCAACGTGGAGCCTTACCGTAAAGCCGAGATCTTGTTGGTCACTGGTGACAACTTTGGCTGTGGTTCCTCCCGTGAGCATGCTCCTTGGGCCCTCAAGGACTTTGGCATCAAGTGTATGATTGCTCCTTCGTTCGGTGACATTTTCTACAACAACTCGTGCAAGAACGGCTTGTTGCCCATCAGATTGCCTCAGGAGGTGATCAAGGAGAAGTTGTACCCACTTGCAGTTGCCGGCAAGAACCTCACGGTGGACTTGCCCCAGCAGCAGATCCGTAACGCCGAGACCGACGAGGTTTTGGTGGAGCATTTCGACATTGAGCAGTTCAGAAAGCACTGTCTTGTGAACGGCCTCGACGACATTGGCTTGACCATGCAGAAGGAGGAGTACATCAAGAAGTACGAGGAGAAGAGAAGAGACAAGTTTTCATTCTTGGAGGGCGGCTCCAAGCGCATCACCCCCGTCCGTGGCGCCAAGAAGTCCAAGTACGGACTCAAGACCCAGGAGTGGTAGTTATTGCATTTACAGAATATCACATATTTATTGGAAGGAATTGTAGGCGATCAGGTGAGGTTGGGTTAGTCAGCAGAGAAATTGAAAAGGGACTTCTTTAGGGACTTTGCAGACAAAGTCAGAAAAATGACCGCGTCTATTTGGTTCATTTTCCATAAAGAAGTTCTGTGTTCATGGGAACGATGAATCTTCAGCCTGGTGTGGGTCACTCATAATTTATCAAAATTTCCTTCATTGCATAATTTAACCTATTTTCCTCTAAATTGATTTATTGAATTTCAATTTCATCTTTACCTCAGGTAGTGTTCCCTTACAACTGAATGCTATAGTAGATGCTCAACTAGTACAACAAGTATTACCATCAGAAAACACCCAAATGTATACCTTCAGGAAATGAACAAAAAAATCTCCATCCTAAAGATCCAAAAGAAACGTTGGAGAGTTTTTTCCGAAAAATCACATTTCCTTCAAAAAACCACTTTCCACACTGCCTGACCTCATGGCCTGCTTATGCGGGTGCACCTCCATTGGCTCTGCGTATTATCTACAATCATCAACTACCACACTAATCAGCATATTCCCCAACACCCACACATACACACAAACAGCACAAAAATTACCACCACCATATAAAAAGCCCCCTCCCACATGCTAAATCGCAACATCGTGCGGACGCTTTTCTCGTCCAGACTGGTCCAGAAAGAAGACCCAGCGCTTTTGGCCAATGCCTTGGGTCTCCTACTGCCAAAGAAAAACGTCAAGTCCGCCTCCGCTTACCGCCCGCTGATCTTCCGCCACCTCCAAAAAGGCGATGTCACCGAAAACTACGCCGAAATCCGCCGTGAACTTCTTCCCGAACCGGCTATTCCCAGTTCCATCGACCACTCTCAGCAGGTCAACTTTTTGCTTATGGACTTGCAGGCGGCGGCGGCCAAAATGCCCTCTAAATCCAAGGCGCTGGAGAAGAACTTGCTTAAGCACGTTACGGCGCTTCAAAGCGAGGATGAACTTGTCGAATTGGTCTGCTTGTCCCTCCAGCAGAATAAGCTTTCCCTAGCTCTACTTACTAGATTTCTCCTTAACAGACACTTGAAGCAGCTCCACAGGCTACCGTTTAACATAGACAACTTGGACAGGGCGTTGTTTTGCCGCAACGGCTGGACACAGCAGAACTTCGTGGAGTTTGACGTGCTCCTCATGAAGAAGTACCACGACTTGAACAAGCCGTTGATGATTGTGAAGATCTTGAGGGAGCAGTTTGAGAGCCTGTTTTTGCCGCTAATACAGAGCCGTCTTTTGCTGGCGTTCTACGAGCGTATCGTCTGGAAGTTCTACTTTGAGTACCAGCTTCATCCAGAGAGAAACGAGACACACTTTGTCAAGTCCCTAAACAACCTACGGTCGACCCTCACCATGTGGGAGTCGTCCTCACACAACAACAGAGCAATTCTAGAAACGGCGCTTAAAGTGCACGAGGACTTGAGTCCGTTGCAGAAGACCTTCATTCAATTGTGTGTCAGCGAACCTGCTCAGGCGGCCATCACCAAGCAGCTCGAGACAGGCCGCTCTAGGCTCCTTGGAGAGCTAAAGAAAATTTCAATACGCTACAAGTTGGCAGGGGTGGCCTCTGCCAGCGACTCGGACAGCGTTGCCATCAGGGCACATGGGTACTCGCTCATTCACGCTGTTGAGAGTTTGGTCAAGCGAGAGTTTCCCAATTGGGCTTCCCACAAGCAGTTGGGCACTATCATGGGCAATCTAGCGCTGGAGCGGGCGGAGATGGCCCACACGGGGTTGGAGGTTGATGAGGCCATGGCGTTGGCGTGACCCCACCGTTCACGAAACTATACGAATAATCACGAATAAATGAGAGTAGGAAGGAGGTGTAGGCTGTGCTGGCGGTGAATTATTTTGTAAGAATTGCTAGCAGTTTCCGTATTTTGATCGTTTAAGAGGTGTATTCTGAAAATTATGTGGAGTATCAACACTCCCCAAAGGAGCTGGGGATTTGAAAGAAACAACGGAGGACGTTTTAGAGCTCAATTTGACAGTTGAAGAATCTACAGAATTTTGCCAACACCGTCCAATTTTCCGCTTCAAAATTGACCCAATATTGACAGTGTAGACCCTCGCTTTCATACCCCAACATGGCCTCTCCGGTCACATATCACAAACGCACATTAACGCAAGTACCACATTATTTTGCTAGCCACATCTCCAGAATTACCATAAATAGAGGCCTTCTCTCCGTAAAAATGCCTACTTCTCTTATCACTTCCATCATGAACGACAACAGCTACTACGGTAAAGATTTCGACTATACCTACGGCAGACCACAACGTGTTTTCGACATTGAAGCCAGGCCAGAGTTTGAAAACAACGGGGTTGATGAATATCCCGAATGCACTGGACCGGCGAATACGCCCAAGACACCAGAGCCTGAAATATCAGAGCAGACGGTTTCCGATTTTGTGAAGCTCCAGTACTATGTGAGACTGGCGTATTCAGACGAAGAGGCCGATGATCAGCAAATTGAGCCTATGGGGGAGCCCCAAAATGGGGAAGATTTGAATGTGTTTTCGAATTCGGACTATCAGAGTGTGGAGATTCAGTATGATCAGCACCAGTACGACCAGGAGTACCAGTATATTCCTGAAACCCAACCAGAGCCTCAGTTCAACAACGAGCAATTCGACCCAACAAACCAAAATGCTCCAATTTCCCCATTGAGCACCGGCTTCCAATTGAACCATTCGACCGTCACGGCCACCCCGGAAAAGCTCTCGTCGTCTCCGGAGAATCTGCAGTTTACTGAAACCTCAAAGGAATACTCCACAGCCACCACGGCTCCAACGGAACCAGACACATGTCTTCCATACGTCGGATGGCCGGATTTGGCCTTGGAAGACGCCTCCAACCAGTGCACCCTTACGGGCTCCTTTTTGCCAGAAACCTCGGTTCTGAATTTGGAAACTTCCACAGACCACTTGAAGTACGATGACCAGATGACCACGCCGTTCATGGATTTGAACGAGTTCATTGATCATTTTCCAATTGATCCTGAGCAGCAATTGGCTGACATTTCTGGAGATGCTTCTTTGGAAAGTAAGCCTGTTGAGGTTTCGCAGCCAAAGAAGGCTCCAGCTGAACCAGCTCCAGTGCAAAAGGTACCGGCTGTTCCAGAAAAGAGACCAAAAAAGAGTGAAAGTCTGGCTTCAAAGCAGCAGAGTCAACCTGTGAAGAAGCCAAAAACCGCTCCTCAGTATTCGGCTCCACAGAAGCACTACAATGTGGCTCCACAGACCCAGTACTCCAACCAGACACAGAGCCAGTACTATGTGCCTTCTTCACAGGGAAATTACTCGAATGTACCTTCTTCACAGGGCAATTATAGCGTGACTCCGCAAAGCGTGGAAGTCAAGAGTCTCTTTGGAACTTCCTCGGTGGGTTCCAGTTCTTCTAGACCCCAGACGGAGTCTAAGGTGAAGACAGATCACAGAAAAGAGGAAACTCCAAGAGTGACGAAGAAGAGGGAGCATGTTGAGGGCAGTTCTAGGAATTTGGAGAAGCACGTGGAGAGACCAGTTGCTGCAAAGAGACCTCCATCGGGCTCAGTCTCGAGCTCAGTGTCTAAGCACGCAAAGACTTCCAGAACCCATGAGTCTGAGGTGTCCAGGAAGCACGAGTCTTCCAGAAAGCACGAGTCTTCCAAAAAGCACAAGGAGTATTTGGTCAAACATGGCGAATCCTCCAGAAAGCATGAGGGTTACTCTGGAGCTCACCAGGAGTATTCTAGACCCCATCAAGACTACTCCAGAGTGCACCAGGACTACTCCAGAGGAAACGAAGGTACTTCCAGAAAGCACCACGAATCCTCCAGAAAACAGCATGACTCCTCCAGAAAGCAACTGGAGTACTCTGGATACCCTACTGGGCAAGTGCAGCAGGGTCACCCTTCTGGAGAAAGTGTCTATTCTGGAAACCTGGGTCACCACTCTGGACAGACTTACCATTCTGGAAACTACAACCAGGCTAGAACCCACCCTGACGCCTCCTTCCAACCACAAAAGCGGTCGTACCCTGAAGAACAGACAGGCTCTTCAAAGCACCGCAAGGTCTCCACTGAAAACCAACCCACCAACCAAATGCCAAATACCTACCAGGACAGTTACCTTACTGTTGTGAGCCCCAGAAACCAAGAAGCTTTGGCTCAGTTTAACAACGCCTACTACCTGTCGTTCCAGGACCCTAACTGCCAGGAAGCACATCTGCAGCCTTTTGGTGAATCCGACCAGGGCAACTCCAATTACACCTACCAGCCCGGTGAGCTTAATCCTCATCTTAGCACCGAGGAGCAGTTGGAGCATCAAAGGCAGGGCGCCAGGAACTTGTTCTCCGTTCCTCCCTATACCGAGGAGGAGGAACAAAACAAGGTCTTCAACCAAGAGTACGTCGAGCAGCAATTGGGGTACCCCTTGTGTATGAATCCACCAGAGTACCAGGGCGGATTCCAAAAGAGGTACGAGTATCCAGATGGGTATGTGGGCCACACCCAGGGACCCTGTTTCCGGGCTGCTCAGGGATACAGCAGGTTTGTGGACCAGGTGTATTTCGGATGGTTGGCCCATAAGGCACGGGAGCATCAATGGCGGGAGAGCATGTCGGAGGAGTGATGGCTTGTATAAAAGTGTAAAAAGTAAGAAAAAAATAAATATAATTGGAAGTTGGGGATGTAGTTGGGGTGGTGAAGATGTAGTCGACATCGCAGTCGTGGGTTGAGACATGAAAGGGGTCAGGAAGGAATAGTAGTGATATAAGGAGTAGAAAAATGACTAATGACTCTGGGTGAATTTGCTACAAAATCTCTATTTTGAGGCTGCTACGTAAGAGGGTCAGTATTGATCAAGCCTTAGCCAGGTTCACCAATGCACGAGTGTGAAGGTGTATCCGTCCTCGTCCTCTTGAGAAAGCAGAGAACTTACCAATAAAATAAATCATCTTTATACCTTCAAAATCTCAACATTGGTTGATGATCGTTCGTAGCATTGAAAGGTACAATCGATGTGGAGTATAACCTGGAGATTTGATCTAAAGTATAATCGCTGAGCAACATCAACACAGTTTGACAGCTCAATTCTCCCATGGAATGACTGAAAAAGTTATAGAACCAATGTGATTTCATGAAATCCCTTGATTACTGAGAGGTGAGCTATTGATTACATGGACACCGGGTATTCCACCAAACTGATAACTTCCAACGTCCCTTTCTATTATTTAATTTCCAGCCTTTGAAAATGACTCCAAATCCTTAAGAAATCACTTAGTTACTATATATCTACGGAACTTGGTGGCTTCATTCCATGGTGGTCCGATTCGGTAAATAGCCGTGCTGCTCCGAGATTTCGCAGCCATACGAAACCCACCTATCCAACAGAAGGCCCACAAAACACCATTATATAGAAATTTTAAGCATTGCCCTCGAAGAATTACCAGCAAATTATCCGAATTAGCCCCTAGAATCAAAAATCCAAATCTCTCGAAAGAATTCGCCCACCACCACCTGATCTACCCCGGAATTCACATTTCGCAGTCAACATCACCATGAAGATTCTTTCAGACAAAGTCATCCAGAAACACCTTTTGGCCGTCAACAGGCGCCAGGCGGAAAACGGCTACCTTCCTGTTTTGGAAAAAGCGCTAGCAGACTATGCCGCTAACCCGGACGTCGTACCCCCACGAACCGTTCTTACTTCCAACTACCCCGGTTGTGATACCACCCACTTGTTCATGCCATGTGCTGCCCTCAATAGCGTGGGGGCTAAGGTGATGAGTGGGGGCACCTACAATTCCCAAAATGGCCTTGGATTTCAAGGATTCACCGGCGTGGTGGACCCCCAGAGCGGTCAATTGAAAGGTGTGGTGAATGCCAAAACACTCACTGCGTTCCGGACGGCGTTGGCCAGTTTTTCGGTGGTTCATAGGGAGTTCGGAGACAGGCTGGAGAAGTTCGACAGTATCGTTGTTTTTGGAACTGGGCCCCAGGCCTTCTGGCATGCCTACCTTGTGTTGAAGGTGTATGGAGCTGATTTGGTCACCGTGGTCAGTCGGACCAAGGAAAGCGCCCTGAAGCTTTGCAAGGAGCTTCAATTGCATTCTGACGTGAAGCTTGAGGCCTTAGGCTTTTCTGACGAAAGCGTGGGAGACAGAATCGCAAGTGCACCTGTAGTCTTAGGCTGTGTTCCATCCACAGAGCCCACGATCAAGCTGGAATACTTGAAAACCAACACAAAGAAGGTCATCACGCTAATTGGCTCGTACAAGCCGCACATGGTCGAGCTTGACCCGGCTTTTGTGGAGAAGAACTTCAGAGGAAAGGTCAAGCTTATTGTGGACTCCAAGGCCCACGCTTTGGCAGAGGCAGGAGAATTGGTGCAAAGCAACACGAAGGAGGAAAACCTTGTTTCTTTGAACGAGTACTTGTCCGGTAAGGTGGAAGGAACTACGCAGACGGAATCCGGAATCACCGTTGCGAAGATCGTCGGGCTCCTGATCATGGACATCTACATGGCCGAGTACATGTTGGATGCTGTCGAGGCGCCTTCTGTTGAATTTGACTAGGTCGAATTTGACTAGGCCGATTTGACTAGGTTGATCTGACTAGGCTTATTTGGTGAAGAAGGTCAGTGGTGTGCATGTTTCAGAAGGTACAGAAGGTACAGCCCAAAGCTTGTTACAGCGGGAGAACGCCTCAAAACGAAAAGAAACCAAAATCGAGCCACAAATCAAAATTTTGGAAACTATTTCTTAAATGTTCTCTGCCTGTGACTGATAGCACAGAAGCACTGTTTCGCAGCAATTCCGTCCACCACCTAATGCCCCATTCATAGAGAAGAAGAAGGAAATTCCAAAAATCCCCAAAACGCGGTGCCCCAGACCCCAAACCCTAAAAAACGACTATTTTTTCTCGTGGACCCTGCATTGGTGGGCCAATGATTGTACTTAGATTGCCTTTTTCTGGAGAATGTCCTGCACCGGGCCTATTTAAGGCTCTTATCAGACCCACTCAATCTTTTACTACTTCTTCCTCACCATGTACGAGAAACTCCCCACCGAGGATCCAGAGCTTCTCAACGAGAAGCAGGATTTGTATGAGAAACCAACAAAGCGTTCAAACAAGCAAAGTTTGCTTGGTTTCATTCTTACTGCCTTCCTCCTCGTTTCCGGATTTGCAGCCTACTGTCTGTTATCATGCTCCACCTCAGCAAAGCCAAAACAGAATGTCATCTTCATGGTCACCGACGGAATGGGCCCTGCGTCTTTGTCGCTTGCCCGTTCCTTCAAACAGTACCGAGATAAGCTTGATATTGACGACATTTTGGCGTTGGACTCGCTTCTTATTGGTTCCTCCAGAACACGCTCCAACGACTCCCTTGTGACCGATTCTGCTGCTGGTGCCACCGCGTTTTCGTGTGCCTTGAAGAGCTACAACGGAGCTATCGGTGTTGACCCAGAGAAGAACCCCTGCGGCACCATTTTGGAGGCGTTGAAGTTGAAGGGCTGGCACACTGGTCTTGTTGTGACTACTAGAATCACCGACGCCACTCCAGCTGCCTTTAGCTCGCATGCAGACTACCGTTTCCAGGAGGATCTCATTGCCCAGCACCAATTGGGCGAGTACCCCTTGGGAAGATCTGTCGATCTTATGATTGGCGGAGGAAGATGCCACTTTTTGCCCAGATCCGTGGGCGGTGGCTGTAGAAGCGACGATAGAAACTTGATCGAGGAGGCCCAGCTCAATGGCTGGAGCTACGCAGGTGACAGAAAGGCGTTTGACGCGTTAGACGAGGGCAGAAACGTCCAGTTGCCTCTCCTCTCTCTTTTAGCACCAACCGATATTCCATTTGACATCGACAGGGAGCCTGAAGTGTATCCATCGTTGGCTGAGCAGGTCAAGGTGGCGCTTACCTCGTTGTCACACGCCACAAAGAACTCGAAGGAGGGCTTCTTCTTGTTGATCGAGGGCTCGAGAATCGACCATGCCGGTCACCAAAACGACCCCGCCGCTCAGGTCAGAGAGGTGTTGGCGTACGACGAAGCTATGAAGGAGGTCATGAAGTTTGTGGATAACACTGACACCGACACCGTGGTGATCTCCACGTCTGACCACGAGACCGGTGGATTGGTTACAGCCAGACAGGTCACTGAGCTGTACCCAGACTACTTGTGGTACCCTGAGGTTTTGCTCAACAGCAGTCACTCTGGCGAGTACTTGGTGAAGAAGATGATGAGCAGACAGAGCGAGTTGGACGGTCCAGCTTTGGAGTCCTACATTGCCAAGGAGATTGTGGAGCAGGACATGGGTATCTTGGACCACACCAAGGAAGAAATTGAGACTGTGAAGAAGTTTGCCAACGATGCTAACAGATTGTTGGGTGTGCTCAACAACATGATCTCTGTACGTTCTCAGACCGGCTGGAGCACCCTGGGCCACTCTGCTGTGGATGTCAACATCTACGCATTCTCCAACTCCGAGAGAATCGACAAGCAGCTTTACAGAAGAGAACCCTACACCGGCTTGCTTGGAAACCACGAAAACATCGAAATTGGCGCCTTCATGGCCAAGCTCACCGGCGTGGATTTGGCCAAGGTGTCTGACCTCATTAGAGATGTGGAGCACTCCCCCAAGGGAGCTCTCGATGTGAGTGCTGATATTCACATGAATGCTGTACACAAACTTCATTAAATGGTATCGATGCTAGTCTATAAATGCATGGGTGGCTAACCGAGCTTGGCGGAGTAATCCTCTTTGCAGAGCTTTGCCCTCAAGGAGCCACCGAATCTATAAAAGCTGAATGGCACGACTATCATGGCCAACGACAAGAACGCAAGCAACCATGAAGCCCACTGCAAGCCCAACGTGTGGTACATTTGGGTGATAAATAACGGGAAAGCGGCACCGCCTGCGCTTCTCAAGAACACCTTTGTCGCCAAAGCCGATGCAGCGTACTTGGCGTAGGTGTCGATGATGTAGTTGTTCAATGAATAGTAAATCAACACCATTCCAAAGCCAAATGCAATGCCTGACGATGCGGGACCAACCCAGATGATATGCTTATACGAGGTGGCACCCAAGATGAACAAAGCGATGCAAGGGAAAGGAGAACCAATCATGGCACCCACAAGTCTATCTTCAGGAGTTGGAGTTCTTCTTTTGCTCATGGCCAAGTATCTTCTTTCCAAAGCTGGAGTCACCATGACAGCGAAAAGAGCACCTATCAAGATAGGAACATACATGAGGCCGATTTTGTCGTCCTTGTAACCATAAAGCTCACCAAAAATCACCGGGTATGCGAAGAAAAAAGCATAAAGCAAGGCGTAAATAAGCGCAACAAAACCACAAATAAGAACAAGCACCGGTTCCTGCCAGCAGAACTTCACGGGTCTGTACAAGTTGTTGTTCAACATTTCTGAGAAAGTCATGGGGGTGGCTTCCTGTTCAGTCATGATCTTGTTGTTTCCCGTTTCTTTCCGGAGGCGCTGGGCCCTTTTCTTCAAAATCACCGGAGCATAGGTTTCAGGAATAAAGGCCATAACGATCCACATTACGCCTGCAAACGCCATATTCACCCACACCATCAAATCGTATCTTCCTGTGTCGACCAGAATGAAACCGTTGACAATACCGCCAAACACGGGACCAGAGTATGGACAAAAGGAGAAAATAGCAATAGCCATGCCTCTGGTTTCACAGTGGATGTCCACCAAAGATGCACCCACATTTGTCAAGGCAGAAGATGAAAAAACGCCTAGAAGGAAACGGCACGCGAGAACACCGCCAATATTAGGCGAAAGCGCCACAGGAACATTGAATAAAGTGTAGAGGCCAAAACTGATGAAGTACACTGGACGTCTACCGATCTGTTCCGAAAGTGGAGCCCAAAGCAAGGGACCCACAAGAAACCCAATCACCATCAACGACACCGTCAACACCGCCACCTCATTGGAAACATGGTACTTTTCACTAATGAGATCTAGTCCTCCCGCTAAAGAGGATGACCCGTAAGCAGCAGAAATGACGGCCCAGGAGTAGATGAAGGTGTAGAACCACTTGAGCCAGATATTCCAGTTGTGGGGGTTTTCCGGGTCGTTTATGTGGAAGGTGACAAGCTCGATCTCTGGATCTAGCTCCTTGGGTTCCGTTCTAGCTGTGGCTTGACTGGCTCTCAGTTTGGTTCTTCCGAGACTCTGGAGTCTTTCCACTGGAACCAAACCGGTGGGTGTTTCTAGGGTGTATTCTTCCGGGAAGATGGCATCTTCAACAGGCGGTAAGTTGAAATCTTGGTGAGGAACCTCCTCATTCACACCGAGCTCCTTTAATGACTGGGCTGTTTCTGTTCTAACCCTAGCAAGGTCCATGCTTCTGTGGGACTGTTCCTCCGAATCGGCGGTAAGTTTTTGTGGAACATAGTCCAGCGAGCTTAATGATTCCAGACTGCTCATTATCGTTTATGATGTGACAAAATCAAGGGGCAACAAGCATGGATTATATAGTGCTAGGATTTGCAGCCATTCAGCCGTTCTGGCTACTCCGAGAACGCATTACGCTGCGCGGACGGCATATAGACGCGGCTAACCGACGGTTTGGAATCATTTCGAGCTGTCTTCCGTGCTGTGTGCAGGTCCCGACAGCAAAGGTGCTCCGCGGATATGCATTTTCCGCCTCTTGGGCACTGGTTCTTCCGGAAGATTATCCGACATCGGTCAGCAGCAAGATCGATAAACCCTGCATCAACGTCAAAACATGACGAGGTTAGAGGCACAGAGCTGATAAGGAAATAGTATGATTCCAGGGGTCTAGGCTAAAAATAAGCTCTAGACGGTGACTTAGTAAGCTATCAAGAGTCATCTCTAGAAAAGTAGTTTTTGGTTTCTACGTAAAATTCGAAAACGTGGATCAGAGCAGATCCGCGTGGGTGATCACCGTGAGTCACCTGATACTACAAATAATCACTGAAAGCCTTCATTGAAAGAGGGTCGATCCTGGGTCCACCAGGAATCAAATGCTGATATGCTAATTAGTTTTTGGAAGCGACACTGAGCTCCTGGAGATTCCTGATAACGTCCACATTGTACATCTGCTTGTTGCAGCGTCTTCCCTCAAAGGGATTCTTCAAAGCATCCTGTTTGCAATCGTACAAGGCCGCCTTCAAGTTCTCCACACTCTCTTCGCTCAATTGGAAATGGAACGCAATCCTGCCACCCATGAGCTTGACATCGTGCTTCTCGCCAAATTTGACAAGCGCAGCGTCGTTGATCTTGTTCTTCTTGAGGTCAATAAAGACAAAGTTCGTGTCAACAGGCGATTCAACCACAATGTCATGTTTCTTGCAGAATTCACCCACGTCCTTGGCAAACTCGTGGGCAATCGAAATGTGGTCCCAGTTGTCTTCCAATGCTGTGAGTGCCATGAGGGTCATCATACCAGCCTGCCGTATGCCACCACCAGCCTGTTTTTTGAAGTGATTAGATTTCTCGATGAATTTGCGCTCACCAACGAGAACAGAGCCAATGGGAGCACCCAAGGACTTGGATAAACAGATTGACACGGAGTCAAAGTACTGGCAGTACTCCTTAAGAGAAACACCGGTTGCAACACTGGCATTGATCAAACGAGCTCCGTCAAGGTGCATCCAGATACCCTGGGACCTTGCAAACTCGCTGATCTTGCGGATCTCCTCAATTGGAGTGAGAACACCGTGCAAAGTGTTCTCCATGCTGATAACTTTGGTGGGAGCACCGTGAATGTCGCCGTCGTCCGGAGTGAAGTTCTCCACAATGTCGTCCAACGTCAAGTAGTCGCCGTTTTCTGGAGTGACCGGGTGAACCATTGCCTGAGACAAGGTTGCCGTTCCACCAGCCTCGTGCAAGAAGATATGGGCTCTGTGGTCACAGAGGATGGAATATGGGGGTTGTTGCAAAGCTGCTCGGAGACCGATCTGGTTCGACATTGTACCGGAAACGCAAAAAAGAGCCGCCTCTTTGCCTGTGAGCTCAGCCATTTTCAGCTCAAGCTCCAATGTATATGGATCTTCCTTGTAGACGGAATCACCCAACAAGAGGGTACCCTGGGAGAGTTTCTCGAGCACCACCTCGTTCATGTGTTGTGTGGGCAACGTAAACGTGTCGCTCCGGAAATCATTATGGATGGGCAACCTTTCACGGTCTTCGAGAATCGTCATTTCTTTTATTTCGAGATCCCAGGGCGCAGCGTCGTTTTTATAAGACCCTTATTCAGCAACGCTGCGATGACCGATTTTTTTTGCAGCAACTGCAGCGCGCTGCATGTTGAAACGCCGAAGCCAGCTGCGCCAAGTGCCTCATAGAAAAAAGTCTCGGAAAAAGCGGGGCATTTCCCATAGTTAATCAGGCGGAGTTGCTTTTCCACAGCCAGCGAGGGGCTGGTGCGGCCATTTCCTTCGCTCCCACTTACTGCGCATGGGACGTTTTTTCGGGGTCTGGCTCCGAGATCTTGCCGCGATTAGCCGGAGTAGTAACAAGTGTCTTGTCGTTGCGTGAGTTCCCCCACGTCGCCACGTTCCCCACTTCTTCGTTTGGGTTTACGAGTTTTTGGGCAAGTTTGAGGCTTTGTGGTTTTGGGACATAGACCAGTGGAGGTAGTATGCCAGATAGCTCAGGCGACGTTGACGCATGCTGTGTTTTTTGCAGCCAAGCTGTTATGCGAACCGTTGACTCACCTGGCGTCTGGTGATGCATTCAGGGCAGGACAAGTATTTGAACCGCAATCTTAAAAGTACTTGATTTCCAATGATTTTAGAAGAAGACTCCTGAAGAACCATTGAAGGTGGTTCTCTTCTTGTAGGTAGCCAAAAATAGTCGTCTCGATAGAAGCGAGACGCAGCCATGTCGCATAACCAACCTCAGTAATCTCTCCTCGTCTAGAACCCATCTTCACTCATAACAGCTGAATATCATCCGCTTCGTCTCCGTCCTTGCGCCGAGACTGGAACGGCTGGAAATCAGGAGAGATCGTGCCATTGTGCACGTCGTTTCTCCAAATATGGTTTCCTCCAGAAAGAGCCCTATTGTGGCTTCCAAGACCAGGATTGAGCCTGTCCAGCCAGATGTTCAGCTGCAACGAGCTTTGAGGAAGCAGCGGGTTGTTGGAAAGCAAAAGCGTGTCTAAAAGCGTATCTCCAGATTGCGAAACCACAGATTGAGATGGAGACAACTCGACGTTCATTGGACCTGGAGAAAGCGACATCTGGTTGGGGAAGCGCTGGTTCATGAAATTGGACGAGTTGTTTGCGGGATTAGTGTTCCACAACGAAGGAAGCGGCTGCTGGTTGAATGCCGGCGGATCCGGAGTAGGCGATCTCATTCCATACATCTGGTCTTCGTATGGAAGGCCAGACAAGAATGGTTGAAGGTTGGGCTGCAACGAGTCTTGCAAATTACCTGTCAAATGGGACCGGTCTTGAATGCCAGGCTGTAAGTTGTTAGGAAGGGGAAACAGGAAGTTCAGGAGGGAGTCCTGGTTCTGGGTATGGTTTCCAAGTAACGATGCCTGGATCAGGGTTCCCGAAGGGGTAGGCTCCAAAGGCACACTGTGGTTCAAGTTTGCACCCACCTGTGACTGAGGAAGACTGCTTTGAGAAAAACTCTGCTGATGGCCGTAACCCAATGGTTGAGGCTGGATGTTCAGATTGAGAGACTGAGTTTGAGCTAGGGAAGACGAAGAAGCCATCAAGGGCATGTTCAAGCTCTGGCCCTGTGCCATAGGGTAGTCTCTGCTGACGTTGATATCAGGAAGATCTCTTCTGTCGGAGAAATCTCTGTTCATAGGCTCGGAGCCCAAGCTGCTCAGATTGTTATCTTCTTCGTTGACACGGTTGAAGAACGGTGGCATTTTCTCTGAATCTGGTAACGGTGGAGAAACTGGAACGGATGCTGGCGACTCAGGCGCAGGCGAATTCTCATCCACAAAGGTGTACACCTTCGGAGGTCTCAGTTTTGGCAAAGCATTGCTGAAGCCTCCAAACTCCACACTCGCTTGGTACTCTGTAATTTTCTGAGGCACGTAGCCTGGAGTTGCTGCAGCCCGTGTCATCTCAGCATTGTTGTGGACTTGGACAAACTTACGAATGACATTGCGATAAGCATTCTTCCAAGACAGCTCCAAGGCAGTGAGCGCTTCGAACTCGCGGTTGATATCGGCATCCCAATCTGGCTGAAGGGACGTGATTTTCTTGAGCAATTCTGCGCCGCCTTTGGTCAAGAGCGAGTCTCTAGTGAAGACCTCAAACACTGCAGTGAGACTCACTTGAGATCCATTAGGGGAAGTTTCGCCAGTAGGCTGGGGGTTGAAGACGGTAAATTGATCCACGAGCGGCTTAAGCACGTTAACCTGATGAGCCAACTCCTTTCTGTCGCTGTTGAGCAGCTTGGCCTGGTTCTCAAACTCTGCAAGGTCATCCTTGAGTCCAGCGATATCCTTGTGGAGCTGATCAACGGACGACTTGACACGAGCTTTTTCCAGATCTGCCAGGTTCAAAACATGCTGTTTCTTCTCCTCGAGCTTGGCTACACGAGACCGTAGCTCGGCCAAACTGGCCTTGTGGATCAGCTTATGCGACTTGTGGTTTCTGAGCTGCTTCGAAAGCTTGAGCTTCTCAAAGGTCAACGAGTCTTTCTTCTTCTCCAAGGTTTTAACATCCAGGTCCTTGCGGCCCCGCTGCTCGTGCTCTTCGCTGAGCATGTACTTGTACTCTTCGAAAGCTGCAAGAAGCTGCAGCACTTCTCTCTGCTGAGAAGAGGAGATCTCGGCAACTTCCGCACGTGTCTTGTAAAGCTCAATCTGGTTGTGGCGAATCTGTTCCAAGAGGCCCTTTTCAGCATCGCTCAAGGCTGCTTCTCTGGACATCTTGTATTCGTCCGAGTGCTTTTCGTCACGGGCCATCCACGGAGTGACCGACCACGCGTCGCCTTCAAAATCACATTGGTCATCCATTGTGGTCACGTAAATGGCTCCACTCTGGGATCTGAAGTTGGTAGCGGCGTTGACCGCCAAAACCTCAATCAGGTACATTTTCGAAGCTTCAAGGCCCTGGAGGCAAATCAGCTTTCCAGCAAGCGAAGCTGCTTCACGACCATTCACAAGAACAACAAAATACACGTTTTCCTGCCACTCCTCGGTATCCCAGTGAAGCACCACTTGGTTCTTCTGGAGCTGATCTATGGTTATCTTGGGTGCATGGGGAATATCTATGGATAGTTTTTTGAAAAGAGCTTCCAGAGGCGTCTGGAGTATCTGGTAGAGCCGGCAGAGAAGCCAGCAGAGTGCAGGCCCAGCGGTCAAAAGCACCTCAAGCATAGTTGGTGGTATTCGATGATCGCGAAATTTAGTAGTAGGAATGGCCGATGGGTAAGGCACAAAAGAGGTGGGTAAACATTGGGGGATGCAAGGATAGTAATAGAAATTTGTGGAAATTTTTTAAGGAGGTTGAGAAAACAATTGCTCTTGTAAATTGCCTTGCTCTGTTTTGCTGGTAAAAATTCTGTAGATTATGGAATCACTTGTGGTCGCCTTATATCCATGGCTGCGAAATGGTGCTTAGCGGGAAAATACGGGCAGGAGGAGAATGGTGACAGGAGGCGATGAATATATGGCATTTTTTTGTTTAATGCAGAAATGGGAGAGATGTTTCTGCAATTAAAAGGAGACGCCTGACGCATTGATCAAATGGGACGTACTTAGCACAATCAATCTCGCAAGCGTAATTGGATGATTTTATGAGGGAATGATTCTAGCCACTTTCGGCTTAAATGGGATCCGTGGGGTTCATACGTCACATCATTAGGCTGTGAAAATTAATAGAATAATTATTTGCGTTTCTCTCGCTCTGATGGCTGCCGTCTTTCCTTCAAGTTAGATGCTATCACAAGTACCTCGAGGCTGACATCGGGCCATCTTATCCCGACAAGGTCCAAATTCAGCAAATGAGCTTCCATCAGTAGTCATTGTCTATGCAATTTATTCACCGGTATTGACCCTTGCAAGTTGAGGTCTTGATCAATCTAGCGAGAGTGAACTGAATCACTTGAATACCCCGAATTGCTCATCAAGTCATTTAGAATATGGACTACTTGGGTCACCACCAAATGTACAATCTTCTTACTGCATCCGTCTCTTATCATTTGCACAATGCAATTGTAAACTTCTTTGATCCTCCCATCCTAATCGTCATCCTCTTTAGACAATTCTGCCCTGATGGCATCTATTCTGCGGGAGACTGCAACTGCCATAGCTGCCAGTCCAACCAACACAAGCACCGATATCAAAGTCAAACTCAGGAGACAAGAGGTGGATTCTGAATCGAAGCCTCTAATCAAATGAAGCCATACGGTGCTAACCACTGGAGGAGCAACAACAACTGCCCAATCCGGCCAAGCTTTAGTGTGAATCACCTCATTGTCAAATTTGATAGTACGTGGAAAGTACCGGTAAATGAACAAAATCATCAAAAGCGAAGAAGCACTTGTAATATCTGAGCCTCTTTCTGCGGACATCATTCCGAAAACACTAAGGCTCTTCACACTCAGAAACAAAGCCAAGAGAACAGGCCAAGCACATGCAATGATAACCTTCCATGCCTCTAGTCCGCTTGACAAGAAGACAAAGATACATGAGATAACTATCAAACAGACATAGTAGTAACTGAGACTGAAGGCGAAGTTTTCCAATACCTGTGATTCGTGATAGACTGAAAGCTTTAATGCAATTGAGCGAATAGCTTGAAAAATGCAGCTTATGAGCATGATACTTCGGAAGCTGAACGCCTTACCACCTAGGAGCAACATAGCCCACGGACCCATTTGCAAGAGTCCCATACTAAGAATAAGTTCGAGAGGTTTCTGGTTTTCTAAAGGCGAAAGTTCCTGGCACGACTCGAATTGAACAATTATCATCGTGTACAAGATAATGAGTATCGATATGGTCCCACTGGATCCTCGAGTCCCATTTGGCTTGTCTTTTTCAATGCGTGCCATACTGAAATTTGTAAGTAATCAGCTAAGTAGATACGTGCTGCTCAATTGAGGTGTTTTGTTGAAGACTCGGTATTATTGAATTAATAGCTGTTGAAGTGTATGAGAGCTTCCAAGACTGTTGAGCTGAGTAGTCGTTAAAGTAGATTTTCTTTAAGAAGCTATGATTCTGAAACCATGGGTATGGTATGAATCAATCAGTCCAGTGAAATTTCAACCTAGAAAAAGGAATAGATAGTCGGTCCACGATGATAACATTACGAGTGTTTCAGGCTGTCAAGATACGAGGTACCTCTTCGAAAGCTGCAGTACATAATAGGTCTAGTGAGCCGCACGTTAACAGTATATTCGAAAGTGAGGATAGAATCATGGAGACATTAAATATGAATTTTCTTTTAATTTGGCTGAATGTAACAAAAATTGTATCCCTGACTGATTTCGATATGGTCAAATCACTGGTAGAGTATTCCTCCAAGTATATGTGCAAATGAGCTAGTTAAGGCGCATACCATAAGCACATAACCGTACCATGATAACAGGCTTCTTATCTTTTCAGTTCCTTCCCTGCTTATTTGTCATTACCCTGCTTTTACCTTCTGCTCCTACATCGACATGTCCATACTCTTAAACCTATCCATCCTGTACACTTTTGTAATTACCCTCTAGTGGCTGCAATTGAAGACCCAGCCAAAACGACATTGAGGGCACCCAAGATGAAAAATGGCGCAAACGTCCACAGATCACTCCAGGAACCACCAACTTTTGTGATCAACAAAATTCCCACTCCTCCACACACACTGGCGCATCCACTGATACTACCAATGACCTTGTGCTCGGTAGACTCTGGCGTCAGACCGATAGAGCTGATTAAGCTCATGGAAGCAATGATGGTGCCGATTTGGGAAAGACCAATAAAACTCACAAGAATGAAACACAAGGCGTTTCGAGGGTCGTACCCGTCGGCTCCTACACTGGCGATACAAAGTCCAAAAGCACCCACCATACCGCTGACAGCAGCAATAAGCAACGTCATCAGACAGCCCAAACGCTTGGAATCGACCAAAACACCCCAGATTGGAGAGGAAACAAGCGCTACTGTTTGAGCCACACCGGTGAGAATAGCCAGGAAAACGTAACCATCGTAGCAGTCATCCTTCAGTGGAGAGTTGGCGGCATCCAGCGCAGACCCGCTGCACTTTCCGTGTTCCGAGTAGTACTTGAACACCATGAGCGGAATGAAGACGGAATTGGCCACGGTGGTGGATCTCGAGACAAACGAACTGACATAGGCCAATTGCACCCTTCTGTTGTTCTTAGACGCCTGGAGACCTTCCTTGAGAAGCTCAGGATACGACAGGTCCCTGGACAGCTCTGCATCGATATCGCCGTTTTCCCTTCTGCTTTTGGCACTGTCGTAAGCGAATGTGAAGACGATAACGGCTGCTGCAAGTGCAAACACCGATAAGATCACATACGAGAGTTTGACGCTTCCGGCTCTGGAGAGGTCTGGGTTGTGGTCACTAAGCTTCACTGGCAACGTCAAAAATACCGAAACCGAGAAAACGGCACCAAGTCCGGTCGATACTCCAATCAATGCCGAGAGTTTTCCGTGCTTCTTTTTCTGCTGAGGAACAAAGACAGGCTCTTCGGTCAAAAGGCCCAGCTCGGCTTCATCGTGGTCCTTCTTCTTCTGGTACATCTTCCAGAACGCCAAATCGGTCCATGCAAAGTCCGAGTTGTTCGCTTCATGAAGCATCACAGTGACCGTACTCATACAAGCCGTGACAGCCACAGCAAAGATAGCACGCCAGAACCAAAGCTCTGGAAACACGTGTTTGGACAATTTGCCGTAACCAAAGAGAGAAATGGCCAAAAGCACAAATCCTCCCAATTCGAGGATCCTAGGTCCCGAGGGAAAGAACCCCTTGGCCAGTCTGGCCCAGAAATTGAGTTTATCGTTGAAAGTTCCCAAAAATACCGCCACCAAGATCGACGTGAGCTCGTCTAAAACACCCAAAGTGCCCACCACGGAACCAATCTTCTTCAGGTCCACGCCGATCACATCTGATAAGTAGAATGGCTGCGAAGCCAGGAGAAACACCACAAGCGAAATGCAGGCAAAGCCGGCAAAATTGTACGCTAGGAGGTTTCGAACCTTGAAGCCTGGATTGAGAACCATTATTCGGAAAGATCAGAAAAAGGAATTGTAGTATCGAGTTGGAAAGCCGAGAAAGGACTTGGCCTGGATGAGGGTCCATGCACAACTTGTGCAGTATACCACCGGCCGGTGATAACGGTCCACCCAGTACAATGGATGTCTGCTCCTTGAAGCGATAGTTCCTGTTCTGTAAGTCGTAAATTGTGGGTCATACCTGAAAAAATGATGGTTCTATATATGCTCCAGGAGGGCGCTGGAACTCTAGCGCAGGCCTTGTGCCTACGACGTCTGCTCTCTCCAGAGCCATTTTCGCCAAAGCTCTCCAGCTTCATAGATAATGCTGTCCATGTAGTCGTAGCGGAATCCGCTATCTGGTGGAGCTGATCCTTTCTCCTTGTCCTTTTGCTCCTGGTACTGTTTGTACTTGTCGCTGGCCTTGAACGACTTTGCCGGAAGCCTCGATAAGAACGTTCTGATCTCGTGCTGGTCAAGCTCCACCAACGTGTTGCCTTTGGCCTGTAAAAGCGCAAGACAGACAAAAAGAAGCTCGATGTGCATGTCGATTTTCGAGAAAGGAATTACCGGCCCGTCATCGGTGCAACTCAGGCTCAGTGAGCATTCCAGAGAGGGCAGAAGCGACGGCAGCGTGGATCCCAGTGACGAGGACGACGTACTGTTGTGGTTACGCTGTGGAGGCAAGTCGTTGTTGGAAATGCTCTCAAGGCCGCTGCTGTCGTTACTGCCAGGAGGCTCAATGTGCAACTCGCTCATGAGGTCCTTGAAGGAATCACGCTTTGTCAAAGTGGGCAGAGCTGGTTGGTCTTCTTCGTAGTCGACTGTCCAGAACACGTCAGGTCCCAACTTGTCAAGCAACTGGTCTGAGATGTTGAGCTTGTCGCTGTAGTAATGCTTGTTGTTTTCGGACTTTTTACTTTGAAGACGCCAACCAACAAGAAGATCCCACACACGGCCACGATCCACACGGGACCACACCTTGGCACCGCAGAATTTGAGCCACCAAATGAGCCACTCGTCGTCGTGAGCACCAAACTTGTTGAGGATTTGCTCTTCCAGGAAATACTCGGAAAGCTCCGGTAAAAGAATCTGGAAAACGTAGATGAAGAACGAGACTCTCTCTTCGATGGTGCCTCCATTGATTGGAAGCGTCAGTTTGTCGATCTTGACCAGCTTGGAAGGATCTCTCTTGTTCGCCAGCTCGGGCGAGTGCAAGAGAATGAGCACAAGTCTCTCGTACACCTCATGGAAGCTCATGTTGCTGATGTTTTCGTCCTGGACCAATTCCTTGAGGTACGAGTCAAGACCCGGCAGCGAATGAATGTACTCTTGGTAATCATCAAACACACATCCAATGTGTGTGTTATTGGCCGAAAGAACGTCTCTGCCTAAAAGCACCCACGAGGTGTGTGGAATAGGCGGGAACCATTCCGCTAGACCCAAGGCAAACCACGAAAGCGACAGGTCATACTTGATGATCCTGCCCCATTTGACAATAAACTTGTGCACGGACTTCTCCAAAGTATCAAACAAACGCAGCTCCGTTTCCAGAAGCGGTTCGTCCGAAGGGCTTGCCACGCGATGCATGTATCTCCTGAGATCCTTTCTGATCTTGCGCTTGAGCTCTAGCTCGTCCAGCTCCAGCGACTCCAGGTTTTCGTCGCTGTCTGGCTGTCTGTCCGGCTGTAAAAACGGATTGAGCACGTAAGGGTGGTGCTTAAGCAACATGGGCCATACCTTGAAACGGAGAAATGGCGGGATTCCCTTCTGGCGGGCGATAAGCGCCAATCCGTGGTAGTTCTTCTTCTCAAGGTACGTTTTGCACTTGGCGAACAAGTCCGGGTCGTAGTGGAACGACGGCTTGGGTTTCTTTGGCAGCAGCGTACCGTTCGGCGGGCCGCTTAGCGGCGGTTCTGGTTCCGAACGGTCGATTTCTTCTAAGTGGTCTGAGCAAGGGACCATTCTAGTACATGGCGGAGCCAAATGCAAATCGGAATCAATGAAATGGGGAAAAAAGCCTATCGGCTGAGATGGAATTCAAGCTCCAAATGCAGAATTAGATTATCTGCTGGAGTCTTGTTGTGGAGGACGCCGGTTTCTGGTGGAATTGGCTATCCCTGAGGATCCTGGGGCACACGAAAAAGAACAAGTGCTTTTCGAAGGCTTGAGGAGGGGCTTTTTTTAAAAAAACGGGCTCTCCACTGAGATGGGTGGAGAGGCACGGGTTTTGTTTTTGGTTCTTTGCCGGCGTGGAGACGCTGCTGAAGCTGTGTTCACAGGTATACCAGCAAAAGAGGTGGATCGATAGATATCAAATGCGCAGAGCGATAGGGCCAAAAAAAATGGCAGACACTTGCACAAAAAAACGAGCAGGGAAGGTGGGCCTGAATTTGCGCTTGTGTGCAGGACGCTCGGGTGGGCTGTCTTCTGAGCGCTTGACTGTTGCGGTAATAGTCCGCACGAGGAAAGAGTGGTGGCGGGAAAAAACGGCGATTTTTAAAGGAGGTGGCTATGGCGTGGTAATTTGGAGTGGGTGGACGGCGTCACGTGACGGGATTTTCGAAATTCTTCCAGAAGCGTGTTTCGTGGTTCTTTGTTGCCATTGTAGGCCGCGGTCGAGCCGGTCCGCGACAATGTCGTCGCTGCCTCAGCAGTCCTCGGGTGAAAAGGAGTCGACAGCAGCTTTTTTAAACAGTAGTAGTATTGACGCTTAGAAAAAGATGATAGTAATCCAATGAACTTATGTTCGTTTCTCTACGACGCCTGGTTGCCGAGATAGAGGGTGACCATGCGACGACATTTTTGCACCCACAGCTACAAGAAACTAGAACACACGGAACGGATTGTGGAGAAGGCCGGAATCAAAGGCTCATAATTTCAATCCCCTTCGTCATCTTCAAATCGCTACAAAAATGGTGTATTGGTGCTGGCTCGGATATAGGGGTCGGGAGGTTCCGATGACTCCGGTACTTCATTTCCGAAAGCCAAGAGTGAACCGCTTCCGAAATAACCCAAATGGAATGGAGCTTGCCGAGGGTATCAAAGTTTGTATTTAAGGAAAATTCGTCTAAACGGAGACGAAGATTTAGTCTTTCTTGCTATCTGTGCATTGACGAGCAAGGCTAGAGCCACAGTAAGGTAGCAAGCGAAGTAAGTCTCCTGAAACGGAGCCGTTCCAGAATGTGGTTTCCCAATATTTTAACAGAATCATGCTCTTTGGCATCATTTCCTTAATTCAGTCACCCTGGGCTATGGCTCCATTCCCCGGATCTTATCTGTTATCACTATCAGACCACTCTCCATACTACCACTTTACAGTGGGCAGATCAGCCACAGGGGTCTGTCGATCTCTTCCGTAATTCAAGCCTTTAATACCGTAGAAGCTTCTCTGAATGTGGGCCCATTCTGTCAAAAACCTACACCCCATTTCCTTGATACCCCAGATTACCATACCATCGTGCCCTACCATCGTACCCTACACTCAATACTAGAACCATCAGGAACCAATATCCCGTGAACTTTCCGAACCGTTGCAATTTCCAAAAACGTCCATACCTTATCGGTTCATTTTCAGGCTTCACTGGGCTTCTGATCTTCTCGTGAAAAGCTCCTCCCCACCTTGTACTGGCCCAGCATGTGAGACAATGGACTCCTCAGCGAAAACCGGGGTACAACACCCAGAAGGCAAGAAACCCGCCCGTAATTGGCTGTATTTCTGAAATCTCTGCTTCTCTGTGTCTCTGTGATCGAAAATCGAACTTTTTTCAAAATCCCAGAAAATCACCATTTTCGTCTGGCTGGCTCGTACTCCATCTCCATCTCTATATCCACCACGGTGCATCATCAATACCCTATAACCTGCCCTATAACCTGCCCAACCTGCCATATAACCTAGCCTATGAAATCCAAAAAAGCCAACCAACAAAAACGAAATCCCCTTCGAGTCCAAAAAATCCCCACTAATTCTCCAGACCATTGTCATGGTGAAAATCCGGGGGTCCCGAGTATTTGCGCATCGCGGGCTACCCGATAGCCGAAATGCCGAGAAGCAAGAATTTAGATCCATCTCTACTCCATGCTCTTCCTAGCCTCCTCCACGGAGCTGAAAATACGAAACGGTATGTTCAAAGATGCTTTCTGTACACTATTCCAGAAATTGTTCTAACATCAGCGCTATCGCTGCAGCCCTTGGGTCCCTACAACAGTGAGCTTCTAGAGCTCTCCATCCTCACGTTTGAGCCACGCAAAATGGCCACGATTTGCTCTGTTTTGGAGAAAAAGCTCCTCAAGGTGTTGGTGCCGCTGCAGGGCCAGACCAAGCAGCTCGTGGCCCTCAAGTGTCTCACGGTGCTTCTCTACTTGTGTCAATGGGGGTCTGGCAGCTTTATGAACTGGCTTCGGAGCCGGTACACGGCGATTGTGGTGCCTTTGGGTGCCATGGGATATTCTAAAACGTATGCTCTGGCGGTGTACGCCAAGGTGGATGCTGTGGTGAGGTTCTGTGAGGATGATGAGGCGTTGAGGGTCTCACGGGACTCTTTGGACCAGTTGCGGTTGGAGATGAGGGGCCAGGTGATTCCCACGCTACATTGAGGCGGGGGACGTTGGGGATTTAGTGGGTTTTGGGTTTGCTGGTGCAGTTGGTGTGGTTAGTGTGGCTGGTTGCTGTACTGGGAGGTGTGCTATGCTGCTGAAGGACGGGAATGGGCGGTAAAAGAATACTCTTAGACCACTGGTATTGCTGGTTAAATTGAGTCGGGAACCTTTCCATCTCCTGTCTTAATTGGGGCGGATCAATTGAATCATCAAGCAAGATCGCATTCATCAAGAGTCCAGGAACGAAGACCTTTTCGGATTAGCTGACACTACAATGGCTGAAAGGATTTAGCGGGTGAATGAATCCTCGGGGTAGAAGACGAACAACCTACGATTTGCTCAATTTCCAGGAATTGTCACAGCTTATCGACTATCGTGGCCCATGAGCCCCGGCAACTTTAACAGCATATTCCAGAACACCTACCTAGAGTCCCCACTACTTCCCAAGACGAAAAGCCTATCTGCTGAATTCCTCACCAAAGTCTTCTCCTAAATCAACGATACTCCTCCTGCGAGACTGTTGAAACCACGACCACTTCCCGAATTGGTCTCTCCTCGAAAGCCAGCGTTTCCAGATCCTCCTCCCACTTTAGGCGGTCTTGCTTGCCCCGCCTGTTCCGATCTCCTAATATAATGCGTGCACTAGCATCTCCATTTGTGGGCGGATGTGCGATTGATAAGCGCTTTACAGGCGTCCGAGGTCGGGCCACCCGTTTGACTATTCTAGAGTTTGTTGAAAGAAGTTGGCGCTTATGGAGAGGAAGCTTATTGCTATCTAGTTTTTGGTGTCATTTGCTCTTCTGCAAGTGCCTCTCTACAAGTGCTTCAGTCCAAGAACTATGGCTTCTACTCAAGGCTAACAACTGACAACCGGCCTCGCTTGGGTCGCCCTTACTACAAAGCGACGCCGTCGTTAAATCTAGACAACTCTACGATTCCAGGGATGGGCCGAATTGAAAGATCCCTAATTCACTTCTAATGACTAATGACTAACGATTTTCACATACAAGACAATTTAATATGTTACAAGACATTCTGTAGGAATTCTGACTAGCCTTTTAGAGCTGTAGAAGTGGGTTAGAAGATGAATAATGAGGTTTAGGCAGTAAGTGCTCCCTTTGATATCTACACATAGTGAATGAATCAAGAGCATTGATCCAACTCGATCCAACTCGACAGTTATCGAATTCAATTGACTAAACAATAGAGACTCCTCTTGTGACATTCAAAACACTAAGAAAGGTTGAGTTGACTCACACTTTTAATTCCTTGATCTGGCTAGCCTCACCATTGGCTGCAAAATGTGCCACAGTGGCTTAAGCCGGAGTTTTACGTATCTTTCAAAATGTAAAGATGACTACCATGAATTCTCACCGGCCAACATTATTAATGACTCACTTACACCCAATGGCTTGATTCCTGATGACTCTTCGTCTACTTCTCAGTTCCATGGTAAACAAGCACGGCTACGATTGATCCGACCAAACTCGCCATAGAAAAAGAAAAGAGAATGAAAAAAGGTCTTCAACTAAATCACGCACGAGACAGGAAACCTTAAAAATCTACAAAAACTCGTTTCAAATAGTAAACGGCAGATCACTCCATGACTCCTCGTGTCTCAGCTGATTTCTAGAAGCGTGGAATTGCGGCAATTTGCCGAGTCATGCATTCCAAACATCGGAAGAAAAAAAAAAATTCGTCAATGTCATTGCATATACAAATCCCGGAAAAACCTCTCACAGCCATTTTTTCAAACATCACACATTTCGTTTAGGCCCGGCGCCAGCCGCTTGTAAGTCACCAAATTGCTTTTTTCGGCGACTGTGAATTGCTTTTTCTGTCAGCCTAAAGAAATCCGCCCCTACATGCCGGAAAAGTGCTCGCCGCACACTGCGGTTACCCCCAGAAACCACGTGACTCGCACCCTATCTACACCCCCTATCTGGCAGTATATATAGTGGCAAAGTCGCCACAAACACCTCACCTATTTTCTACAGCAACAAACACACAACATGCAAATTTTCGTTAAGACCTTGACAGGCAAGACCATCACCCTCGAGGTTGAGTCCTCCGACACCATCGACAATGTCAAATCTAAGATCCAGGACAAGGAAGGTATTCCACCTGACCAGCAAAGATTGATTTTCGCTGGTAAGCAACTCGAGGATGGCAGAACCCTTTCCGACTACAACATCCAGAAGGAGTCCACTCTTCACTTGGTCCTCAGATTGAGAGGTGGTATGCAGATCTTCGTCAAGACCTTGACCGGTAAGACCATTACCTTGGAGGTTGAGTCCTCTGACACCATTGACAACGTCAAGTCTAAGATTCAGGATAAGGAGGGTATTCCACCAGACCAGCAGAGATTGATCTTTGCCGGTAAGCAGTTGGAAGATGGTAGAACCTTGTCCGACTACAACATCCAAAAAGAGTCCACTCTTCACTTGGTCCTCAGATTGAGAGGTGGTATGCAAATTTTCGTCAAGACCTTGACTGGTAAGACTATCACTTTGGAAGTCGAGTCTTCCGACACCATCGACAACGTCAAGTCCAAGATCCAGGACAAGGAGGGTATCCCACCAGACCAGCAAAGATTGATTTTCGCTGGTAAGCAGCTCGAGGACGGTAGAACTCTCTCGGACTACAACATCCAGAAGGAGTCGACCCTTCACTTGGTTCTTAGATTGAGAGGTGGTATGCAAATCTTTGTCAAGACCTTGACCGGTAAGACCATCACCCTCGAAGTTGAATCTTCTGACACTATCGACAACGTCAAGTCCAAGATTCAGGACAAGGAAGGTATTCCACCAGACCAGCAAAGATTGATTTTTGCCGGTAAGCAATTGGAAGACGGTAGAACTTTGTCTGACTACAACATTCAGAAGGAATCTACTCTCCACTTGGTTCTTAGATTGAGAGGTGGTATGCAGATCTTCGTCAAGACATTGACTGGTAAGACAATCACCCTTGAGGTTGAGTCCTCTGACACCATTGACAATGTCAAGTCCAAGATCCAAGACAAGGAGGGCATCCCACCTGACCAGCAGAGATTGATCTTCGCTGGTAAGCAATTGGAAGATGGCAGGACCCTCTCTGACTACAACATCCAGAAGGAATCTACTCTTCACTTGGTGTTGAGATTGAGAGGTGGTCAGTGATTTGATGCATGCCTAATCATATAAATAGCTTGAATCTATCATTAGACTATATTACTTGTAGATTTATTGGTACGTTTGAATGGCGCTTTTCAACTCGTTTTCCGTTATGGTTGAAACTCTATCATTCAACATGGCCTTCAACTTGTCCACAACAAATGCTGCCTCGTTGGAAGCACCATTTTGATCAAAAACTTTGAAAAACGTAGTGGCGTTTCTTGCCAACATAATGACATTCTTTTCGAGCAGTCCTTTGTCACCAAAATCAAAAAGCGTCTTGAATGCTTTGGCGATCATGTCCAATTCTGCTGAACTGAGAGAAGTCTTTTCAGCCAACAATCCTTCCAAAAGCGTTTTAAAATTCTCGTTGTACCCTGTGCATGTTCTCCAAGATTGCTCGAGGTCAGAGTTCTTGAACTTCGCTGATGACTCCAAGGCAAATTGGAGTAGATCTTTGTGGAGCTGCTTTGGTGAGATGGATGCAAATACATTCTTCAAAAGATTCAAATTGAACTCCTCAACAATAATGGCCTCTTGTGCTTTGTTTGTCTTTTTATCTGGAAGCAGCTCGGCCATTTCAATCTCGTCTTGATAATCCTCCGTAAGCACATCACCCATTACATCGATGTATGTTTCCACAATCTCTATGTCTTCAGGGAACTCGTAAATGAACTTGCCAACGCTGAAAATTGCCTTAACCTGATAGGCTTTGTTTCTTCTCTTGCCCTCGACTTGCACGGTTTTGGAAATCTCCTCGAGAAGTGATTCCTGCTTTCTGACATAGCTGGACTTCAAAATAGCGAAGTCGACCAAGGCATCGAAAACCAACTCTTTTCCTGACCACGACTTGCCTTTGCAAGATTCCAACAATAAGTCAAAAAGCTTCTTCAATTGTTTGTCAGAGTCGATCTCGACTGTCTTGCAAACGTCAGCTATGGAACGAGCAATCACTTGACGAATATAATAATTGTTCAGCTTACCATAGCTTTCACTGATTCTGAGAATCTCATCGAAGTAGAGCTTCGTGGCGCTTCTGCCACCAGAACTCTCGATCCATTCACGTTCGAAGATCTGTTGCACGGCCTCTGACTCGTCATGCTTTCCGATGTATACCAATGGGAGGAAAGCCGAGGCGACAGCCTCAAATCTGTCCAGGCCACTGTACCTACTGACACTTTCAGAGGCAATGGCTGCTAATGAGCGTGGGGTCTCATCTTCTGCTTCAAGGTAGGTTTTTGCAATCAACTCGCTGTATTTCAAAACAGCATCGAGACTGGCAATTTTTGAGGCGTAACCGGCAGCTGCAGCATAAGACGAAGCGACAGTGGAGTTTCTATCATTAAGCTGAGAGATACATATCTCGAGGAGCTTATCGCCAAATGGCTTGGCAATAATGTAGTTCTTCGTGATAAGATTGACAATAACCCTGCTGCCGCAAACCTTGGATGGAAGCCCCACTGACTTTTTGACCGACTTACGGATCGAGTTTATGATTTGAGGCATGAGTTCCTCGTCAGTGATGGCGAGGATTTTTCCGATGGCATCCATCATAGGCGAATGACTGAGACTCTGAAGTCTCTTTGCATCAACATCACTCGTTCTCAAATTGTACTTCTCCGCATTCAACATCAAGTAGTTCACAACTTCTGGCTCGAGCGTGGACATCAACTCTATGAATGTCTCCAAGAGTTTTGGAACATGAGGTTTGACCGCTTTGCCTCCAACCTTGCATAGCTTCAAAACAGTTTCAAGCGCAAATTCTCTAACATCTTCCGCATCACTTTGAAGACCTTTCGTGCCCAAGAAGAATGGAATCAAATAATTCAACACCTCCGTTGCCTTGGCAACAGTTACGTTACCAGTGCTCACATCAGCAAGTCTGGTAAGAGTTCTGGCCAACATACGGCAAAGTTGTGTGCCCTCTTTTCGAACACTTTCTTTGATATCATCCATAGCACGGAAACTCATACTCCAGATCTCTTCAAGTCTAGACTCATACTGCTCGAGAGGTTGGGTCTGCAACAAGTTGCCGAGTGCTGCAGCACTGGCTTGACGAACACGCCACTCCTTATTGCCCATAGTCCTGAGAATCTCATTGAGTATCACCTCAAAGTTATCAGCAATTGTCTTTGGTCCATCCTTGATAAGCGCAGTCCAAATGTCGTTCATTGACTTGGATACTGCCACATTGGGATCGAATCTGTATCTGTAGAGTTTGGGAATCAATCTGTTGCTGAGGTTCTTGTTGCTGAGAAGCATCTCATCCAAACTAGATTTTGCCATTATAGAGCCAAGACCGAAAGCCATTCCTCTTCTGGACGACCATAAGGCATTGGACTTTGCCAAAGACATGAACTTATAAACCAATCCTGGGTCACCGACATCTTGAGCCAAATTGAGAACGTCTTTGTAAGTAGAGACAGATCCATCGTGGGTCTTCAACACATCTGGGTCAAATAATTGCGTTTCTAAATCCACCGTACCAGCGGTGAGACTGTTAGTTGTGTCGGAGTCTGTGAAAGATTTGAATAAGCCCTTCACCAAGGTTTCCTTAAGGTCTGCATCACCAAGCTCGTAAATGATACTCAAGCCTCGAGAAGCCAGTTCTTGCACCAATTCGTCTCTATCAGCAAGGAAACGCATAAAAGCAACATGGATTCTGGAGGCATTCTCCCTTATTTCGATTTCGTCGCCAAGGTATTGCACAAGTGAAAGAAGCCAGATACATCCGGCTCTTCTCAATGCTGGCTTGGTGTTGGCACATGCTTGAAGGACGTGCTTGAGAATAACTGGCAAACGTCCCGTCGAAAGTGGAATATGAGAAATGCTGGCACCTTGCACATCCAATTCTTGCTGGAGGATTTTAGATTTCCACCCACCCGCAAGGATCGAAAAGGCCTCTCCACTAGCCAAAGTGTAATCGAGCTGTTTTGAGGTATGCGTGTTGTAGATTATAGTTTCGATAGCATTGAAGTCAGCTTCATCCTTTGCCTCATATGTCGATGGATTAGCAAGCTGAAGCTTCAGCAATGTAAGCACCGACAACTCGTGACAGGTCTTAGCCTTTACCTCAATTGGCTCTTGCAAAGCTTTCAAGTCCTCTTTTATAGTGTCATAGAAGACAAGTTCCGGACCGAGGACACCAAAGATACTGAGTTGACTCAAAGCTTCGAGGACGGTATCATAGTAACGAGACTCTTTGATTGATTCACGGAGAATCGTAACAAAAGCACGAACGCCTTCGGAACTCAAAACACTATGACGACCGGCGAGCACAATCCTTGAAATGATATATGCTGGAGCCAAAATGCGTCCCGTGAGCTTACTGGCATTATTGTTATGCTCGGGGTCAGTGAGCTTGTTCAAAATGATCTCCAAATCCTTGTCAATCACATCCTTATTAGTCACAATCACACCAAGCGTTTTGCAAATTTCTCTAAGGGACTTATCGGCCAATACCTTATCTTCAATTAGCGAAAGGAGCTTTGGTATGAAGGGCTTCAATTCAGCAATCACTTCAGGCGAAGAAAGGGACACAAGTAAAGCCAACACTGTGCTGAAGCCAGTATCACCAACATGATAGGCACCACCAAAGTGCAGATTGTACAATGCATCAAAAACGATACCGTAGAAGTCAAAAATGCTGTGTTTGTTCTTTGCGTCAGAGATGCCTCCAGCCATAAGAGACTTCACTTGTTCGTCGATTTCTAAGGCCTTGTCAACTCTGGCATCCCAGTCTTCGTCAACAACAATGACAGTTGTCTTGTCTTCAATAACCTCCATCACCAAAGACCTTAGTATGAATCTCACTGCTGTGCCCAAGGCCTGGAAAAGAACTGAGTCCTCTTCAGCCTGAGAGATTCCTGTCTTGAGCACATCTACCAATTCCCTAAAGTCGGGGAATCTGACACCTGTATTTGCACTGAGGAAGTCAATGGATGATGTTTGGAGGTTGAATTTGTTGGACTCCTGTAGGAGGTTGAAGTAATATGGATGTAAGCCCTTGTTAGCCTCCTCGATTGTCTCTGGGTTATTGGATTTAGCAGTGCCGAGGAAACAAAGGTATCGAGCCTCGGCGTCTTGGAATGGAAAAGCCGAGTTGGAAAACTTCATGGCCAAGTAGCGGCACGAACCAAGGTTGGTTGAAGAGTTTGAAAATTCCAAATATTTTCTCAAAAGTGGTTTCAACTCTCTCTTGCAATCAGTAGATAGCTTAAGGAGATGTGGCTCAATTCCAGACAACACTTCTTGGACAACAGGTCGAAGCTCTATGCTCTCGCCCTCCAACGAGTCAAACAAAAATCTAATATACGTCAAGTCTGTGTTCCACAACGAGGGCGAATGACGCAAGATATCGCCAATGGCCTCGTACTGGAGCAGACGCAGACCAACAGCTGCTCTATAGTTCGAAATTTGAGAAGTATCCATTTCTGGCCAGCCTTCGCTCATGATGCCTTCTTTGAGTCTCGTGAGAATGGAACTATTAAACTCGTCCTGAGACAGTGTTGATCCAGAAGGCGATGCATCACTTGCGGACTTGGTGACTTTACGAATGAATGCCACTCCTGTCTGCCGAAGGCGTGAATACTCCGAATTGAGTGCTGCTTCAGAAAGCTCTTTAGTACGCTCGTGGGTCATGGCAATCTCGGACTTGCAAAGCAAGGACAAAATCTTATCCTGGAGAGTTGGAGCCACTGGTGGGGTTACTGGATCGGTTTTTCCTAGGAAAAGCACCACCAAGTCGTCCACCACATACTTGTCTTCCAAGTCGATTGGTAGCTTCTTAAACCATATTTCGGCACGGTTGTTGATGGAAGACAGCGAATCGGCAGATGCAATCAATAGAGGCAATACAAGTAGACTCTCGTCAAACCCAGCGCTCAAAAACTCTAAAAGGCGCAGCTTAGCCAGCTGAATCTCCCCAAGCGACTTGTAAGACACGCCAGCATCTTTTGTAAACGAGGCCAGGTCCTGAACGCTCATTCCTGGGGTTTGTATGGGTGCATTGGCATTTGGAAGCAACAAGAAGAACTTGGCTGCTGTGCGTGCAAAAGCTCTTTCGTCTTCGGGTCTCGTATCAAACCCCAATTCTGCTCTACGTTTCTCAAACTCCTCCGAGTCTCGTGCTGGTGCCTTGTAATTTTCCAAGCACTTCATGAGCGCTGCAAATATACGACTACCGACGGCAGGCGGGTAAGTGTGGTATCCTACCAAAAGCTTCGTTGCCAATTGGTGCTTTTCCTCCAGCGACAACCGCTCAATGCCCTTCAGAAGGAAAAGTAAGCTGTAGAGCCTGACCTGGCTGGGATCCGAGCCCTGGGGGATTTTTGGTTCCTGGATCTGCTGCAACAACGCCTCCACAGGCAATTTCAATTCTCGAGCCGCGGTGATTCTCGGAAACACATTCTGGATGATCTTGAACACAGCCTGGCGGACCGATCCATGGTTACTGGCAAGTTTGAGTAGTAACGGTGGGATGTACAGATTGGCAGCTTTTTCCAACGCCTCGTCGGTTTCGGCAAGCGCAAGCCTAAGATCGACTTTGTTGACCAAATCTAGCTCCTGTTCTGCCATGGGAAGGAGGAATGAAGAGGTCTTTTGTGGGTTTTGACGGCGACTTGTCTGGTTGATTTGTATGGAGATCACGTGTAGGTGGCGGCGGTTTCGCAGCCAGTGGTACCGATTTGGCTGGTGGAGGTTGAATTGTTTAGTGGAGGTAATTTTATAGAAAACAGTTAAATTATCGATTTTGGGTATTCTTTGATCCCAGGTGTGAAGGAATTTTCTTCGGTATACTATTTTCTTTTTTTTTTTATTTCAATTTGCTTGAGGAGGTACCTCTGATTTGTGATTCTGGTGTGGAACTGCGCTACATCCTCTAAGTGCCATGTTCCATGAAAAATGCAAACCAAACTGGAAATGAAGAGAAATGTTGAAAAGATGTAGAATTACGATTTTTTATTAAAAAAAAAAATTATTTGATTTCTACGACCTCTCTATAGTAGAAACCAAAAGACAGAGGGGAGCCCCTAAATTAAATGCATCGACTTGGGAATCAACTTGACATTACGGAACTAAAACTGAGCATCTGTTCTGATTTGCAATTCTCCATCTCAAAGGAAGAAGGCTGTCTTTACTCCTCCACTTCGGACCTTCCCTAAATGACCTACAATGGTAAAGGCTGGTGGAGATGGTCGTCATCTTCTGAGATAGTGTCACGCAAAATGTGGGACCTACAAACGGCATCTCCAACAAGAGTACCCTTGGTTGCAATGCAATGATGTTATAAACCCGTGGGTCCCATATGTACAATCAATAGACAACCATGCCCGATAAGGAGGTAAAGAGAGCAGCTAGCTATCGCAGGACAACTCTATATGAGATTCTTAATCTCCGCAACCAGATCAATAGCGGGACTCCAGAAAGTGTTGCCGTCATGTTGCTCGATCCCACTCTTCCACCACAATTCAGTCCTCTGCCACCTGTGAAATGGAAGGAGTTTGTACCGCGTCCTTTCAAACTCAAGCCACCCAAAGGCCTCGACTTGGGTCACTCAACCACTGTGGTGTATGAAGACGCCCCAAAATAGTTAAATGCATGTTTATCCGCTTTTGTATTCTCTCAAAATGACGGGCACAGACAGCGGTGGTAAAGAACCCAACTCTGTGACAACCTTGTTGATGTAGGAAGGCGGCGTCAAGTCATACATGATATTAAGAAGATTAAGCGATGGAAGAGACTTCCAGTCCGCAAGTGGTGACTTGTCAGTCAGCAGAATGTCCTTGGCTGGTTCTTTCTCTTTTTTACCGGCCTTGGTTTTCTTCTCACGTTCAGCGAGTTCAACCTCTTTGAGGAACTGCTCCAATGCCAAGGAGCCTTGCTGAGGTGGCTGCTTTCTGCTTGAGTCCTTGACCAAATCTTCAGGATCAGCCAACTCGTTTGTGGTGACAGAATCCAACTGGACCCTGTCGGAGAACTTGATCGATTCACAGCAAGTCAACACTGGAATGTTTCTTCTATGGGCCATCATAGCCACCATGGCAGTACCCACACGCGAGTAGAGATGACCGTTGGAAAGCATGGCATGGGCACCCAAGAAGACACAGTCGACATCCTCGAAGATTGTAGACAGCAACAGGTTGATAAGCACGTAGTTAACCTTGATCTTCTGCTTCGTGATAGGAGGCTGTGGGGCGGAGCGTCTGGCAATGATGGAGCTGCTTTCAGAGTCAGCATCTGTCTCTGTTCTGGAAGATGAGTCTGGCACTGTTGTGGCCACCAACTCCGTGAGCAAACGCTTACCTTCGAACAAAGGCCTAGAGTCTACAATCACCAAATTAAAGCTCTTGTCTTGTTCCAAGGCGCAGTACTGGAACAACTTGAGCAACACCTCGGAGTGTCCAAAGGTTAACACGGTAGAACCGTTACTGATATGCTGGGAGGCGTTCTCCACAATAAGCTGGTCGGACAACTCAAGCTTCTCTCTGATGAAGTCGTCAATACGCCCACTCAAAATCTCCTTGGCCTCTTTTTCTGGAGTGTCGATCGATATAAGAGAAATCTCCTGCTTCAACCACCTGATGGCATTACCCATAGACATGCTGAGTGGCCTGGAGCTCTTCAAGTACTCGATCTGATGCGAGAGGTGACCCGTCAAGTGACGTGTCAATGTCGTGTTTTCAGGGGTCTTGTAGTCCTGGATCACGGTCTTGAACACCTCCAACATGCTTCTCAATCTAGCAGTGGATCCCACAATCTTGTGGTTAGCGAAATGCAAGCTTAGCGTCAAAATGGAGGGATGAACAATGTGGGATACCGTAGGAGAAGAAGCATTACGCTGTTCTCTTGTTTCCAAATGACTGAAGAGCGCTGGAATCTTCATGTCTTGATCTTTCACGACAGCCTGACTCAATTGCTTTTTGAGATTGGTGTTTGTGGCCAGTTGTTTCTTCTTTTCCATCTTTTGCTGTGCCATCTGCTCTTGTTGTTCAGGAGAAATACCAGCTGCCTCTTTTTGAGCAGCTCTTTTGGCAGCCTTCTCTTTCTTCTTCAACTCTTTCAATTCTTTGTTTGAGAGGGTTTTGCTTTCAGACTCGGCTGGTACTTTAGCCTGTGCCGGAGCTTTAGCCTGAGCAGGCGCCTCTGTTGCTGGTTCGCTCATTATATTATGTTTTGGTGAGTTAAAGCTGGCTACAGCGTTCCATAGTAGTGCATTTTTTTAGTCATTATGTTCTATGATGCAGGTGTGCGGTGCACAAAAGAGGTGCAAGTAGCGCTATCAGCTCTCGCTAAGCTCGCCAAAAGCGCCTCTCTTTTTCGTGGTATCGTACAATCTAACCACCTTCTCCAAGTTCTGGTTGTCTTGCTGAGAGAAAGCGAAGCCTCTTTGCTTCTTCATTCTCTGCACCTGTCTCACTTTTCTGATGGCCTTTTCAAACTGCTCCATTCTTGGTCTGTAATCTTGAATATTGTACTTCTGAATCTCCTGGACGTAATGGTAACTTTCAGGGCTGTAGCTTCTCTTGAAGAACTTCCAAGCAAAGTCACGAAGCAAACAAAGACAAGCAACGCCAAACACAGCTGCCCAAAAACTCAAACTTGGGTAGGTGTGTCCCAAAACACCAAAGTATTCTCTGGAAACGTTGATTCTGGGTGCAATAGTAGCATAGGCAGGGAACCAGAGCAACCAGAAAATGAAGGAGCCTGGAATTGCGAGAAGTGTGAACTTTGTCCAAAGCGTGACGACAAGGGCTGCTTTGCCCAATGCCACAAGGGTACAAGTAGTGTAAATCAAGGTACCCCAAGCCCATTGGTTTGGCACGCCTCCGCCAGGAAGATAGCTGGAAAACTTATTGAGGCACATCAAGCAAACGAACGTCACAGCAGAGTGGTAGAATCCATTAATAATCCAACCCCAGAAGATGGTGACGTTGAAGAACTTTCTTTGTTGACCAAGTTGGTACAACTGTGGGTATCTATCAAGCAAACGAGCGCTAACGAATTGGTCAAACACACCCATCACAAATGGTGGGAACACAGTAAACAACACATTGTAAAGTGTCAATGTCCACGACTCGATAAGAGACTGACCGGAGAAACCGTTGGCAAACACGAACCAAAACTGTGTCATGTAAAGGGCAATATTCTTGTAGAAAGAGTACAAGATGGCATGGGAGATTCTTTGGTACGACCAGGCGCCATGCACCAAAAGAAGCTTCTTCAAGTACTTGAACTGACCAATAGACACATCTGCGCTTCGTGCAGCTTGCATACCTTCAAGACCGTTGATACCAACACCAACGTGAGCAGCTTGAATCATGGAAACATCGTTAGCACCATCACCAATGGCAAGCAACAATGATCTCTTCTTCTTTCTCTTGACCATCTTCACCACCAAAGCTTTTTGCAATGGAGACACACGGCAACAGATAACAGCTTTACAACGAGTTGCCAATGTCAAAAAGATATCCTCCAACTCAGGCTCAAGAGCGTAACTAAGAGAATGACCATCGATGATCAAGGCCAACGATGAATCGAAAGCACTCGCATCCATTTCTGGCTGGTGCTCCATGATAGCATCCAACTTCTCTTGCAAATTCAATTTGGTGTCAGTTTTATTATCCTCGTTGATGATTAAAAGGTTCATATCCTCACTGAGCAATTTACAAGACATACCAATGTTGATGGCAGTCTCCTGTCTATCTCCTGTAAGGACCCAAACCTTGATACCTGCGTTTTGTAAAGTGTGAATAGTCTCTGGCACACCATCCTGAAGCTTATCTTCGATAGCTGTGGCACCAAGAAGGAACATGTCTTTTTCAATTATCTCGGCGACTTGATCGAGTTTTTCACTTCTCTCGTCCAATGCAGTTGATGCTTCATATTGCTTTGTGGCCCAATTCTCGTATTCCTCGTCAGAGATGATTCTTGAAGCAATACACAACGTACGCAAACCTTCAGAAGCAAAATCTTCCAAGTGACGAATGGTGGCGGCCTCGAATGGCTGGGGTTCATCTCTGTCCAAGCGCTCCAAAATCACAGTGTCGGCACCTTTACAGAATAAACGAATCACGCCATCGGGACATCTGAAGATCGCGGACATTCTCTTTCTTGTAGAGTTGAACTCACAAATGTTCAAAAGCTCATACTCAGAGTCTGTATCGGTCAAGCCAGTGTGAATTGTGACACTCTTAGGACGACGAATAGTAAATTTGTAGCCCAAGTCGGCAGCACCTTGCACTAAAGCACCCTCATCAGGAGAGGCAGCTTGATATTTGATACCGCCATCTTCCTTGTGTTCTGGAATAACAGTATGACATGTAGAAAGCAAAACAAAGAATTCGTTGATTATAGCCGATTGCTGTTGCTGAGAATCCTTTAAATGAGCCTCCATGTCACCAAAAGTATAGTAGCCAATTTCGATACCGTCGACTTCTTGAGCTTGACCATCTTCAGGGATCTCCTCGGTGTAACATTTTCCACCAATACTACAAGACTTGAACTCCATGACGTTTCTCGTGAGTGTTCCTGTCTTGTCAGAGAAGATGTACTCAATTTGGCCCAACTCTTCGACCAAAGATGAGGTTCTCACACCAGTAGGCGTATCGGTGTCTGGGTAGTACATATCTAGATCGCTGCCGATCATATATGCCTGGTAGTATTTGATAATTTCCACAGTCACGAAAAGGGAGATTGGAACCAAGTTGGAGAACAAAATCCAGTAGGTCAAAATATCTTTGAAAAAGAGACCAGCCATATTTGTGCCTTCCAAGTACAAGTATCCGAGGTCGTTCTTGCTTACCTGAATCTTGGCCACATTGCCGATAGACGAAACCAATGCCAATATTATAAGAATACAGAACAATGCAATAATTTGGAGGTTGATGATTCTCTCCACGTCGGTTCTTTTGATAGGGGTGGCGGTGGCATTGCGCATAAGCTTTGTTTCGTGGCCGGTAAAGACAACAACACCGTGGACCCACTGAGTGTTTCTCAACGTGGCACCACGGAGGAGGAGCTGATCAGGGGAAAATGGAATTTTGCCGTTGTTGCCGAAACCCTGAAGGGTACCTTCGTAGGTGTAAAGAGACGAGTTTGGCTGTTCGGACAAAATTTCGGACCTCGACAAGTCCGTGACGAGGGAGTTGGGGTTGACCAAGTAGGATGTCTCTGGCTTGGCCTGTTTGATTTTCAAGTTGGTTTCACCGTCCAAGTTGGCGGTTTCAATATAGCACAAACCCTCGGGCTCGGAGGAACTTAGAAGAAGCAAATCAGCGGGGAATGGCTCTTCGTTGTTCACCCTCACCACATCACCCACCTTCACCTTGACCCACTTTTTCTCCTCAAACGTGCCCGTATCTGGATTAAGCACTAGCACTCGGGTATTATTTAGCTCTTTATCGGCGCCCGCACGCTTCAAGTCTTCCATGATCTCCTTCACGGCGGAGACAAGCAAAACCACGGAAAGCGTACCGATGGTGGTGTATCTGTTGGTAGGGGTCACATTAGGAACCTGCTGAATGATGGACGTGAACAAGAAGAACAAGTTGGCGTACTTGGAGAACTGCTCGAACAAGAACTTGGGAATGAAGGTCGCGAAGTTGTACTTGGTAGTGGAGATGTGATTGCCGTAGTACTTGAAGGCCAGGTTCATGGAGGCGCTGAGCACGTAGATTTGGCGGGGTCCCTTGGCCACAGGAGCATCTTCGGGTTTGCCCCTGATCTTCAGTTTCAATTTGCCGTAGAGTCTGCGGATATCAAAGTCAGACAGCGTTCCGCCAGCGCTGGCGTCGTTGATTCGTTCACCGTACATGTCGTCCGACATGCCCTGGTACAGCGCCGAATGGGGGTTTTCGACCTTCGATTTGAACGCCAGAAAGAAACCCTTCTTGGGCAGAGCTGGAGCGTTATCTGTGCCTAAAAGCGGCACCTGCCGCGTTCCTGAGCTGGCTCCTTGAGCACTGGAGGTATCGTGGCGATAGTAGGAGTCCTCTTCGTCCAGAAGCACAAAATTATCGTCAAAGGGGTTCTCCAGGTACCCCGTGTTGCCTCTGTAGGTGGAATCTGGGTCGTTGTTGTAGGACGGGTAGTTCTGGCCAGGAGGGTCCATGGACTCGAGATCCAAATCAATAAGGTTGTTTCTGTCGGCAAACGGGTCATTTCCCGGTATACTGCCGCCATTGGGCTGCCGCAGGTTGCTGGACATGCTGTTTTTAGAGTCTGGCTGGAGAACACGAGGTGGTTTTTAACTGTGCGTGCATGCACTCTGGGGTCAACAAGATGGTGGGATTCGATGAGAGGGTGAATTTGGGATGATTTGGATTTTTTTATGAAAGTTGAAAAAGGGGTTCTTTGGGTTTCAATTTTCAAGGATCGGGCTGGTGGCTGACGACTTTTCAGATTTCGTCTGTGCTCCCATTGGTGGACACGGTCTGGTGGCTGCAACATCTCGCTGGTCAGGCATCAAGGCTAAGCAGGCAGGTCAACAACGCCGTAGCGGGGCGGGTGATTCGGAGATTTTTAAAGATTCCTACTATTATTTTGAATGGAAGAGTACAAATTTTGGAAGTTTATTGAAATAATAAAATTTAGAGTGATGGGCATTGGGCACTTTGGTCGGGTGCTTCGCGTCTAAGCCCTACAAGCTACTGGCGATGAGACACGAGAGTCTAGTTTTATGGCTTTGACGATGTTTCACTGCGGAATATGAGTCTTTTTCTGAAACACACAAACTTTTTGTATTAAAACTTCAATTGGCCTTGTGGCGGCTGAAATGGTGTAGTCCGAGCCCGGTAGCCAGGGAACAAGGCTGTTCTTGGCACCATAATAGGTGGTCATCCGAGCAACAGAGAGGTGGTTTTTGTGGGTATTGGAGGGTGTTTTTGATGATTTTGGAGTAGTGTGATGGAAATAGTCGTGGGGCAACGTGGCGGATTTGGCTTCAGTGCCTGGGCTTATATCGTAATGTTTAGACGAACAGAAGGGAAGACAATGGTGTAGTTCGGAGTTGGCCCACACAGGTGATTTCGAAATTGAATTGTGGGAAGTTTCTTGATGATTCCATTGTTTGTTTCAAGTTCTTGTTTGTTAGTCTTCTTCATTGGTGTGATAGGGTGGTAGCCGTGTGTCATGAACAGACACAAGGGACATCAGTAAATGAACACGATACTCACCGGTTTGAGGGGGCCTTGGAGAAGCTCTACTATCAACGGCTTTTGGGAGACCAAGTAAACTTCTAAGCTTTTGTTGTCCACTCCTTAGTGGATGAATCTGATGGCTTACCACAAACGGAAAAGCGATATCTACATCCACCTCAAGCTACACAAACAGAGGGCGGCTACTACCTTTCAATTACACTAACATTCCTCACTTCTTTGACCCTAAACCTACATCATTTCGAGCTCTTGACCGCCAAATAGTAGTACAAGAGGACACTTTTTCGCCTTTTCAGAAACACCGCCGACCCCTGCTGGTCTGGCGCCTCCTGTGACACAAAACGGCCCGTGGATGACCTATTTGGTAAATAATAAAAAGTCCGAGGCTGTCATATAAGACCCTATTCATATAATAACACCCCCAGCTGCATGTATTTTTTAGCTTGTGTACGCTGCGCTAGGATCAACACCCAGAAACACCTTTTTGCACCCATTCAAACTCCAGCACTTTCAGAGCAAAGTACCACATATTAGGTATCAATTTGTTCAGAAAATCCACTTTCTACCTAAATATCCAAAACCCAGAGCCGTAGCACCACTTTTGACTGACCCACCGATTTTCACAGTTTTCTCTCCAGAACAGAAGGTCCAACGGTGATCACGTCTTTCCAACAGCATGACCACCAGCACGAAAAATTATTTCAGACCCTCTCCCATACAAACGAAACAACATAAATAGAGGCCCTGTCCCCCGTAGTTTTCCCTCTCCACCCACCACAGTCTTATCAAGTTTGTCTACCTGAGCACCTACTCCGTACACAAACACATATCTTCAGCAATGATTACTACTATCTCGATCCCCGCTAAGCTTACCGAAACCTCCGCCACCCTGCCTGTGGCCGACGGCACCTTGAACGTTACCTTTACGTCTGAGGAGCTCCAGGACTTCTTCAGCCATTATGCTAAGTCCACTTCTAGCCCCGAGGCTAGCGAGCTTTTCCAGGCCAAGATCAACAAGGCTCTTGAGCTTCGTTCTCTTGCTGGAAACGTTCCCTCCAACCATTCCGAGGAAGAGGCCAGTGATGCTGCTGGTTCTTCTGAGGAAACAACTCTCTACGAGAGTCTGGACAATGTCAAGGTCTCCTCCGACGAGGAGGTGGATTCTGAAATTGACATTGGCCAGGGCAGATGCGACGTTGCTCAAAACGACGCTGACGCCGCTTTCATGGACCTCTGTGGGTTCCATGCTGACCTTGTGGTGACGAAGGCCTTGACCATCAAGTCTTCCAACTACAGAGTCTCTTCCGTCTCCGAGGCCCTTATCGAGGACACTGCTCCCCTTTCCTCGTCTTCCCCAAAGAAAAACTACTTTGACGTTCAGTCTTCGGTTTTTTCTTCCAAGGACCTCGTGAACGCTGAGCTCCTCAGTCGCTTCTCCAAGAAGGCTGAGAAGAAGCTCCAGGTGGGTGCCTTGTCGCCCTACCACCACTTCATGAAGCTTTTCAAGCTTTTTGAAATTTACAGAGCCTGCCACCAGTACCTTCCCGAGGTGGCCCAGGCTGTGAGACTGTGCTACTCTCCAGTCTTCCCTGTCTCCGTTGTGGAGCTTACTGACGTTGGTCTCAGATTTGTGCCACCCAGCTTTCCAAAGCCAAAGCCTTTGTTTACTTTTAAACAAATGGTCGTTCGGGAAAAGATTGCGTTGGTTCGCTGGATCAGAACTAACATCAAGGTTCCCGAAATGCAGCCCATCCTTGTCCCCAACAACCAATTGGTCAAGGCTCTTCCCTACCATGACCTCCCCAAGCTTCCCCAGCTTCTTGACTACTACCACTCGTACTGGAAGCACCTTCCCCAGGTTTCCAGAGCTGTCGAGGATTTCCATGCCTCTGGCTCTCAGACTGTCTGTGAGCTCAAGGACACCAAGCTTGTTTGTCAAGCCCCTGCTTTGCCAGAGTCCAATATTGAATTGTCTGGTTGTAGCGCCACTACGAGCTCCCGCTCTATCCAGTCGTTTCTCCGCTCGAGAAGCCGGAAGAGGGGTCTGAGCCTGCGCTGTTCGAAGCAGAGAAGACACAGAAGATGTCACAAGTCTTAGCTGTGTCGCCGACGGTCCCCTGGACCCTGAGTTTTGAGACTCTAAAAATGAAAAAATATTGTTTTAATAAAAAAAATTGAAAATGGAGAGTAGTAGGTAGGTGGTGATAATGGATGTGAGGGTGGTGGGTGGTAGAATTGTCGAGGATCCCATGTAGAATACGAGGTGGTCATCGACATCGTTTCAAAATCAAGAGGTCTTTAGTTCAGCGACTTGCTTCATGCTTAAGATGTTTTGTATTTTTGAAATCAGGATATGGTGGCTAGATATGGTGGCTAGTAAGAAGGGCCTATTCAAATAGCTCTATATATTGCATACCCATTATGCCTCAAGCCATGTTTTATGACAGCCATAGCTTAACTTCTCAAAGTTGAGTGTTCGGCTTTCCTAGTTTTTTCTTCTTTTCATTTATTTGTATTGTGTCGAAAGTCCTTTAGTTGTCTGTCCTTTAGCCTCTCGGAACCTCACACTTGGCAAATTCTACAACACTTTGCAACCAGAGTACGAATTTTTGGGAATTTTCTATTAAACATTCAAGAAAGTGCAATCTAGACCCATTAACCCGAACTCCTCCTATTTGCTGTTTTAAATACATACTCCACCCCCTCGTTCATGTCTCACCACGTTGTCAGGCCATATTGCCAATTGCTCTTTAGCAGCCAAACCAGGCACCCTCCACCAACCCCATTTCCTCGATTGACAAGCCCCCACGACTATATAAGCACACGCCTTCCCTTCCCTTCTATCTATTTTATACTTTTCTCTTTTCCCTTCTTCTTTTTTCAAAATTGACTTCAAAGCACTAAGCTCTTGGCTCACCTCGCCGTAGTACACCGAATCAAGCCAGTCTGTGCAGTGACCCCACAACTTCTCACCACCTACTACACCTTTTATCATCATGGCAGAACAAATTGCAAAAGACGCCAACCAGGCATTCGGCGTGTTGAAGACGCTCAGCAATGATCAGAGATCCGCAGCTTTGCACCTGATCCACGACGCTTTGAAAGCCGCCAAGCTGGACATCTTGAAGGCCAACGAGCAAGACATGGCAGCGGCTGAAAAGAACAACTTGGCTGCTTCCTTGATCAAGCGTTTGGATTTGGCGAAAAACGACAAGTACGAAACCATGTTGCAGGGCATCGTGGACGTGGCGGCGTTGCCTGACCCCGTGGGTAAAGTCACCATGGCCAAGAAGATCGATGAGGGTCTTGAGTTGCACAGAGTCACTGCTCCTCTTGGAGTTTTGCTCATTATTTTCGAAAGCAGACCCGAGGTTATCGCCAACATCTCGGCATTGGCCATCAAATCGGGCAATTGCGCCATTTTGAAGGGCGGCAAGGAGTCCTACCAGACTTTCAAGGCCATCAGTGATGTGGTCAACCAGACCTTGGCCTCCACCCCTGTGCCTCCTCATGCCATCCAGTTGATCCAGTCTAGAGAGGACGTGGCCGATTTGTTGGCCCAGGACAAGTACATCGACTTGGTGATTCCTAGAGGCTCCAACGCCTTGGTGAGAAATATCAAGGACAACACCAAGATCCCTGTTTTGGGCCACGCCGACGGTATCTGTTCTGTTTTCGTCGACAAGGAGGCGGACTTGGCCAAGGCTGCTAAAATCGTGGTGGACTCGAAAACCAACTACCCAGCTGGCTGCAACGCTGTGGAGCAGTTGTTGGTGCACCAGGACATTGCCTCCGACAAGAGCAAGTTGAACCAGGTTTTGAGCGCTCTTGCTGCTGCTGAGGTGACGCTTCACGTTGTTCCTGAGATCAAGGCTCAAATTGAGGGTATCGACGAGAAACTCATCAAGGACGCTGGCCCAGACTCGTTCGACAACGAGTTCTTGTCCTTTGACATTGCCGTTAAGCCAGTAGCTGACGTTGACGCCGCTATTGCCCACATCAACGAGCACTCTTCCAAGCACACCGACTGTGTGGTCACAGAGAACAAGGAGGTCGCTGAGCGCTTCTTGAAGGGTATCGACTCCGCCGGCGTCTACTGGAACTGTTCTACAAGATTCGCTGACGGTTTCAGATACGGTTTCGGCACTGAGGTCGGTATCTCCACCAACAAGATCCACGCCAGAGGCCCTGTTGGCTTGGAGGGTTTGATGAGTTACCAGTACCAATTGAGAGGCAATGGTCATGTTGCTTCTGAGTATGTTGGTGCTGGCGGCAGCAAGACTTTCGTGCACGAGGACCTCCCATTCTAAAGAAGCTGTTATGTGTATTTTCTATGATACAAAGCGAAGAAACTCGTCGTAGTCGCTGGGTGGAAAATCTGGATAAGTGTCGACGACTTTGTCTACCTGTTCCTTGGAAAGCTCAACCTGAGTCCATTGACGGAGGGTGAAGAAGTCCGTGAGCTTTTTGATCCATTCCATGCGCTTTTCTATCGTCTCTAGGCTGTTATCCTGTAGTTTTCTTTCTCTCAAGTTGGCCCTAATAGCTCCAAGGGTATCCACAGCGTCGTTGAGTTTCACATCTGCAAACTGCTTAGCAATATCGTCCTTGATCATCTTCAGCAACCGTGGGGACTTTCCATTGGTACTAATCATGATTTGGAGGGAATCCTGGTTGAACATGGAGCCAAAGTAGAAGTCACACATTGGCGGCTTATCGGCGATGTTGACGGGTAATCTGAGGTGCTTGCATTGATAGTATACCTTTGTCAGAAGTACTGGATCATCGATACAGCACAACACACAAGCGAATACTTCGTCCTTGACCTGCTCATCAATCTGAGCATAATGGGACTCGTCAATGTCCTTGTACGATATTTCAAGCAGCAGCTTCTCGTACATTTTCAAATCATCAGGATCATAGTCTCGCTTCAAGAGCTTGAAAATTTCTCCCTTATCGTCCAACTCTTGAATCTCTGGATGGACATTGGGTCCACTGATAACGGTAATTCTTGCCTGTGCCCGAATTAGATGATGGACGCGGCTTAGAGCAACGTCTCCGCCACCAATTACAAGACAGTGTTTGTCTTTGACCTGCCAGGCTAGTAGAAGTGATCCAGGGTGCTTCATGTGGAGTAGTTGAAAAATACGGTTATGATAAGCGAATGTAGAGGTGATTTAGGTGTCAAGTCACGTGGAATCACAGAAACATGGAGGTGGAAGAGGGATCTTCGTTTCAAGAGAATTTAAGGTATTTTCGACATTTTGGGTATCTTAAAGCTTAAGTTGGACGTATCTGGCTTTTGAGTGGCTGCGAAATGATCTTCACCATCAGGCCACTTGAACCACATGAGTCAGATATGCAAGGTAAGCATTTGACAAAGTTTTCAGACGCCAAAATATCATGAAAATTCCAAATACTTGTAAAAATAGGAGTATGTAATTCAGAAAATGGCTTATCAGGTACCGTGACTCAAAGCATGAGTCCTCGTGGCTCGAACGGGTGACGTAGAGTCACGTGATGCATCGAGGTCAGAAGACAAATACTGTCAGTGCTCTTCCTAAATTGACAATCTCTAGCTGCCAGTCGTGTCATATTATTAAATCTGTAAACAAAACCTTTACATCCGTCCCAAACCTTGCTTGATGAGGTCTGCCTGGTGTGGCTGATAATGTCAAGGGCCCGTTCCTGCAGGAACCCCACGATCGAGACATGCGCCTAAAAAAAAAATCAACGTCACTCCAGCTCACCATATACCCACCACGTTACCACCTACTACACCTTCAGACGAAGTCTTTTCGATTCCAACACACTCCTGATACCTGTTTTTCCTGCATCTTGCTTTTCTAATATAGCCTAAAGCCGCCTTTGAGCATTGGCACCTACCGAACCAGCCGAATCATCGTCGAATGCCAGCCTACAACAGAAACGAACGTCGCAAGTCCATGGCCGAGCGCAGGCCCAGTGCTTCGTATGCTCCTTCCAAGATCCCCCACTTGACCGGTTTGGAAAAACCCAACGAGCACTCTCTCAAGCTTGACCACTGTGACATCTTGATTCTCGGAACTGGTCTTGTGGAATCCGTCTTGGCGGCTGCTTTGGCCTGGCAAGGCGTGGAGGTTCTTCACATTGACCATAATAATTACTACGGAGACTCTTCGTCGACGTTGACGATTGACCAGCTCAAGAAATGGTGTATCGAGGTGAACCAGGGTAAGGTGCGTCACTTCCTGGACGCTCAGATCTATATCCCTGGAGGCAAGCGTACCAATGAGTTCAACTCGAAGGATTACGGGATTGACTTGACTCCCAGAATTGTGTTCTCGCAGCTGGACCTCTTGGCGCTCTTGATCAAGTCTAGGGTGTACAAGTACTTGGAGTTCCAGAGCTTGCTGAACTTCCACGTCTTCGAGAACGACAACTTCAAATCCAATATCTCCAACACAACCAAGGAACACATCTTCACTGACCAGCTGTTGTCCTTGACCACCAAGAGACTGTTGATGAAGTTTCTCAAGTTCGTTCTTCAGGACAACAACGATCCCGAGAAGAAGAAGATCTTGGTGGACAACTCCCACGTCAAGATCGAGGATTTTTTGGCTAATTCGTTCGGCTTGAAGCTGCCGCAACTGGATGAGCTTATTTATCTGATTGGTCTCGCTAACAGAAGCGGCACTAGAACCCCGGAAGCCGTGGCCCGTATCAAGCGTTTCTTAGTTTCCTTTGACGTTTACGGCAACTTCCCAGTTATGGTTTCCAAATACGGAGGTCCCGGCGAAATCTCGCAGGGCTTCTGTAGAAGTGCCGCTGTCGCTGGTACCACTTACAAACTTGACACCACTCTCGTTGACTTTGACCCACAGCTCAAAATTGCCAAGTTTAGTGACGGCTCCTCGGTCAAAATCCAAGAGAAGGTTGTCGCAGCACCTACTCAGGTGCCCAAGTTTTTGGCCACTTCATACAAGGAAGCCTCTGAGAAGTTGCAGCCATTCACTGTAACGAGGCTTACCACCATTGTCAGAAAAGACTGCAAGGAATGGATGTCTGAAAACGAATCCTCCGCTGTGGTGGTGTTCCCACCCGAGTCTTTGCCAACCAACAATGTTCACACTGTTCAAGTTGTGATTCAAAACGGTGGCTCTGGCGTCTGTCCACAGGGTCAGTCCATCTGGTACTCCCACACCTGTGAGCAGAATGCTGATAAGGCAAAGAAGGATTTGGAGAGTGCTTTTGAGAAGATGGAGAATGCTATCTTGAGAGAAAGCGCTACCAACCTTGAGAACTTGCTCGACAAGAAGGATTTTGTTGTCAACGACAGAGGAACCCCCATGCTTGTCAACTCCTTCAAGCTCGGTGAGTCCTTGCAGAGCTTTGTGCCTAAGGAAACTTTGGACATTGTCTGTAAGTTTGGTTACGTTCAAACCACCTATATTAATCCCGATTTGTCCAACGTCTTGTCGGCCTCTAACACATCCAACAACATCACGCACGCAACAGTTTCGGACACTGACGATATTATGTTCCTGAACATGCCTTCGGCGGAAATCAGTTACGACGGTATTATCAGTGAAGTGAAGATGTTGTACAAGAGGATCACGGGCAGTGATGAAGACTTCTTTGACGTCGACTTTGAGGACGAAGACGACGACTACGAAAGAGCTGCTGCTTCCACGTCCGCTGTTATCGACAGTGAGCTGGACATGAACGATGACCTGGACTACGACCCGGTCCACCACGAGCCATTTGGAGCTGGCGAGATGGAATTATAGACAACGCAGGCCCGCATCTCAACACAGTACTAATTTATTTCAGCCCTGGCGGCGTGCGGCAGCGTTCCTGACCGGTAATTATAATATAACGATTCACGAAAGGGTAGGCCAATTTTGGTCAGTGTAGATGCAAAGAGGACCACTAGGGTGTATGTTGTAGGGCTCGAGCCCTAAAGCCCAGGTGCGATATCGCATTGTGTGCAGTGCTCCATCGCCACTACAACCCATTCGCATTTTTCAGAAAAACTTCTTCTTCACTGAGCAGGTTACTGTCGAAGAAGTCTAATACTAATTAACAAACATGTCTGACGTCGAAGAACAACAAATTGTCGAGGAGGTTGCCGTTGAGCAGCAGGATGCCGCCATCACCATCGAGGACGCTTTGAAGGTTGTCTTGAGAACCTCCCTCGTCCACGACGGTTTGGCCAGAGGTTTGAGAGAGGCCTCTAAGGCTTTGTCCAGAAAGGAGGCCCAGTTGTGTGTCCTCTGCGACTCCGTCACCGAGGAGTCCATCATCAAGTTGGTGGAGGCCTTGTGTAACGAGGGTGACGAGAAGATCCCATTGATCAAGGTTTCCGACGCCAAGTTGTTGGGAGAGTGGGCCGGTTTGTGCCAGTTGGACAGAGAGGGTAACGCCAGAAAGGTCGTTGGTGCCTCCTGTGTGGTTGTCAAGAACTGGGGTGCTGACTCTGAGGAGAGAAACGTTCTCTTGGAGCACTTCTCCCAGCAGTAAGCAACCAGCTGTAGATAGCCTCGCGGTCGCCCGTGTGTACTAATTTACATCTGACAAAAACGAGTGTAGTGTTTTGTAGTCGAGGGTGGTGTGGCATTGAAAGTGATGCGATGGCAGTGATGGGGTCGCTGATTGTGTGGTATAGATGGTGAGCTGAGGTAGGGATCGTCAATGAATGGTCTAAGCTAGCTCAGTGAAGGCATTAATAATTGTGATATGTGTTTTTGTTGTGGATTTTAGAGAACTGGCGACGCTAATTTGTAAGTATCCCGTTCGGATTGATATTGCTTGTTCCTGGTATGGTGATTTTGCAACCATTAGAATCTCCGACACTTCGACCAAACTCGACATCACTGGCCCAGCAAAATTTATGTTTTTGATTAACACTCTACGTCTATTTGATCGTTTCAAAATCTCAACTCAAAATCTGTCGGTGGGCCCTTGCTAGACCTTAATTACTTACTACGGATGCCTGCTCAAGGGAGAGCCTCCGACGACTAAAAACACTGATTCGATGATCCATGTTATCAAAGTAGTTAAGAATATCCATTTTCGACTCTTTTTCCTAGATGTATGAATTTACCGTATTTATAGTTTTTTTGATTTAGTGCTCTTCAAAGGTGTTGATCTGCGATAAGAAACTCCGATAAGCACTGTACCTCCAGATTTACATCTCACTGACAAAACACAAACAACACCCAAAAAATGACATCACGTAGATTTTTCTACGAAATTCGCCCAAATACACGAGACTCACCCCTCCTCCACGAAACTCAACCACCCATTGCCTCAAATCGCCTTGTACTGCTGAACCACCACTACATCATCACCACACTTCGCACCAAAACAGACATCAACTACCATCATGGATGAGAAGCACGAGCGCCGTGAAGCACGGACGCGAGGTGCAGGGTATGTTTTCGGGTTTAATTCCGCTGCTCCTTACTAACTTCAGAATCAAGTATTCCGTGGACGACTTTAGCATCAAACTGCCTGAGAAATCACCCTTGGCTTCCCCAGATCATAGACAACACAAACCACAAGCGTCACCCAAGGGCAGACTTACGCGTGAGCCACCAAAGCTTTCGCCTCCAGACGCCAAGAAGGCAAGACTACTAGAATCGCTTGACCTGGCGCTCATAAAACCTGAAGATGTGGATCTCCCCAGACGAAGGAGACACTCACTGTCCAAGGCAGAGGCACGAAAGAACTACCAGGCGGCAAGAGACAGACGGAAACTGATGTTCAGTTCGGACGAGGAAGAAGAGGAGAAGGAGTTTTCGCCAGCGCCCGTCATGGACTTCAATGTGTCTCAGACACCAGACTATGAAGAAGAGACAAAACCCCCTGTCAAGAAAGAGCCTGAAAGCCCGAAGCCAGCAGAGCCCGTGAAACGAAGACGAGGCAGGCCTCGTAAAGGCGAGCAAGAGAAGAAGCTGATGACGGTCACGAGAAGATCCAAAAGAATTGTGGAGAATCCTGATTTACGGAAGCACCATACTCCAGAACCGGCTATCCTGCTTGTGCCTAAACCGCTCAGAGCGCTAGGACTTGGGCTTCTGACATTCAGCGAAAGCAAACCAGAGCCTACGGCAACACTGATAACGAAATCGGCCCTGGGGCGCCAGAAACCGTTGACTGTGGATGCAGAGCGTATACACACGGCTAACTCTCGAGACAAGCGCTTCACACTTACCACGCTAGACGTTCTTCGACAGCTTGTTGACGAAGCGAATCCTAAAGCCGTCAAGAACGAGATCATCAACGAATCTGCTGTACTATATGAGTTCAAGGCGCATTTGCTATACAGCATAAGCCACTTGATGGACGTTCACGCCTCCACCAAGGACATCAGTCACGATGTGATGGAGGTGCAACGCCAGAAAACAGAGATGAGGAGGAACATTCTAGAGCTCAAGAAGGAGCATGCCAATGTGGGCGAGCAGCTCAACAAACTACGAAACGAACACAATTTACACAAAGAGAAGCAGGCACAATTCAACAACACTGTGGATGCTATTGCGGCGCTCAAAGAGGCAACAGCAAACCCAGCATCATACGACGACCACACAAGTCTCAGTGACACGGTGTTGATGAAGCTTGCAGACGTTACAAGGGTCTTCCACCCACAACTGGGACTCCAGCAACAGCTACAGATAATTAATGAGGAGCTTTCGAGAAAGCTCGAGAACAGAACATGATAAGTGCGTTTATTAAATACGCTCTATTGGGCACGAGAGGTTCGTGGTGAGCTGATGAAGAATGGAAAAGTAATCGAGGATCGTCAACGGCAACCACATTTCAGATGGCTGGCGCCTTCTTGTGTGGTACATCCATTATGTAGTGTCCTAGGAACGAGCTTACTCGTCGGCAACCAAGGCCATGATCATTCTGTACAAGTAGAAGAAGAACATCAACAAATGGAAACCCAACTTGATGAATGACTCTTTCTTATGCTTCGACAAGGTTCTGAAAATCTCGGTGGCATCGAGCAAATGGTTTTTGTTGTAGAACTTGTTGATGTTGAATGCAAGCAATGGCAAGTTCAACAAGAAGACGAACCAGAAGCCATTGACCAAGAAAAGGACAGTCAAAAACGCATGGACGGAAGCCTCAGGGATGAACCATGGGTTCAACTTATGACACAACTCAATTGGGTTGATGTAGTCACTCTCCAAGTCGGAGTACATGATGGTGAAAAACACCTGAGTGAACAAGTTCACGATGTTAACAATGACGGCAAAAATAAATAACCTGAAGTTAGTATCGAAGCATCTTTTGATGAATTTTGGTTATTGTACATACCAGCTCTCTCCAGTCATCTTGGATCGGTATTGCTCTTTTTTTTGCTTTTGAAATCAGTCAAGGTCGGATAATAGTGCGATGAAGAGGGTGAGATTGGTTGACTGCCCAATCGGGCATGCAGTCGCGCCTGTGCCCAGGTTTCGTTACACACTTTCTACACACTTCCAGGTGACACCGTCAGCAGTCGTGGTTTCGTCGATTTTCAGATCAAACGAATCAGGAAAGCCCAAGAGACCATATTTGATTTGCTCCTCCCACTTCCCTGTTTTGCTGTTGAAATAACTGCGCAAAATGCTCAAGCGGTGCACCTTCTCGTTCTTGTCATAGATAACGCCTTGGACCCAATTGCCGAGCCTCACAAGCTTGCCCTTGTGGTTAGACAGGTCAACTTCCCAAACCACGCTCTTGACGTTCTTTTGCTTTTCTCTAGCCTCCTGCTCAGGCGAGTGTTCCTCAGGATCCAAGGAGCGCCATATCTCAATGTAGGGATTGAGCTTGCCAGTGACAGGATGGGTCAGGATGCCCGTCTCCTGGCGATCCTCACTGCCCTCAACCGGGCTGAATTCACCGATATCTTCTTCATCCTTGCATTCTTCAATTGGCTTGCCTGACTGTACTGACTCAACCACCTCCTTCAGGTTGATGTCATGCTTGAAGTGGATCTTGTTTGTACCCTCAATTGGAACCTCAGTGCCAGTCATGACCCAATCGAAGACCTTTTCGAAGTCCTCAGGCTCTGGGCCTTGTTGAACATGTGGAAGACGCTCCTTTCTGATTCTGCAGTCAACGAAGTGATTAGCAGGCGAGGTTGAGACTAGCGTATGGGTCGTCTCGGATGGAGGATCTGGCGGGCGCTGGATGTATATTCTCGTAGATAAAGTCATCTTTCAGAAAGAAGTTGATGGTGAAAATTGTGGATTTGATAGCCTGTCAATACTGTACGGAATCGAAAGCCGCTTTCTCCACGCTAAGCGCATTGCTTCACTCGCTTTCGCGGTCCCGAATGCGCTCTGACAATTGCGCTCTTGTGGTGGTGCTAACTGTGCTACCATCAAGTTCTCTTAAATGTGGGAAGAAATTCAAAAGAATAGCTTCGTAGTTCAAACGCTCTTTGATCTTGTTGGCTTTTCCCTTTGCCTTTAGGCCTTCAATAAAGTCTTCATCTCTCAGTTCCCACTCCTCCTTACTCTTGATCAAGGTGTTGTAGTGGATCGAGAAGTTCTCGATATCATCCAAAGCTTCTAGCTGAATTGGGCCATGTTTGAGTCTTAGCTCTTCTTCCAACGTCGAATCACGCTCCAAAGGATTGAATACATAGGGATAGAGCTCGAAGTTTATCGAGTTCAATCTCATGTCAAGAACCTTCAACGTTCTTCTGGAGTTGGTCAAACTCGTAAGCACAACCTCCATGCGGTCAATATTGTTGCTCAAAAGATTGAGACGCTTGAGTCTTCTGATCTTTCCGAGACCAGCGATATCAGTCAACCTGTTGAAATTCAAATTGAGTTCTCTCACGTTGGCATAAACCTCACCAAAGCTCTCAGGAATCGTCGTTAACCCGACTGCTGACAAGTTCAATTTGTTGAGATTCATGAAAGGATCCATCGTGATGCTAGAAGGTTCTGTCTGGAATAACTTGGAGACAAATCTGTTTCCTGAAAGATCCAACGAGTTGACATCAATTGCACCATGGAATATGCTCGCAGCAACATCAGCTCTATCCTGGCACTTTGCTGACACTTCCTGTAAATACTTAAGCTTGCGGAGATCAGTTATGCTAGAAAGTGCATTTCCGTCAATCCTCAATATTCTCAAGAGCGGAAACAGATCCAAGTCGAGCAGTCTGATTCTGTTGAACTTGAGGAGCAACTTTTTGAGGTGGGGATGCGATCCATTGCATGTCAAATTGATTAGGTTGTTCTCATTCAAGTTGAGTATTCTCAAGTTTGGTAAACATTCGAGGCCAACTATGGAACGGATCTTATTCTCTGACATATCAAGCTCTTGCAAGTTAGGAAGATCTATCTTCGAGAAGTCAATTTCTCCACCAAGGCCGTTTTGTGAAAGGTTCAAGTACGTGAGCCCGCTCAAATTCTTAATACCTTCAATTGACCTGATCATGTTATTGCTTGCGTCCAATCTCGTTAGGTGTATGCTTGAAGTAAAGGGGGTAAGATTTTCAAGGGAATTGGAGGAAATATCGAGCACCTGCAAGTCATGGAAGTCAGCGAAAGAAGACATGCCATCGATAGAATTCTGCGAAAGATTCAAATCGAGACAGCCCGAAGGGACTCCGCGGACGAATCTAAGGTAATTAGCCGATAAATCGATCTTGGTAGCATTAGGAAGGTATTTCTGCAACCCCTCAACACTTTCTAGCTGCTGGTTAGACAAATCGATGACGTCGATTTCGTTCCAAGCGCTCGATGCAGCTATTCCCGTAATTATAGAAATGAGTCTTTTATGAGTTTGGGAAAATGTAATCTCTCCGACATCAGAGAGCTTAGTAACATCGAAGTCTTGACGATGCTGGGGCAGACTCTCGACTGACCGATCTGGGATTTGAAAGGAGACCTCCAAGTTTTTGTCTCTCACCGATGTTTTTCTAGACAGCTTCAAAATACTGACTTCCTTAGTCTCTCTTTCGTCAGCATCGTTGGCTGCTTGAGATTCAGTGGGTAGGTCGAGGATGGAGTCAAGACTGCCAGGGTAATCATTTTCTTTGTCATTAGAGACCCACCTATTGTTGCGGTTGTCGTACACCATATTGCCGTACTGTTCTGGGAATTTTCCAGGCTTGACAGTCCCTTTGGCAATCTGGTTCTCCAAATTACTATTCAGCATGACTCTAGACCTTGCTTCTTCATTTGAGAGCCTTAACCGAGAAGGCCTCTTCCACACAATTGGTGGCGCCCCTTGATCATCATCATCGCTGAATTCAAAATCCTGTTCCATAGAATTTGGGCGCTGGTCTGACTCCTTGGTGTGACGCTTGACAGAAGACATGGAGCTGACGAACTGGTTCGCTGGCACTTGAACCGAGAGCTTATCGGAGCCTTGATGTGATCTGATCTTCGTATTCTCTAGAGGCTCTTCCATATCCAAAGTGGGCTCTTCAGGTATGGAGTTGTCGTCAGAGCCAGCATCGCTCGCCTCATCAAATGTGTAAACACTGGCATTGTCAGCGGGTGCTTCGAGCCTCTCATGAGCTGGATCAGGCCCATTGCTCTTGGAAGTCAAGGACCTGTCAAACGAGGTGTATTCGTTTTGATGGTTAGTGGTATCATTGCGCTGTGCTTGGTATTGGGATTCCTCAGAACTGTCACCAAAGTTTGTCGAGAAGGAAGAGTACTCGTCAAGGGGTGCAATAACATCAATGTCATTGACCTTGTCGGCTTTCGGCGTGGAGGTTACTGTGTTGTGCTCAATGGACCGCTGGAAGCTCGTACTGTGATCTGGTCCCTTTGATAGGTGATTAGGTTTGTAACCTCTTTGCTGGATGTGGGCAAAGACATTGTTGGCGTTATTCATAAAATCTTGATCGGTGTAGTCGCCTGCTTTCGTAAACTTCTGAATTTCCAACTTGGGAACGGGAGGTTGCATGTTTGACATACTCCGCGTTGTCTTTTGGGCACTGTTCGTGGTGGAACGAACCTTATCGACAAATTTTGAGAGGAAGACTTTTGTGAAGGTGTCATAGTCGCTACCGAATAGCTTGAGTGGGGAACCCTTGATCTCGTAGTCATCCGGCTTATCCTTTGCTTTCTCGAGGATGTCCTCCAATTGGTGAATCTGCTGCTGAGTCAAGTGTATGTCGCCCTCTTTAGTAGCCACGGGAGTTGAAAAAGCGGAGGAGTATGAAAACCCTGCCGAGTTCCCGGTTCTCGAATTATTATTGTTGTTCTTGCCATTGAGGTGTGACATGGATTTCGACTGGGATGGATTTAGACTTGAGTGCTGCTTCGACTCGTCGTGGGACTGGAATATGCTCTGGAGGGGCTCGGCTCGCGTGTTAAGCTGGTAGTCTTTGGACATCCGCTTCCACATTGGCGTGATTGGCTGCTCCTGGGAGTTTTGGGGGTTGTGGATGAATGTGCCAGCATCGGCAGAGCCCAAGAAGTCAAGATTTGCTGCACTGTGCTGACCGTTTTCCTCTGCAGCGGTTGCATTGCCCTTCAGCCACTCGTCCCGTAGAACCTGAGGCATCCACGATGGAGTATCGTTATGTTTGGACGACTCGCTCTGGACATTGAGACCTTTCATCGTGCTGGTTTTCACAGGCTGCGGCAGAGGCTCCCTTGGAGGATCTCTGCTTTCATCAAGAGGTGCCATGCCTATCCGTTCTTTCGTCTTAGCGTTTGGATGCTTCTTATGCTTGAAAGTGTTGGGTACTGAAATACCCACGGCGCTGTTTTCGCCCAAAAAGCCCGAATTGGCAAGGTACCGAAGCTGCTCTTTGTACTTGCTTCTTGGTTCCAGATCACCCACCAATGGCACGTCCAACTGTGGAGTTGATCTGAGATCAAGGTGGTCCAGCGACGCCGAGTGTGGAGGCAGATTGGGGGAGCCTGAGTAGCCACTCATGCTGTGTTGTCTTCGGGAAGATTCTCGGGGTTGACGCCGAGGAACTTGTGTGGACAGTTCCAGCAGGTTATCCGACATGAGTTGGTGATGATGTTTGTTTATGTTTTGAGTGCGGGTAGACGTGCAACGAGGTGGAGGGCGATCTGAGGTGTCGATGTGGACTGAGTTGGGATAAAGTGAAATTGGGGTATTTTGATTTTATTTGATTGAGTTAGTTGATATTTGTTTTTGAAAATGGAAAATAGGCCGTTGAAGGTGGATTAACTGGAGTGTTGTGGTGAGGCTGCGAGAGTGAGAATGGCTGCAAAATGGATGTGAGGGTGCTGTTCACCGGACACTACGAGAGAGGGACTATACAGAAGGATATTTCGAAAAAACAAAGCTTACGTGTATAGGAAGAGGATTTTGTATGAGGAGCTTTAATGAGGACGTGGTTCGTTTCTTTGTGCTGCTTTATCTCGATAACCAAGGAATGCCACTGAGAATTACTAGCTTTTACGTACAGAGAGGTATCCTAATAGGAGCACCTAAGAATTGAGCAAACCACTTATCTTGTCTAAAAGCACAGAAATAGAAATTGCCATGCTAAGTAGCTAATCGATGGACCATCAAGGTCTTGGCAAGATAAAACTGCATTTTCGTGACCAAATTCGTCTTCTTGTCTGATCCGTAATCTCCTAGCATACCGCTCCAGAGTGATATACGAACGCCCGATACATCTTACCACTCGAACACTCGAGCCCAAAACCTACTACCTAAACAAACAATCCCAAAATATATAAACCATCCACCAAAAGACAATTTCTATACATCCATGTTATCGTATTCCGAGAACCCACTTTCCTCCCCACCTTGCAACCAATGACGCTCTTTTTCATTCACCGCACCAAGCAAGTGGAAGACAATAACGCACCTTCGGAGTTCGATAACAGACGCCGAAGCCCATTCGTGGACCTATGGACATCTCAATTGAGTCAAAATACAAAATGCCATGTTTATTCACCGCAACCGATGACCACAAAGCGTAGTTGGCATTTCTAAATCTTGGCGGAAAGCTGCTCTAGACGGAAAGCTTCGCCATAGCCGCCTCACCAGATTCACACACCATTGGAAAATCCACATTTACTATGATTTATGCTCATTGAACTCTCAACATTAAATCACCCTCTATTGCTCTCTTTACAACAATATCACAATCTCCACCTAAACCACTCCAGTACAGACCAGACCTCACATTCCACTGCGAATCACCAGGACAGGTCCAACAATTGCCCATTCAAAATTGCAATTTCCTTGAAAAATCCCAAAACGGCCTTTTCCCAAAAATACCACCGTCAGCTCCTAATCCACGCCTCTCGGCTTGCCCGATTTGCTCTACCGTCGATGCACCACTAGCCCCAGGACCTCTCTCACACCAAACTACATATACTCCTAGTGTCTTTCAGAAACTACCCACTTCAACACAACTGCGTTTCTCAATTCACCCTCACCTCGGCGTTCTACCATTTGCTTTTTTCCTACGGAGTTTTGCCTTTTGCCTTTTATCTCGTCCCGGGTATCCTACCAGTTCTCCTGTTTGCTTAAACACACCGCTTGCTGAAACCTGACCTAAAGGTGCTCCGCATTTCAATCATACAATGTCCTACGAACACGAGGAACCGCTTATAGTCGACCCGACTGCGGTCTCCAGCACAGCCTCCCAGCAGCACCAGCAAGAGCAGGAAATGCTTTCGTCCTACTCGGTTCCAAAACCCCCTGTATCCACACAGCAATCCACCGTGGCCACCGATACAGAGACTGAGCCCAATGCTGCTCCCCAGGAACAGCCTCGTACGCTCTGGATGGGTGACTTGGACACGTGGCTTGACGAGGCCGCCATAGTCGACTTGTGGTGGCAGATATTACGCAAGAAGGTGCATGTCAAGGTGATCAAGCCCAAGAACCCGAAGCCCGAGTCTCCCTACATGGGGTTGACCCACCTGGGCTACTGCTTTGTGGAGTTTGAAACCTACGACGACGCCCAGCAGGCATTGGCTCTCAATGGGCAATTGCTTCCGGATATCGCCATGCCTTCGCAACGCCATTTTCCTAACAACCCGGACAATCAGAAGAAGTACTTCCGGTTGAACTGGGCCTCGGGTGCCACGCTTCTGGCTCCGATCGTGCACTCGCCCGAATACTCCTTGTTTGTGGGCGACTTGAGCGCCTCTACCACCGAGGCACACCTTCTTCTGTTCTTCCAAAAACTGTTTCCTAACTCCATCAAGACCGTCAGGGTCATGACCGACCCGGTTTCCGGCAAGTCCCGATGCTTTGGGTTTGTCCGTTTTACCGACGATTCCGAACGCAGAAGGGCCCTTGTAGAAATGAACGGCGCCTGGTTTGGCGGCAGACCTTTGAGAGTGGCCTTGGCTACACCTCGAAATGCATCCTCGTCTAGATCGCCCAAGTCCGATTTCAGAGGCAACGATATGGCTGCTCCTGGTCCCTACATGGACCAGCTGCAAGAGTACATGTACATGCCGCCAGGAGCTAACGCTCCCGTTCATGGCGGCCACCCAGGTGGTCCAGGTTCTTCTTACTACTATACGCTGCCGATGATGGGCGATAAGGCCAACGAAATGGGATACATGCCTCAGGGAATCCCACAGAGCATCCCGCCTCAGGGCCAACCGTACCTGGATCCAACCAACACGACTGTTTTCGTTGGAGGTCTCTCTTCTGACGTGAGCGAGCAGACGCTTCTTACGCTTTTCATGCCCTTTGGTGTCATCCAGCAAATCAAAATACCCCCAGGCAAGAATTGCGGTTTCCTTAAATATTCCACTCGCGAGGAAGCCGAGGACGCTATTCTGTCGATGGAAGGTTTTATTATTGGTGGTAATCGTGTGCGTCTAGGCTGGGGCCGGGTTTCAGCCAACAACAAGAAGTACCACCAGCAAAGACAGCAATTTGCTCATGTGGCACAGATGCAAGCTGCCGCTGCCATGTCAATGGGCATGGATCCAGCTTCCGCTTATGCTGCTGCCGCCGCTGCTGCTGCCGGATATCCACCTCAGAATGCTGTTCCTGGCGGTCTGCCTGGCTATCCTCCAGTGCCTATGGGGATCCCACAGATGCATCCAATGGGAGGCCCAGCTTATGGAGCACCAGAACACGGTCACAATAGCGGCGAGCCTTACTCACCTACGGCAACTGCTCAAGAGGACCTTCAACCCGAGTCTGCAGAGCAGCCTGGCTTCATCAACCCGGACAATTTGGCATCGACGTTTGACAAACTCAAAATAGACCCGTCTGCTGCCCCCAACACGCCGCCTCCCACTGCCGAGAGCAAGGCTGAGAAGGCTGAGAAGAAGGCCTAAGGAGAAGCAAGAGGCTGGATCCCACGATAAAGAAACGTTTCAGGGCTGGTCCCTTCAAAGACAAGACGCTGACGTGGCCGGGATATGGACACGGCCCACGACGAGTGACGATGTAGAATACGTGATCTTCACCGAGACGTAGCAGTGCACGCTACGTCCACCAGCGACCACAGCATTCCAATAATGATAAGTTTTGTTTGCTTTCTACAACCTCTTCTACATTTTTCTCCTAAACAATATCATTAAACCAACATAAAACTATAACTGTAACATAAGTTGAGGCACGCCGCAGCCTTACGATCTCTCGCCTCTCAATCTTCTGGCCAACTGGATGTCCTTCTTCTGGATGGTGACTCTCTTGGCGTGGATAGCACACAAGTTGGTGTCCTCGAACAAGGAGACCAAGTAGGCTTCGACGGCTTCCTGAAGAGCACCAATAGCAGAGGACTGGAATCTCAAGTCGGACTTGAAGTCCTGGGCGATTTCTCTAACCAATCTCTGGAAAGGCAACTTTCTGATCAAAAGGTCAGTGGACTTCTGGAATCTTCTGATTTCTCTCAAGGCCACGGTACCTGGCTTATATCTGTGGGGCTTCTTGACACCGCCGGAAACTGGGGCGGACTTTCTAGCGGCCTTGGAGGCCAACTGCTTTCTTGGGGCCTTACCACCGGTGGATTTTCTGGCTGTTTGCTTAGTTCTGGCCATTACGTGATGTAGAAAGAAGAAGAGTAACTGGGAAAATTTGTATTGCGGATCTAGGCGCAGGGAGGGTGAGAGGGAGGCGAAACGAGCAAGGGGAAAAAAGGCGCTCTGGGCCAATCATATTGCACTATTCTCTCACGCACCGTACTAGGAAGTGTAGTGGTGACCGAAAAAAGAATTACATGCGCCCCACACCGTTAGCTGACGGGTGGTGTGGTGATAGTGTAGAATTTAGGGAAGGTGTAGTGATGGATTCGGTCATGGAAGGAAAGAAGGTTTGGGTGATTTTGGAAGGTTTAAATTGTTTACATGGTCATCTTTTGGAAGAGGAAGTCTGAATTGGTTGGATTGTGTATGGTGAGCCTCAGTGGTCTGGGCTTGAGACAGCTGATAAGAGTCAGATAGGTGAAGTGAGGAAAAGCAGTTGCTAGTATTGTGGGTGGCAAAATGGCAATGTATCGAAGGATACAATGCACTTTTCTTTTTTCTTTCTTTATTGGTCTGGAACTTTGGACCTGCTTTGGTTCGGCTTTCTAGCCCACATGTTCACATTTTGCACCCAATTTCGTGACGCAGCTGGAAACTGAGTTGTTGGGAATTGGTCTACAATAATTCTATTTGTTTTTTCGTATTCTGAAGCTCGAGGTTACGACATATTTAAATGAATGTAAAAAGAATTTTCAACCACAGACCACTATGCCAATTGACTTATGCTAACGGAATTGTGGAGGACGAATGGCACCTCCAGAGACCCTTTTCGAGATGAATCGTGGAAAACTCTCAATTTCTCTCAAATTGAAAATTCACCCTGGAGTATCCTTGAATATCTCCTTGAAAAGCCTACTTCGGGGTTCCGTTTGAGGTATCAATGGCCCACTTGCTGTAGATGACCAGGTAGAACACTCGGAGTTACCAAATCGGACCCCACAGCAAAAAGCTCAATAATCAATGCTGTGAAGGCCTGGATGAACTCCAGTTCCGAGTCAATTATCGTATTCAGCCAATCGTGTCTCATCGTATCAAACCTACATCACTCTCGGATATGAATATATTAGCAATACTCGATTGCCATGCAAAGCAGCCAGGGCTATAGTATACAAGGCACGTTCATGCCGTGGCAAGGAGCCACATGATTAGTTTCTGTACCACATACGGGTGATTCTCGTCTTCATCATCTTCTTCTGCAACTGGAAAACACCGTACATCAAGGCCTCGGCCGTAGGAGGACAGCCGGGCACGTAGATGTCCACGGGAATAAGACGGTCACAGCCTCTGACCACCGAGTAGGAGTAGTGGTAGTAGCCGCCTCCGTTGGCGCACGAGCCCATGGAAATAACCCATCTAGGGTCAGACATCTGGTCGTACACCTGTCTCAATGCTGGAGCCATCTTGTTGGTGACAGTACCGGCCACAATCATAATATCCGACTGACGTGGCGAGGCACGGAAAATAATACCCAATCTATCCTGGTCATATCTGGGAGCAGAGACATGCATCATCTCCACGGCACAGCAGGCCAAACCGAAAGTGACGGGCCAAAAGGACGATTTTCTCGCCCACATGGCAATGGCGTCGAGCGACGTCAAGGCGTAGTCGACTGGCGACGATGCAGTTTTCTGGGACATGAGGGTGAAGTCTGTGTCCAACTTTCTTGGGGTCAAGTCTTTGGCAGGAACTCCTCCACCACCAATCTGCTTGGTGGAGGCCAAGCGGAGAGCCTGGATGCGGAGAGCCCCGAGGGCTTGTGTTTTAGGGATCGCCGCAAGCGAGTTTCTAACAACCGGCAACATTTGTGTGAAAAGATGTGATGGTAGCGGTGTTGGAGAGACACTAGTTTTTTTTTGCGAGTTGCAATCAGCACAAATTAGGGCAAAGTGATTGGATAGGTGCGTGGTGCACGGGTGCGGTGCCCGGAGTCAGCGTGTAGACGGGTGTGGTTTTGGCAAAATTTAGCTGAAAGCTTGTGATTTGATGAATTTCGGAAGCAGCGTTTTTGTTGTTTTTGTTTTCGTGTTTTTGTCGGCCTTGTGGCCCGAGAACGTGGTGGTCATCGGTGCATGCAAAGCTTTGTTAGAGCCAGGATTGGTTGCAAATGCGACGGACTAAATAGGGTGCTTTCACGCAGACAGATGGAAGAGATAGTCGTTGTTGAGGTGTGATTTTTGGATTTTGTTGTGGCGAGAAATTGGTGATTTCTATGTGATGGGTTGAATTTAGTTGAGGATTTGTTTTTTTGTAGGGGTAAGTTCATAGGCAAGGCAGCTACGCCGTACGTAATAGTGTAGACTGCTACATTACATGAATTACCCCAGCAAGACGATGAATTACCCCAACAAGACGGTCTAATTGTTTTCAGGCTTCTGCTTGTACAAAGCATACTTTGAGCCCTTTACAAAAACTCTTAAGGGGTTCCTTGCAAAGAATCAGAGGAATCGTCTTGTTCTTCTCTGTGAGGTTGAAAAGTTCACTTCTGCAAGTTGCCAGGTTCATTTCCTCAATTGACTTAGTTCTACAACGGACTCTGTAGCATCAATTTCGTTAAGTTTTATTGTAAATATGCAAAGCAGCGAAGTGCAGCAGCCATATGTGACGTCAGTTAAAGCCAGTCTCAATGATCCAAGTGAAGGTATATTTAGGGCTGGTCTGTAATCACTCTTCCACTTTTAGACGTCTTTGCTTCTTCGCCGTTATTTAAACACCCTCTAGTTCATAGAATCAGTTTTCTGCACTTCGCTTTCATTTGGAGGTGCCGTTTGAAGGATGATCCACCAACTGATCCTGATTAACAACCCGATAATGATCGTTACAAGACACTCACATGGCAACTAATGGAAGAAGAAGTTCAGTGAAGGGTAGCGCCCCTCCCCTCGTCATCTCCACCTCTCGTCCATCGTCCACTACTGGATCGCATCGTCAAGGTACTCCTTGATCCTGTTCAAAACATCCTCCTTCACAGACTCAGGCACCTTCTCCTCAGCCTTGGGCCTCAAAAAATTATACAAGTTTTCAAAATTCATCTCCTCCAGTCCTGGCTTCTGAAGCTCTTTACTGGCGACCTGAGAGATCTCATCAAACCAGCCAGCTTCGTACAACTTGAGCTTAAGCTGCTTGGAAATAATCTCGTAGTTTCCCAGGGACACCAAATGATCCTGGATTTTCGCCTTGATGGCGTCTGTGTCGTCCTTCATTGCAAAGAAGGCTCAGGTGGTTTGGTTACTCAGTTTTGCACTGGGTACAGTTTGTGCGATATCGGGTCCAGTAGAACCAGAACTCAGAGCAACTCAACCTGCGACTCTTTTATGAAAAGAATTGCCAGTGCTTGCAGAAACCTCAATCGCTTTTCCAGAACTTTCAGCACCACCAGAATGAGCAATTCTCCTTACGACGCCAAGATCAAGTCTGTGGAGGCCTTGGACCAGGGCAAGTGGATCCAGACCAGGAAGATCAATTGGATTGATCCTGCTGGAAAGGAGAGAGTCTGGGAGATGGCCGTCAGAACAACGAGAACAGAAACCACTGGTTTGGACGCCGTTTCGATTTTCGCCTTGCTTAAGAAAAAGGGCCAGCCCAGTGATCTCGTTCTTGTCAAGCAATTCAGACCCCCATGCGAGAAGGTGGTCATTGAGATGCCTGCTGGTCTTATTGATCCTAATGAGTCTGTCGAGTCTACTGCTGAAAGGGAATTGATCGAAGAGACTGGCTATCACGGTAAGACAAGAAGCAGTTCTCACGATAGTATCACTTTGTTCAGTGATCCTGGCCTTACCAACGCCAACATGGCTTTGGTGACCGTGGATGTGGATATGGAGGACCCACGTAACCAGAACCCCCAAGCACAGACCGAGGATGGAGAGTTTATTGATGTTTTCACGTTGCCAATTGACAATCTCTTAAGGGGACTTGAGGAGGTGTGCCAGAAGGAGGGATGCGTCGTCGATGCCAGGTTATACCACTTTGCTGCTGGCCTTGATGTTGCCAAGAGGGCGTTCCAGTAGGGGTTGTATGTGCTTTTTGATTTAACTGATTGAAGTACAGGTTTACGTAAAGGCTATGGGTTTACGAACTTTTAATAAAATGAGGCCGTCAAGGGTTTCAGAGACCAGGGCAACAACTGATTTTGAGGTAGTTTGGAGAGTTTGTGTGGAGTGGTTCACTGAGGTAGGTTATATTTAAGCATCCGAGGGATGTTCAAATGCCGAGGATGATAGAATCTGAATTCGAAATTTTCCACAACTTCGAGAGGTATTCACCCTATAATCGAGATCAAATCAGCTATAGAAGCTTGACTTGATATCACCTCCCACTATTCAACTGTGCTCGCCCTTTTCATATGTCAGGAAATGGCTGCAAACCATGAGTTCGACAGCCATCTAAATCCGAAAGACGATTTTCATTCTTTAAAAGATAATAAGGAAGCTTTCTATAGCATTAAATTATCATTTAAAGAGTAATTTCGTATAATCTGAGCTGATATGAGTCTTCTTCAGCCTTTTGGGGTTACTCAAAACGGCGACAAGCTACATATCGTGCACCAACTAAAATACCTAAATCACAATCTCATCCAACCACTCCAATTCAATTATTTCAATAACCTAGGTCTCTCAATTTCAAAAAATACAAGCCCCTCCTAAATTCCGAAATCCCAACATCCCGATCGGCTTCTGATCGCCCCATGGGTATTTGTCTCAGCTGAGTGCGAAATCTCATGTTCCCCAGATTACCTACCATGTCTTCTTCTATATGTGCCCTCTGTCTCGGAGACGATACGGAGATTCCATCGTTCGGCACTACCAAAGATGCTGAAGACCTTATTATGCCTTGCTCCACGTGCTCGTTGGTGGTTCACAAAATGTGCCTCATGGAGTGGTTCAACTCGCTCCCTCCATCTAAGGTGACTAGAACGTTCAGGGACGAGATTCCAAGGAGGTCGAGCCTGGCCGATTCAAGATCAGATATCGGTGTTTTTCCTCCGGTGGACGACGATTTGGATGATCCGGGAATGTTCAACTTCAATTCCCGCTGGGGAAGGCTCCTTGTAACCTGGGGTACGGAATCATACGTCTACACGCCCTCCCAGGATATGGTGGGCCTCGGAGATAACAATTCTGTGATGCTTGCGGCCGATTGCCCACAGTGTAAAAACAAGATCGTCTTCAAAATGTCCCACTCGTCGCTACTAGCGCTCAACACCTTGGTACGGTCGTCTATCAAGGATATGGTTCTGTACCTGGGTGTGTTCATGGGTGTTTCTGGAGCCGCCATCGGAATTGTCACTGTGGGATATGCTGGTCTTACTCGCTGTGGCGTTAATATGCTTGAGGTGATGGTACCCGAGTCCATCTTAATCTCCTTGCTCCGTAGAAAGCCACAATCTGGCCCTGCTACTACTTTGAGTGCAGCTGTGCCCCTGGCAGACCGCATGGACTGGGATGTTAACGTCTTGAGCCACTTCCGCTTCCAGCTTGTGCCGCTTCTTCCCCTTGTGTTGTTCAGAATGCGCTTTTCGTCTATCTTTGGGTGCATTTTCAACTCCTCAGCACTGTCGTTGCTCACAGACGCTTTCAACGAGTTTCTTGTATGCCAGTATGTCTCGTCTTTGGGCAACCACACACTTGCAAAGGGGTTGTACGCCAATTTGAGACAGTGTCTTGCTTCCGTGTGGAAGTCTCGCTCTTTGGGAGCACTCGGCTGGGCTGGTCTCACAAAGAACATCAGCTGGTGGGATCCAAATGTCATGATTGGTTCCATGATTCCAGCAAGATGGATCTACGACTTGTTGTTTAGGCTCACTATCAACAAACGTCACTTTGACCTCTCAATGGCGGTGCGTCCCAAAAGCATAGCCAACTCGCTCAGTGAGAGCGAACTTGCAAAGTACGAGCTTATTGAGAGCAGATTGGGAAGGCTTCATTTCGAATTGCGGGACAAGGTCAGAAAGGCGAAGCGTAATTCCCCTGTTGCTACTTCCCCCTCGCCAATGATCAACGCTATCAGACACAAGCTTCTTGAGTTGCTGATAATACTCAAAGAGGACTTTGCATGGCGCTGGCTCAAGCTCAAGCTTCAAGCATGGCTGTTCAAACTGTTTGCATGTCTAAAAAACGACTACTCAACTTCGCTTCTTACAAAACTGAGAGTCGTGACGGGAGTAACTACGTTCCTTTGGCCATTTTTAGCTGCTGACGTTGGCAGGATAATGCTCACAGTGCTTCAGAGGTCTTCATGGTTTCTGCATGTTCCAAGACCCAAACTCATTCTTTTTGCAAACCTTGTCGGCATGTTTGGCGTGACAATCATCAAAGATTTGTTCAACCTATATTTGAGCGCTCACAAGGCCAATACCTTATCTAACATGACCATCGTCACCTCCAGAGGATCACAGTCAAGCGCATCTACAACACCAACTCCAGTAGAGCAAGCCGCCGTTCCTGGAGCGTTCAACCAGTGAGTCTTGAACAAGATTTTAATCGTACATATTACACAGAGTTTGCACCGCTTGCGAGCGGTCAGGGAGTTCCTAGCGACATCATTACTCGTCATCGTAGTTTTCATCCTCCTCTACTTTGCGCAAAGGAGGCTCAACAGGCTCATTCGTTTTTTCTTCTTCTTCCTCGTCATTGTCATTGTCCTTTTCGTTGGTCTCTTCGTTCTTCTCGTTTTCCGTCACGTTGCTGGAAAACTTGGGAGCTGAAGTAGTGTTCGAAGACTCTTCAGTCACCACAGGCTGAGGGTTGACGCTAGGACCAGGGGCGGCAGCTGGACCAGGAGCACTTGTGGCAGTAGCTGGCTCAGGTTCCGCAGGCTTCTCAGGCTCTGACTTCTCATCTGCCGAAGATCCATTAGGTTGATTATTTGCGCTTTCGGCAGGCTGAGGAGTGGCGGTCTTTGAGATGGAGGGCTTCTTCAATGCTTTATCGTCGTTCTTCTCCTCCAAGTCGTGTTTGAGAGAACCGTTGGTTTGTTCGGCCGAGGGCTTCTCAACTTCCATTGGGGTACCCTGTTTGGATGCCTCTGATGCTGTCAGATCAGCGGGCTTGGACTCAGCGGGCGGAGCTAGCGTCTGCTCTCTACTATCCTGGCGGGGCTGCACAGGTGGAAGGGTTGCACCAACAGATGGCGATTGGGCGGTAGATCCAGCTGCCTGACCAGCTTGTTCACCAGCAGCATTAACCGATGGAAGCTGGTTCAATGGCTGCGGCTGGTGCTGTGGAGTTGGGATTTGCAGAGGTGGATTGCTTTGGTGACCCTGGTACTGTGGAGCACCCGGCTGAGGAAGCTGTTGGTGCGGAAGTGGTTGACCAGACTGAAGATGAGGAGGTTGAGAACCAAGTTGTGGTCTACCGACTTGGTATGGCAGTTGTTGCTGCTGTTGTTGTTGCAGTTGTTGGGGCTGTTGCTGCTGCTGCTGTTGTTGTGGAGGAACCTGGTGGTGTGGCTGAAGACCCTGACCTGGGAAATTCACAGGCTGCTGTGGAGGGCGTTGGCCCTGCAGAAGCTGTGGAGGTGGAGGTGGAGGTCCTTGGGAGAACTGTTGAGGAGCAGGTGGCTGCTGTGGTTGTTGAGGTTGTGTGCTCTCCAACACCATACCTTGAGGCAAGCGTGGTTGCTGGTTCACTGGTGGTGGTTGAGGTGGATGGGTGTTACCGTCTTGCTGGTACTTGATCAATTGCTCCAAACGGGCCTTGATGTGTGGGTTGCCAGGGTCCAAACGCTCAGCCTGGCGGTAAGCGTCCAAGGCATCGCTGATCTGGTTGTTGCAGGTTTCATACAAGGTACCCAAGTCGTACCAGACCTCGGAGATGTATGGGTTCAAACGGATCGCCCTCGTGTAGGCATCGAGCGCATCACGGTATTGGGAGATCTGGTAGTAAAGAACACCAATGGAGCACCAGAAGGTTGGGTTTCTGGCGTCACGGTTGACAGCCTGCTGGAAGGCCTCGTAGGCAGCGTTGAAGTCACCACGGATCATGTGGACACGGCCCAAGTAGTACCATGAGTGAGCGTCGCCAGCGTCGATCTCGATCGACTGGGTGAGGTACTTGAGGGCAATGTTGAGATCCTGCTGGAAAGGCTGCTGGCCCTGGGCACCCTGGGATTGTTCATTTGGAGAGGTGGCGGACTCGGCCTGGGAGTACAAGCAACCCAATTGTTGCAAGACCTTGGCGTGGTTGGGGTTGACCTCCAAAACCTTCTCGTAGGCCTCCTTGGCACCATTCCAGTTCTTCTGCTGCTCAAGAACAGAGCCGATCTGGAACCAGACGTCTGGCTGGGTCAATGGGTGTGGAGGGTTCGACAAGATGTACTGGAAGCACTCCAAGGCAGAAGGAAGCATACCCTGGTGCTTGTAAATGATACCGAGACGGAAGTAGATCTCATTGGACTTGTCAAAGTTGGGGTCCAAGTCCAACACACGCACAAAGGCCTCTTCAGCGTACTCCAAGGAGCCGTAACGGTCGTACAAGATACCGATTCCGTGCCACAACTTGGGCACATTGGGGTTGTCCAAGAAGTAAAGGGCACGTTGGTAGGCAGCGTAGGCCCGCTGCAAATCGTCCATCATGAGGTAACAGTGGCCCAAGAGGCCCCATGTGTCACCGTTCTCGTTGTTGAACAGAAGCGCCTGCTCGTAGAGCTCGGCAGCCTTCAAGAAGTGGTCTCTGGAGCGGTAGATGTTGGCCATGCGGATGAGCCCCTCAGGATTGTTGGGGTTGTGGCGCAAGGCGGCGTCGTAGGCCAGGGAGGCCTTCTCCAAGTCACCGAGGGACTCCGCCAAGGAGCCGACGGCGAGCCACGTTTGGGACGTTGTTTCGGCAAGAAGGGAGCGCTCGCCATTCTGGATCTGCTGGGCCTGTGGCGGCTGCTGTTGCTGCTGTTGCTGTTGTTGTTGTTGGGCGGCAAGGGCCTGATTTTGAGCATGAGCGTGAGCTTGAGCTTGGGCTTGAGCCTGGGCCTGAGCCTGGGCATGGGCCTGAGCCTGAGCAGCGTGGGCATGGGCCTGAGGCATCATTTGCATTTGCTGTTGCTGGAGAGGAAGCATAATTGGAGACGGGTTCACGCCGTTGGACAGTTTCATGGCCATTTGCACAGGGAGAGACATGAGGAGGCTGGACAAATTTTAGTAGGCCAGGGAGGGGACGGCTCGCTTTAATTTGGGGATGGGATTGGGCCTCGAATGGATTGGTGCTTGTGGCGTAGCAGCGTGGGGCGGTGTGGTTGGTTTTGGTGATATATAAAAAAAAAAGAGGTGTATGCTGGAGGTACCGAAAGATAGTTGTATCGACAGGTCAAAGAAAAAAAAAAAAAAAAAAATGTGCTGCCAGGCAGGCAAATAATGCGTGAGGGCACAAAAAAGATTGAACAAAGAATGGACGAAAAACCAATGCAGCTAAACTCGAGCGAAGGTCCTGCCGCCAGGCGAGCAGAAAAATAATATATACAACAGAAAAAGCTTGCCCCAGATTGCGCCGATTGCAGAGCCTATTGTCGTCGATCCAGCGGCTGAAAAAGATCTTCCAGCCCAATTGGAAAAGAAGTATGAAACCAATGTCCAGTAAGCAAGGGCCAGATTTTTTTTTCTGTGGTCCACTTTCCGTCAGACTCGGTAGGCCCGGCAAAGCCAGGAACAAGCCCTGAACAAGTGGCTCGAGCCGCGCTATTTCCCGCAATCCAATCGCCAGATTCGCTTGCAAATGGGGCTGTTTCGGTGCCTGCGCCTCTAGCCGGTGCATCACGTCATGGGGCCGTGAAATCTTATTTTTTCTTTTAGGAGGTTTAAAATAGCGCCAATTCCGGAAGCCTGGGCCCCAGGGCCTACCGCGTTACGGCACCTTATCCTGCGCACCCCATACTCGCCACCCCATGCTGCCTCAACGGGCAATAGGGGGTGACAACGGCCACGCCATGCAACACGTGCGCATCACGCCAAAAACGCTCGCGTGAGTGGAAGCACGTGACGTATCACGTGATGCCATGTTGACGTCAGGATCCGCCAGCCAGCCACCCCAGCCAGTAGCCACCCTAGCTAGGGATACTTCTTTGGCACCCAGCGGCGCCCAGATCACAATGCTTCAATTGACTGGCAGGTTTTGTACTGCAGGCAGTGGTGTCATCTCCATTTCCCCCAACTTTCTTCTTCCTCGTATAAGCTGCAACTGCAGAGCAGTTCATTGGAAATTGGATTCAACCATGATGGACGACTATGTTCATGATTCTTCAAAGTAAGTAGCCTTTCACTTCGATTAGCCGTCTTTGTTCGTAATTTATCTTGCTCAGAATAAGCGGCCTGCTCAACCCGGCCCTCACCCTATATCTTCATCTTTCCCTTGAAGGACTTGTTAAAACCAAGAAGCTCGTTGATTCCCTTGGTCCAGTCATTCTCCGTCTTGGCAATGCAGTAAATGCCCCGGCTGTTTTCTCTAACAACGTTGGCGCCAGGCTCAAGAACATCGTCAAAGCCCTGTTTTGCAGCCAACGTCTGGGGCGGCTGGTGCTTTCCGGGAATGTAAATCGTACCGTTTTCGCTCACCAAATGAAGTTCGTCGCCTGGATGGAGCTCCGCCTGCGGAATGCCGTCGATGTTGAGGTTGATCAGGCTGTTTCTGTTGGTGACCGGCAATTTGACCATAATGTGCGATGTGGTTGGTAAAATGAGTGGCCTAAACGAAAGCGACCGGGGACACACGGGCGTGAGGAGAATGCAAGGCACAAGCGGGTTCACAATTGAGCCTCCAGATGACAACGAGTATGCGGTAGAGCCGGTGGGCGATGCGAATACAAGACCATCTGCGGTAGTGGTGGTGAGAAACTCAGAGTCAATGTAGATGTCCAACAGCACCAAATTAGGCTGCGATCCACGGTGCAAAGAGACGTCATTCATGGCATGGAGCATCGTGGCGTTGTGGTGCTGCTTGTAGTGCTCAAGCTCGTAGCGACGAACCTGTTCTGGTTTCTTTCCTTGTCTCTCACGTTCTTCACTCTGAGCTCGTCTTACAACATGGCACTCGAGGCGAGTTCTATGGAGCGCTTTAGAGCGGGATTCGTAGACGGACTGGAACACCTTCTTGTGGTGGGCAAAATCAAACGGTAAGAGGAACCCTAGCGTTCCTAGAGCAAAGCTGAGCACCGGAGGTACTCTAGAGTTCAGAAACGCCGAAACCGCCCGAAGCGTCGTTCCGTCTCCGCCTAGCACAACGATCAAGTCGGTCTTGGCCACAATGTCCTCGACAGAACCCGTATATATCGTTCTAGGCTTCGAGCCAGGCTGCTTCAAGTATTCACTCTTCAATTCCTCTGCAACGTCCAGCGAAACAACAACATTAAGGCTCGGGTACTCCGTGTGTATAAAATTGATAAATTGTACCATTGCCGCTAGCACAGCGTCGTTCCATGGCTTCTTCACGATGTAGATGTTCTGGACCGGGTCTCTCCAGACCACATTGTGGAGTTTCAGGTGAGGCAGACCCACAAGCTCTGGGGCTGTTGAAGGCGCCAACAGCTGGCAAGATTTGATAAATAGTGGAGCAGGCGGTCCCGTGCTAAGGTTTCTGGATGTCACGGTTCTCATCCCACTGGTATTGTTGGATTTCAAGGACCATGTCATTCTGGTAGTAGCAGGCAGCAGGGCAAGATGGCGGGTGGCAGACAGACGCAATGGCATGCTAGTGAGCGCCAAACGGACTCTGGCTGCGCAAAAAAAAGCCCAATGTTTCATTCGTTGTCGTATCAGTAGTGAAATCTACTGATTCTGTCGCTCGATATACTGCATGAGTCACGGCACCACGATAAGCCGGTCGAGGTGAATTCCAGTGGGGTTGGGATAAAACCGGGGTCTTTTTTTGTTTTCTTGACTTGAAGTATTATTGATAATCGGGGGCAAATTGTTGTTTTAGGTCTCAAGCAATGGAATGCCAATTGAGATGAAGATGGGTACATACATCGTTCAAGATGATCAAGTCAGTATACTAAAACATAATCCTTAATTGGTCTAATATCGAGCTTGGTGCTGTGTTTTACTTTTCTTTTGTTATCCCTCATGTATCATAATTGTTTATGTTTTGAATATCTATACATATATGCACTGGCTGATGCAGAAATGGGTGCAAATATGCAACTCTGCGATATCTCTCTGAACGAGCAATAAACTCAAACTCAGATTTTTCCCAATTTCAATCAAATCTTCCCCTCAATCACATTTAAATCCCTCAATACCGTAAGTCAGCCCTACAGCCGTCCATACTTTTGTGTTCCTTTTCTAGCTATACTACATGCCTGCTGTCTACAGCTGGGCTTCCTGGTTGAGTTCGTCAATCTCCTTCTGCTCCTCCTCGGTCAACAGTGGCTTCTCCTCGGTCTGCGTCTCTGGCTTGGGTTCCGTGCCGTTTTCACTCGCTCCATTGGCGGGAGCCTTGTCTTCGACCGCAGATGGATCAGAAGGTCCGATATGACGATCCCCGGCATCCTTGTCCTCTTCGTCGTAAAACTCGTTTTCGGGAACGACTCTCTCGTCTCTGGCCTGTTGAGAACCGCCTTTGGTGTCGATAGCCATGGGCGAATCCTCATCCTCGTCACCCAAATCCTCAGCGTCACGAGGAACATCGTTCATCTGTACTGAAGGAGCGTGCTTTGTATTCTCCAAATTGGCAATGATGTTCGTTAAGATTTTGTTCATGAATTCTGGAGCGTTGGCGTTGTACATGTTCGAGGGCCTCACGTCAAGCTTGTAGTCTGGACCATAGTACTCGTAGTACTCGTTGTATGGCAACTCATTGGGCAAGTTCACCTCGTTCAACAAACCGGACTCGTAGGCCCACGTTCTGGCAACGTTTCTCATTGTGTAGCCACCACCGCCCACAACCATAAGTGGCACGTTGAACGACTTGACAAAGTTGACACAATTGGCGTGACCACGCATCGACAAGTTGAAACAACCAAGTCTGTCTCCACTCAAGGAGTCACCACCACACTGCAACACGATGGCCGACGGCTGGTACCACTCCATGATTTTGGAAATCACAGGCTCGAAAACGGACTTGTAGGTGGCATCATCAATACCGTCTCTCAAGGGCACATTCACCGCATAGTGCTTACCCTTGCCAACACCAATGTCACGAAGCTCACCAGTACCAGGGAAGAACTCACCGTACTTGTGGAAGGAGCATGTCATCACACGGTCAGTGGTGTAGAAAGCCTCCTCCACACCGTCACCGTGGTGGACATCGATATCGATATATAACACACGAGGGTGGTAACGCAACAATTCAATGATACCCAAAACAATATCGTTCAAGTAGCAGAACCCTGAAGCCTCTGACTTTTTCGCATGGTGCAATCCACCAGCATAGTTGATTGCAATGTCACACTTGCCTCTGTTCAAACGAGCAGCACCCTCCATGGAGCCACCGCCGGAGATACCACAGTATTCAAACAATCCGTCAAAAACTGGACAGTCATCTCCGACGTTGAACTTGACCTGCTCTTTGGCGAACATGTCCAAATTGTCCGGCAGCACTCTGCTCAAAAAATCAATATACTCGTCGGTGTGAAACTGGCACATCTCCTGTTTCGTAGCAGGCTTGGCTCTGTAAATCTCCATTTTTTTGTAGAGACCGTAGTTCATGATCAACGAGTGGGCCATTCTAATACGATGGGGTTTCATTGGGTGCCCAGCACCGTAGGCGTAGTTACCCACATCGGCATCATAGAAATACGCCACTCTCCTCTTTTTATTGGGGTCGACCTTAAGGTCGTCAAAGGGCATCTGCACGAACATCGGAGCCTGTGAGAAGAGTTGGTGGTAGATATGAGTTGATAATTTCGCGAGCGCAGTAGGAGAGAAGTGAGAGAAGATGGTCTACGAAAATGTGATTTTGAAGCGACGGCAGGATGGCCACGCTGGTTCTGTGGATTAAATAATAAGTACACTGTTATCATGCTGTGCTGTCGTTGGTGGTGTCGTTTCTGTGGTGGATGCGGTCCCGGTACTCGGCAAGTTGTCTGTTGAGCTGGGCCTGGAGCTTGGCGTTGGTGCACATCTTCTCGTATGTTGCTTCGTTGACGTCGAAATGGACGCCGTTCTTGTCTCCAGACAGCAAGGACTCGTTGGTGACCTTAATCGGAAGGAGCCAGGCTAGCCAGGAATCGCCCATCACAGCACGCATGTTTCTCCGGACGCCCAAATCGTAGATATGGCCGAGCTTCTTTCTTTTTCCGTTCGAGTCAAACTCATATTGCGCATCGTGGTCGTTGGCATAGTTCCAGCGGCTGTCTTGGAACTCGATGGTGGAGTAGTTTCGAAGCATGAGGTACACCAGAAACGCCGTAAAGACGCCCACGGCAATGGAGAAGGTGAACGACAAGACCAACACGAAGACAAGGTTGAGCAGGAGGTATGAGGTCAATTCGTCCTCCTGGTCCACGAAGAAGCGGTACACCTCGTGGATGGAAAGGATCAAAAGCCAGGTGCAAAACGCAGTGATGTAGCACAAGCACTGAATGAAGAACTTGTGGTTTCGGAACCCAATGCAACAAGCAAACCACGGGCAATGGTGGTCCATCTTGAGAATGCACCGCTTACAGTTGTTGCAGTGATGGCACCGGTCCGGTTTCCAGGTGTTGCACACGTGGCACAGCTTGTACGACGGCTGGTTATCACGAAAGGTATGTGTTTCGTAAATCTCGGTAGGTGGAATAGCCATCTGGGGCTGTCCCAGCGTGTATGGTCTGGCAGTATCGTAAGGTGAAGCACTCCATTCAGGCTGAGGCGGGAGCCGTAGTTCAGGATAATCCTCCGGCAGTCCGGGCCCATCGTAGATAACACGAAAGTATGAAAATAAACTGAGCACGTATAACACGGCCGCCACGGCAAGAGCCACATGGGACCAAGGCTGGGGTATGCTTTGAAGCTGTGTTGTTATGGCCCACATTGCCCACGTCATTGTACATGAAACTAGAAGTTTTGGAAAAAGCGATAGAAAAGCACATAAGGCCTGCTCGATCCGAGCCCAGGGGGAGTTGTGGGTCCACATGATAGAAGGGTGGGATATGAGCATGGATCTGTTTGATGATGCAGAGTGCGCAGGTGTAGGCTGTGGGAGGCACCAAACGAGAAACTTCTTTTGAGCAGAATTTAGGTAAAATTTGGAAACTACAGGGATGTGACAATTTTTGAATGCTTATTTTGAGTGGTGGCCTCGGGAGATTCGAGGGGGTTATTTTGAGCGAGTGTGGTGCAACATGACGAATGGTTGCAAATGCAAAATGGCTTAGGGATCACTCCTGCTTTTTCTTTTTGGACGAGAGCTTCAAGTACGACTCGTATCCGATGCCTCCGAAAACGGAAACTACACCAAGCCACTGGCCATATGTGAGCGTGTGACCGAACAACACCACGCTGAGGATCATACTGATCATCTTCCTCGTCACCGTAGCTGTAACCAAAATGAGAGAGTCAAACTTCTCAAGGATGAGGAAAACAAACACTTGGCCCGCTGCTCCAAAAAGTGAAAACGCCAAAATATCCACAAGCAGCTGTGGGTACTTGTGCACGAAACGCCATGTGTAGAGTGCTTCCTGCTCAAACTGGAAGACAAGTATGAACCCCAAGGAGAAGACGAAAACGAGGAGATTGAGTATGCACATGAGAGATGCACCGGTGAGCTTGTGCTGACGGTTTGGGAGTCTGAAGAGCTGGTCTTGCGTGGAGTTCATCAAACCATCCAAAAGCATAGACCCACCCAATTGGGCCATGCCCAAAAGCGTATTGCCGTCGTTGATAGAAGCCTTGGACTTTCCTGAGTTGTGATTGGTGGTGAACAAGATCACACCGAGTGTCACCATTCCAGCGACCATGTACTTGTGAGGTGGAAACCTCGTTCGGTAGAGCACAAAGTGAACCAACATCACGGGAAGCAACTTGCAAGATTTGGCGAGCAAGAAAGCTAAATAATCCACATGCTTTAAAGCCTTGTATCCCAAGGGGGACGACAAGGTCGATGTCACTGCAATGGCTAAGAAGAACTTGACATAGGTTGATCCGCCTGTGGTGTCTTTGCTGGCTGTAGAATGAAAAATAGCAAAAGGATTCTGCTTATGGGCGATCCAGGAATATAGAAGTCCAACAAAACATGCAAAGAGAGCCTGGATTGTATTCACAAGAAGTGGGGCCTTGAAAAATACCGGTTTCTCGTCGATGTACTCATATGGCTTTGTGTTGATCCGCTCCTGAAGAACAGACCACGATAGAAACAGGCCATAGAGACCAAACACACAGAAAATGAGTGTAAACACCGAGCTTTCCTTCATGGTGGAGAGGTGTGGATGAAAATGAATGTGTTGGTGGTTTCTTCACCAGCGCGCTGATTGATCTACTAGTAGTACACAGATGCTTCGTGGTATTACTTAACGGCCAAAAATGCCAAAAAATCCGCTCTTCTTCTTGTCTTCGGTGGGCTCTACCTCTCCTCTTTCTTCGCTTCTAGACGAGTAGCTGATGTAGTTGAATGCAACATCGAACAACACAGCTTTGCTCAACACTGGCTTAATTGCACCCTTCTGTCCAACATTGGTGATTCTGTTGATACCGTCAGACAGAGGGAACTTGTTGACGTTGTCAATCACAAAGTCACTGTTGTCCTGCTCGATGTGAAATTGCGTCATAACGTGGGTTTTGGCCAAGTTCGCTTGAATCAGTGCTGCGAGGCCTTGAGCCTCCTCATTGCTGGTGACACTGTAAGGGAACAGCTCAATCTTGTAGAAATTTGATTCAACCTCAAAAGTTCTTGAAAGATGACTGTACACTTTGAGGGCTTCGGGAAGTTTGTTTGCGAGAGTGTAGGAGTCCGCCACAACGGTGGCTCTTTTCGTGACGAAAAACCGTTCCATGTTTTCCAACGTCGAGTACATGTCTTCGTCATTGTAAACACCAGGCAAATCTTTGAGTTGCTCGACAGTGCCGATAATCGAGTCGTAAAGCCTGAGGACGTCACGGTGTGACTGAAGCTTCTTGGCAACACTGGAAAACTGCTTCGACTCCAATTGGTCAATGAGAAGCAAGTCTCTCTTCACCTTGGTGAAATGCATGTGGTACTTGAGGTATGTCAAGACAATAGCGCCGTCTTGAACTCGGTCAAGGTCGTCTTCGTCCTTGTTCTTCAGCAAGTCCGCCTCGTGAAGGTCCACGAGAGCAGTCCATTTTTGCAACAATCCATCGTAGTCATCAGCTTCCTTGAAATCTTTCCATTCCACACGCCCGAGACGGCCCACTTTGCTCGATACCTCGTCGTTGTAAACGTTAGCCGTATGTTCCCTCCAGACAACAGTTTTTGAGATCTCCTCTTCGAACTCTTGCACGAATTGAGGGTCTTGCGATGCTATGAGATCAACGGCTGGTTGCAAGTAGGCCAAGGTATCGTCGTGACAATGCTTTCTGGCAACAGTGATGATATCGTAAGACGATTCTTCTTCCTCATTTTGAGAGACTGCCAAGTTCAATGAAGGGTCAACCAAAGTATCAAGCAACTCCTCCAGTAAAGTTCTACTGAAACTCTCCCCCTCATTATCATCACTATTTTGCGAGGCTATGAGTTCAAGACCACATCTGGCGATAGAGAAAGCCTGAAGTGCCTCAGCCCACCTTTTCTTGTTCACCAGGTACAAGCCCTGGGTTAAGGCGGCGTATATGTAGATCTCTGTTCTCACGGTAACATTTTTTTCGTTTTGCGTGATGTCAAGAAGCTTTTTGCTTGTTTGAACGGCTCTCTTGAGTCTGGAAACCATGAGCTTCTTGTAAGAAGAGAGCCTGGAACCTGAAACTTCAAGCAAGGATTTGATCTCCGAAGCATATAAGGAGTCACGCTCGGCGATTAAAAGTAAGAGTGTACCGTTGGCCTGGTCTTCATCATATTGGGCAGCGGTAATTGCCTTAGTTTTCTCCTTTTCGCTATACTTCCTGGTGTCCTTGGTGACAATGTCGAGGTTGTGACGGAGCTTGACCAACGATTTGTTCAATCTCTTTCTGTGCTTTTTCAAGTCCTCGTATGTCGTCAAGTACGCACTCAAACGGGCGCCATATGTCGTGGCCAATGGCGTCAGGATGGACATACTGTTCGATATCGGACTCGTGCTGTGGTACTCGATTTTTTTCGACATTATACTGGTGATGGTGCACGGGTGTATCTGAATACTGTAATCATCCTTATAGTCCCGACAGGGTGACGATGGAGGGTATTGGAACTACCGGCTTTACTGATTAAATGGCTCCCAAGCTGGAGCTTTTATTTATGTTTCCATTGAATTCATGACCATCAGGTCCTAAACTTCGCCGCAACATGTATCTCATTGCAATGAAGTAGGTCTGCTGCATTGTGTAGCGCTGACTGAATTGATTATTTGAGGTTTTATTTAAATGTGTGAAAACCTTGAACACATTTCAGGCTTCAAGGATTGTTTGCAAGCAAGTAGATCGTTTTAGGTGCTCTCGTCACCTTCTGTGGTTGTATGAGCGACTCGCGAAATGGTTGCAAAACCACTTTGAACTACTTTCTACCACAGGCACAAAGTCAATTTTCGAATTCCAGGAGTTCTAAATCGAGTTTAGTTTCTAATTGTTGAAAGTTGACAACTGCCGAACCTATTAAAACAACTAAACACCTCAAGCACTACAACCAATTCATTGCAAGTCCTTTTGTTTGTGAAGCCCACAAGAAGTTGAATGAGCCAGCCATCAATGTCAGAACTCAACGTCTCTCGGCTGGATGAACGTCCCCTGACTCTATCCGGTCCATCAGAGTCTGTGAACGTCCAGGGGGGTTCTTCGAAAGAAAGAGTCCCACCGCTGTCAGCTTGTGACAGGATCATCGTCGTCCCGACCAAAGAAGATTTGCTTAGATTTGAAAGCGGCAAGACTAAGCCAAAGAGGGGTGATCATGGTACATTCTCCAGGGTGCCTAAGGCGGATAACTTCCTCTCCAACCAAGAGTCGAGAACTGAGGAAAGTAAGCCAAACGAAAATGACGGATTGTGGAATAATCCCGAGCTGCATTACAATGAAGAGTTGTACCTTTTATTGTCCCGCAGCGATGATCCGCTTTGGGATTTTTTGCATCACCGAATCATATGGCTTGAAGAGAAGGGGAATAACATCACTGTCATGGAAGCTGGAGAACTTCAAGAATTGCGAGTCATGGATGACGGCTTACGGTGGGGGAAGTATCTTGGAGGCGAAACCCCCGGTAGTATTTTCTTACGCTATGAGTTCTACCGAAACACTCTTGACATAAGAATCCGTCACCTCATTTCCCGCTCTTGGATTGAGGACAAAGAGGTTCAAAACCAGGATCCTGTTCTATTCTATTTGATATGGAGATCAAAGAAGCAGTCGCGAGAGACACTTTGGCTTGATCGTTGGGAGGTAGACCCACGGATGACGGTCCACGAGGCGAGCATTGACGGTGTTATTCGCAACTTGTTACCGCTTGAAGGGGACTCAAATCGATACGACAAGGCTTGCGATTGTTGCAACAAGCTTTTAACGTTACTCCGTGAGTCTGGCAACGTACTCTATGAGCCAGAAATCAGGTATCTCGAGAAGTTGTTGGGGAAGGTCAAGCCCAAAAGTTGGTGGAATCTCGCATCTCCCATTAGTCTTGCCTGTGTCGCTGCCTCCTTCTTTGGTTCAATGACAAAGCTCAGCCCACGTTCAGGGGGATACTATTCAAGTTTGGTCCAGGGGCTGCTCTTTACGGCAGCTTCCCTTATAACGGCGGCTGAAACTAGCTCAATTCTTGCTTCAAGACGCAGGGCTGAACACTGGTCACAGCATGTTCTTTTGGGAGTCTCGGTTTCAGCTGGGTTGATATCCTGTTCACTTAGGATGTGGGACGAGAGTGACAATTATCAGCCTGTTGTAGTCGTGCTTGATCTGTTGCTGGGTTTTGTCCTAGGCTTATACCTCATGAAACCTTACACTTTGGTTGATCCAGAGTGAGTTTCATGACTTCCACCTGCTACATGTGACTTCTGTTTTGAATCTCGACTGTGATTGCCATGCCTCGTCAACAAGGCCCTTTTGGTTGCAAAAGCGGGCGCTTTTGCGGGAAACTGCTACATATCTTATAGACTAATACATTTCGCTAGAAGACGGTGTATTTGTATGAAGCGCACAGTAAAGCTTGATGGCTCATCAAATTGAAAATGTAGAGGTAAAGTATATATTTCAAGGTATCGGGGTTGACTACGAGCATCTTTCGAGCTTCACCGATATCTTGCTGTGGATGGATGTCTTGCTGACACTGGAAATCACGAAACGGTGACATGGACAGCGTAGCCTGTGGATTTGACCCACTTCACTGTTTTCAGAATCATCAGGAAAAATTCCCTTAGCCATCCTCATTTTCACTGTGAATGAGGTCTCATCTTGCCAAGACGCATCTTCATTTTGCAGCCATTTCCACGAACACACTTCCCCAATTATCCTACAATCAGACAAAATGCTCCTCTTCAACGCCACCGAAGCTTCCTTCCAATTAAACTTTCATTGTCAAAAAATCCCCCACTTTGCTTCCAGAAGACCCCTCCCCCACCCCACTTGATGAGGTTATCAACATGCGCGATGCCCATATCAAGTACAACCACCAGTATGGAGCTAGATAAGCTCGACCTCTACGCCGAATTGGGTGTTGCCGAAAACGCCTCCGACCGTGAAATCGTCGTGGCTTACAGGAAAAAAGCACTTAAGTACCATCCGGACAAAAACCCCCTGGAACTGGCCAAGCAGAAGTTCCAGCATCTCACGGCTGTCTATGCTGTGCTCAGCGATCTGAAGCTACGAGAGCAGTATGAGCTGTTGAGAAAGAGGACGCAGATTAAAGAAGACGGGCTCAGCGATGAGGTGAAACGGTTTCGGGACCAGCTTCGACGGGCCGAGAAACAGCACGCCACAATGTATGAGGATGCCGGCTTGAGGGAGCAGAAGATACAGCTTCTACAAAAAGAGGCCCAGGATCTCCGATACCAGTTTGAGCGAGAACGCAGTGTTGACAAGTTTGGCTATGTGAGCTATAAAGACTTGGACTTTTCGGGCAGGTTTACCACCCTAGCGTTCAACAAGGAAGAGGACCGAGAGGTGGAGGTCAAGTGGAAGCTTCGAGAAGAGCCCGAGGCCCAAATTGACGCCAGCACACTTTCTGAAATCATGGCCGTATTTGGCGCCGTGGAAAGTGCAAAAATAGGCGAGACCCGAAATGGTTACGTCTATGGATGCGTCGTATACGAGCTATGCGACGGCGCAGAGGCGGCCGCAGCACACGATTACAAACAACGAGCCCGGCGGTGGGAAAACACCAAGGTCCGGAAGCTAGCGTCGCTTCTACGAGGATGCAAGCGAGAGCGCAGAGCAGAGCCACTCAGCAGCTATGCTGCGCTCGTGTTGGAGCAGTTGACAGGACAGGTTGTGTGATATATTATATACCCCGAATGCTATAGGGCTCGGGAGCCCGTGGTGGGAGTGTCCTGGAGGCAGCCCAGTTCTAGTGAGTACAGTAGCCGTTCAGATCATGACGAGATTTCCAAAAGCGTATCGCCGTTTAGTTGAGGTAGAAGTACACGCCGGCAGCCAAAGCAAACACGGCAGCAGCCAACAAGGGGAATGGGATGCCCAGCACCTCGTCGGTGGAGCCAGCAGAGGTGACACCCTGTGCCTCGATGATGGTGCCGCCTTCCAACTTGCCGAGTCTCAAACCCTTCAAGATATCGTGGGCGTCGTCCGAGTGGCCAATGTCGTTGAAGGCCTCGGTGGCGTCAGTGCCAGCAACATCGGCAATCACCTCTTCACCACCTGGGTGCTCATCCAAGTATGGAGTGACATCGTACACCTGACCGTTGTAGACAATCCACAAGTCGTCGGTGGTGTTGTGTTTCTGGACCTCCTCGATGGAGTAAAACTTGTCCTCGACAGCAGAGCCTTCGGTTTCAGACATTTTGGTATGGAGAAGAGCGGGTGGTGGTAAAGTTCGCGGAAGATGAATTTATGTTGAACGCTGGTGAGCTCACATGTGAAAGCGAGCGACGTTTATATGCGATCAGGTGTCTGCTTAACTATGGGAGGGAAAAGGAAAATTGGGGTCCGCTCGCGCTGCCTCTGTGCAGGACGCCCAATCACAGACGCCCGGATTGTCAGGCTGGCTGCGGTGCGATGGCACTTCTGCCGTGTGTTTTGCACTAAGGCGGTAAAGAAACCCCCCAGGTGGGGCGTAGCAGGCTGAAACACGCCACCCGTACCGGCAAAACACCCGTACCTCCGCCCTAGTCTTCCCTAGGGGAAAAACCTTCCTTTCCCAGCGCCCCTCCTGTGAAAAACCTCCACACCACCGTTGTGCTCTGCTTCTCTTTTCACATTGCTGCGGGGCTGGCTGCTGCTTCCGTGCCATTGTGCCTCGACGTCGCTAGCAGACCTTATATCCGCGGTGTGGCTGGATTATAGAAGTGGCATTCGGGGTTCTGGAGCAGGATTGCAGATGGGTGTGCTGGAGACTTCTAAAATCTGAATGTGCAAAAAAACGTTTTGTGGCTTTGTCCGATAGGAGCTTGTGATGGGGAAGTATGGCTGGGGTGTGGAAATGGCTGCGAAATCGCCGGTGCGATCTGTAGATCTAGTGTAGCATATGAAACCTGCCAGATTGTCTAGATTATGAAAAAGTGGCCTGTTATTTGCTTAGGGGGTCTGTTTGTGAAGCCGCATGGCCAAAGGGCTTGTTGATTTCTTGGTTCCTGAAACTCCGATGATCGTGCCACAGTGGGCCACGATGATGTATGGACGATGATCTATGACAGAGGTTCATGGAATACAATAATTCATGGGCTTTTTCCCTGTGAACGTCCAAAATACACCTTCTATTCAACGTCCCTGGATATTTAAAAAAGCTACACCACTCCATCCCTCTTCGTGTATTAGGTCTACCGAATATTCGTCTGCAGCTGCAAGCACCCAGAGTGCCCTGGTGCCGTCTTATGCAAGGATGGCCCTAGGCCAGTAACTATTCTACAAATCAAGCCTCAAGAGCATAGTCGAAACCAAGCTCCTTCAACTCGTCAAACTTGGCCTTCTTCTGGGCCTCGAATGCAGCCTGCTTCTCCTCCCACACAGCCAAAGGCTTCTTCTCGTGGTAGGCAGCGTACTCCCTGGCTCTCCAGTCAAACTCGGTGAATGTGCTCTTGAGGTTGGCTGGGAAAAGATCGTCTCTGGGGTTGTCGATAACGTGCACCTTCATCAAGTGGCCCAAGATGAGGTAGTTGTTCATCGTCTCTGCAGCCACCTTGGCGGCCTCCTCTTCCTTGAACTCAATGAATCCAAAGTGCTTCATGCGGCCGGTGGTTTTGTTTCTGGCAAGTCTCATTCTGGTGATGTCGCCAAACTGTCTGAAGTACTTCTTGGCTTCCTTCTCCTGGAAATGCTGTGGGAGACGGCCGATGTAGATAACGCCTCTTTTCTTGTGAGCGGCCTGAGTGGCCTTCTTTTCTGGAACTTCAAAGTTGACCGTGTGGCCGCCGACACTCTGTGTGGTCTTGGCTGTAGAAGCTGGAGTCTCGAGACCCTCGATGTCCACTTCCTCATCGTCACTGGAAAACTGCTCGTCGCTCAGCGAGTCGGCAGATTCTAGCGCAATCTTCTCCTCCTCGACCTTAGGCTGCTCCGCCTTAGGCTCCTCCTTCTTGGCTTGTTTCGTTTTTTTCTGGCTGACGGATTTGGCCATTTCTGTAGTAGTTGTAGTCTCCCAGGCTCATCTCATCGCACTGAAAAAACACCTCTCATATGTAGTACAGAGCTAGGGTGGGAGGCAGATGGTTGGAGTTAGAAAAGGAAAAAAAAAAGTTTAATGTTTTTTTACTTTGAAGTGAGCTGCCGCTTTATGTATACTAGTTTTATAAGCCTCTTACAGGGTGTGGTGGAAGGCCATTTCGCCTATTTAGTACTGGCTGCGAAACGCTGTACTCACTTGGTTTATCAGTGCATTTCAATCTCTAAACCATGGACCCTTTCAGGGACACCTACTGTAGATCCAGGACAACCCTTTCATCGTCACATCATCAATAATAAAGGTCCCTGACATCTTTTAGTGAGCTTCAGCCAATGCCTCTTGAAGCAAGGAGAACGTCTTTGCAGCAGGAAGCCCAACCACGTTGAAGTAGTCTCCTTGGAGACCAGTAAATAGAAGGTTACCGATACTTTGGTATTGAAAGCCGCCCGCAACTTGAGACCCTTCTTTGGAATTGACGTAATGCATGAGCTCTGAATCCAGGAGCTTGGTGTTGAATTGCAAGTCAGTCACCTCGTGACCATGGACATGGTGCTTCTTGTCATTCTTCAAAACAATAACATGAACAGATGTGATGACTTTGACGTGGCCTGCCTTGCGGAATGCTTTGAGCATTGCAAACTGGTTCTCAGCCGTTTCAGGCTTTTCGTAAACCCTGCCTTCACAGGACACAATTGTGTCTGCAGCAATAAGCACATTGTTTCCCTTTTCAAGCTGTTCTAGAATGCTGGGAATCTTAGCGTGGGCAGTCTGGGTCACGTACTCCATGTCGGATATGCCATCCTTTGATATGTCTTCTTCAAAGGTCGATTTGAGAATGTGAAAGTCTTTGATACCGACATTTGCGGCCAAAATCTCTTTCCTCCGTGGAGACAGGGAGCCAAGAGTGATGCGATATTCTTTTAATTGTTCATAGAGGGGATGATCGAACAGCATGGTTGTAGGTTTCGGTTACTGATCTTCGAGCGGAATCTGACCAATGCAGGATTTTGCACCCAAATCACTATCGACAGATAGAGAAATGACAAAATAAAATCAATGATTGTATCTGGGTAGTTCTGGGCATCTAACATGCTTATCCTTGCGTACATTCATTACCATATTAAATTTAGGGGTGACGGTTTCAGCGTCACTATGTTAATCATACCGCTTGCCTACTCAGCTGCCGCTTTTGATCTGGCTGCTGCAACAGCCGTCTTAAGAAAAGTTGTTCTCATATCAGCCTTCTCTCCAGCCTCAGAATCGACATCCATAGCGTCACTCTTGTCACCTGCTGATGCAGTCGGCTTCTTTCTCGCCTTGTTGGAAGGCTCTGCCACCAAATGCTCTCTAACAGTGCCAATGACAGCTCCGTCATCGTCAAAAACAAGCTCGGTCCCTAGAAGCTTCTTCCAGCGGGCCTGGTATATTTGACCATCAATTGCATTCGAATTGCTGAAAGAGGCCGATTCGGAGTCCGCACCGGCAACCATGTTTTCACTAATCTTGAAAAGAGGCCTTTCTTCCTCCACGCCAGCTAACTGAAATTTGGCGTTTGGGTTGATGAAAAGCAGCTCGCCAATGTCTCGGCTGTCACCAGATTCATCGTAGTATGAGGGCGCCACAATTGGCACATCCACGGCAACGTAAACGTCCTGGTTGTTAGTAATTACTGGGTCAAACGCAATCTCACATGTTACTACGTACCTCGAACTCCAATGGCTCTTTCTCTGGCTTGGCTGGGTTCTCGCTTCCCTGCTTCTGCTTTGCCTCCTCGGCTCTTCTCTTCATGTCCTCGTCAGAACCAGCCTCGACCTTGACGTCAAAGTTCCAGTTCATTTCCTCGCCATCTTTCAAGAAGTCGGTCTTACCATTCTCTAACAAAACCCAGTGATTGTCTTCCCTCTCAAACTTGTCCAAAGAGCACGCACCGGCTCTCAATCTTGTCTTAGTTCCTTTGAAATCAATATCGTCGTAGAGCGACTCGTGGCCCAAAAGCGCCATTCCCAACGCAATCTTGGTGGCTGCGTGGTTCACAAGAAGCAATCTTGTAACCTCGGGGTGCTTCTTTTCGAAAGCTGGAATGAAGGCTTTCCAGAACTTGTGAGATCTCTCAAGAACATCCTCCTCGCTCTCACCTTGAGCACTAGGAACGACGCCACTTTCAGAGTCCCAAGTTGCCGGCTCACCCAAGACTTCAGCAAAAAACTCGCCCAATTTCTTGTAGTCTGCTGGCACTGGCACCACTCCTCTGTCCTTCTTGAACCATTCACCAATACCTCTATCTAGGTGGACCTTCAAGCCCAGCTTTTCAGCAAACGGCCTAGCTGATTCCACACAGCGATAGAATGGAGAAGAAAGTATAAATTGGGGCTGTTTGTCCTTTGGAAGCGTGGCCAAGTATTCGCCTAGTTCGACTGCTTGGTCCACACCATGTGGAGCCAAAGCTGGATCCAGGTCAATTCCAGTTGGGTTAGGAGGGTGTGGTGGAGGTAACCAGTTTGAACGGAAGCCATGACGGGCAATATAAATAGTCTGTAGGGTCATCTATGGTTGTCTATGGGAAAAGAAAGTCTATGTGTTTGGGAACGTTTTTCGGACCACGCTCATTATTTATGGTTCCCATGTGGAGGAACCAGGTGATGGGGAAGAAGTCACTACACCACATATTTCTATAGGCACATTATTTATACGTAGATTGTCCGAATAGACATTACACCAAGAACTCCAATGGGTTCTCGACAATTCTCTTCAACTCACGCACCCAGTCACCGCCCACGGCACCGTCGATTACTCTGTGGTCGAATGTGGCAGTCACGGTGATGACGTCCTCAAAGACGAAACCTTGCTCGTTAACAGCGCTTGGCACAGCCTTCTTGTCGGTAGTACCAATGGCCACGATGGCAGACTGAGGTGGGTTGATGATGGAGGTGAAAGCGTTCACAGCGTGGTTCATGCCCAAGTTGGAGATGCAGATGGTACCGCCCTGGTACTCTTCAGGAGCCAACTTGCCGGCCTTGGCCTTCTTGCCCAATTCCTTGATCTCCTTGGAGATGGCAGCCAAGCCTCTGTTGTGTGCGTTCTTCACGATAGGAGTGATCAAGCCGGTAGGCGTGGCAACGGCAACAGACACGTCGACGTTGTTGTACTGTCTAATGACACCCTCTTCAGCCAACCAGGCGGAGTTGGCCTGTGGAACTCTCACGGAGGCCAAAGCAATGGCCTTGATCAACAAGTCGTTGACAGACAACTTGTATCTGTCCTCGGCGGTAGCATTGAGCGACTGGCGCAACTTCAACAACTTGGTGACGTTGAGCTGGGACTGGACAATGTATGTTGGGGACTGCTGGGTGGACTGCAACAATCTGGAGGCGATGGTCTTTCTCATACCAGTAAGAGGAATGTCCTCGTAAGAGGCTGGGACGGCAGCGCCGGTGGCAGCTGGAGCAGCACTGGTGGCAGCGGCAGGAGCCTTGTAAGCCTCAACGTCCTTGGCAACGATTCTGCCGTTAGGACCAGAACCCTTGATGTTCTTCAAAGCGATACCCTTGTCCAAAGCGATGGTCTTGGCCAATGGAGATGCAAAGATTCTGCCAGCTGGGGCCTTGGAAGGAGTAGAGTCCTTGGCGGTAGCAGCAGGCTTCTGAGGAGCCTCGTCCTCCTTCTTTGGCTCCTCCTTTGGCTCTTCCTTGGCCTCCTCCTGAGCAGGAGGGGCAGGACCCTCACCAGCGTCCTCAGCGGTGAAGCTCTCGAAAGCAGCCACATCGCCAGATTCCTCAACGTAAACGGCAATAGGCTTACCAACAGGCACGTCCTGGGCACCAGCGTCGACCAAGATCTTGGCCAAGTAGCCCTCCTCCTGGAACTCAAAGTCCATGGAGGCCTTGTCGGTCTCGATCTCGGCAATGGGCTCACCAGGGGCCAATTCATCGCCAACCTGCTTGCTCCACGACATGATTCCACCCTGGGTCATGGTAGGCGACAAAGCAGGCATGTGGATGACAGTGTGGTCTGGGAACTTGGAGGAGTAGAATCTTGCCATGGAGAGAGTGACTCTGGCAGCAAGGAAGGAGTTGCTGGCGCCAGCGTATCTGGCTGCCGCAGCGTGAGACACAGAGGCACGCAATGCCGAAGAGGCTCTTTGGGCAAACATGGGAAGAGTAGGTTGTGAAGTTTTTGTTAAGTGGGTTTGACTTTTGCGGTACAGGACGCTAGCATCGCATGGTTGTCTTCCGTTGCTCGGTGGAACACCTCCGGGTCACGTGCGGAAAGGTGAAGGGTCGGTTTCGGGGGATTTCCTTGACTATAGCGCCAAATTGGTGTAGAATCATAAAACTTCACTTCTACTTTCAAAGAAAACGTCGTTTTTCCTCTCCTCCCGCTTCTGTGTGGCGGAATTAACGAACAGTTATTCTCGGAATTGGCGGTCTCGGAGTGCGCGAGGCTACCGCTTCGGACCCCGATGACAGCCGGGACAGATAACAGAGGAAGGGCAAAACGTGGCACAAAGAGATGTTTTTGGGGAAGTTCTAAAAAAGGATTTTGCATTTTGTTAAGTGAAATCGGTGAAGTTTTGAGTTTGGTTTTGCTGCAAATTGTGTCAGTCAGCCTGTTGGCCAGTCTCGGAGATGCTGACTCCGATAAGTGGCAGGTACCAACAATCGGGTCAACAAAATGTTTCACCAGAAGAGGTAAATACAGCGATTTCCGGGAGAGGTGGAATGTAAGTAATAATCTAGTAGCTTGTCAAAAAATCATTGCGGAATATCAAATATTTTGAATTATAGGTTGGTTTTGTGACTTTGGGTGGTTGTTGTGGAAGCTCTCGTCCAAGTTTGAAAAACTTGAGAATGGGTGCAAAGTAAACCATCGCACATAAAATCGTGTAAACAAAAGTGGATTTAACCGACTTGAAGCATGCAAGGCATCTCGGTGTCATTTCTGTTCAAGCTCTAATTGTTTCCTCAATTGGAGATTCTATGGTAACATAGTCATTGCAAGCACACTGATGACGTAATTGAACCAACAAAAAAGATAATGAAGAAACAATTCTACAGTAGCTTCTTTTTTCATGAAACGCCGTCTAATTCATTTCTCTACTTCGTTGTCTATAGAAGGGCGGGCTCACCGTAAAACAGCTGGCTGGTCAAACCCACAGGCTTGTCAAACATGCTTGCCACGTCCTTGTAGCCATTGTCCTTGACACACTCCTCCTCGTAAATGACCTTAGCAGCACCTGCCTTTTCAAATGCATCTTTGGCAGTCTGCCACAGAAATCTAACGAGTCCATGATGCCAGCCGAACACAGGATCAACGTTCTCCTTGAGCCAACGGCTCGTTCTGGGATCGGACGGGTAACCCGAACCTAGGTCATGACCCTTGACCATGTCTATATGTTTGTTGAAATATTGCAAGTTCAAGTCTCGTGTGACCTTAGCCACGACAGACGCTGTACTAACAATTGGAAAAATGCTATCGGCCTTTTTCGTCACGGTCACATCAGCGTTGCCGAACACACGTTGTAGCTTAGCCTGGTAGGAGGCGGGAGGTCCGACCGTGTCAACAAAGATTTTACGGACGTTGACACCGGACTTGATAACTTCAGATATGAGTGCAATTGTAGTATCGTGAGCTTGTTCATTCAAATTGTAAGCACCGGCGCCTAATGCGCTTCGAAGCATACCGCTGGAGATGTCCTTAGCAGTCATCGTACGTGTGGCCCAGCCAACGTTTTTGTAAAGCTCATGGTCCTCCTGATCTATCAACTCGAAGAGCTCTTGACGTCTGGAGTCCTTCAATGTCTTGGAATCAGCAAAGCCATACTTCAGTTTGAGCAGACTGTGGTATTCTTCCGTGCAATACGAGATACCGTAAACCATTGGGCCTAGTACCGGCCCTCTTCCGGCCTCGTCGACGCCTAGAACTATTGGTTCTCCAGGATTATTCTTGATCACCTCTGGTATGGCAGAATGGTAGGTGGTAGAATCAAAGGCAAACTTGTCCTCTATGGAAGTTATGGACTTGGGTGCCCATTTTTCAATGCTCATACCCTCATCTGAAGTCTTGGCCCTTTTGGCCTTGGGCTCCTCAGAATCTGTCATGAAGAGTGATGATGGAAAACAACGCGTATACATTTCGCGCTGTGTATGCGTTTGGGTGCAAAATACTGAGAGCGTTCTTTGAAAAGCGTGTTAAAACTAGGTACAAGAATTAAAGTCTATAAATTTTATGTAATGACGTTTGAGCTCAGATTTTAGTCAGTGTGGCTCATGTACTTCTTGGTGGTTTCGTAGGATAAGAACATGACAGCAGTAGACGGCAATACCCTCACCAAATTGGCACTGAGGCCCTGATATAGTGTTCGAATACCGCCACCCAGGTTCTTGATTTGACGAAGCAGAGATAGTATTGTCCGTTCCTCGTTGCCAAAATTGTAGCTTTGGAGCCTCGACTTGATCACCTGCGTTGGGTAGACAATGATCATGCTTAGTGTTCGTGCCATGATGGAGATACCAGTGTACTGGTAATTGGAAAGCTCCTTGTCCTGGCGCTTTGCAAGGTATAGTTTTGCATGATCATAAAATGTGAATTGCAAGCTGCCTTGGAAAACAGAAAACAAGCTTGGGATTGTACCTTTCCAGAACGTACGTACTCCCTCGTTGATGTAGATCTTCCTGATGCCGTCCCAGAGTGATGAGTATGAAGTTTTCGTTTTGGGAGTACTCAAAATACGAGTCTTGAGAACCCAAATTGGGTTTGTCAAAAGTGCAGTCGATATGCCTGCCAATGATGATGCCGCAAAGTAATTGGGAGACTGTTCTGTGGATACCAATTCCTTGAACTCTGCGTAAAGGCCAAAGTACATGGCCCATGCAGAGATGTTGCCCACAAAATTGGGGCCCACACCTCTGTAGTACTGTTGCAAAGTGTAGAATGCTTTTGGGTGTTTCTTTCCACCAGCTAGGTAGGCTTTGTTGGCCAGGTTTTGTATGTCATGGTATACCTTCGATATGAGTTCGAAGGGTTTCGAAGACAGTTTCTCCGCAAGCTGGAGTCTGATTTTGATAAGGTCCAAGGGATGGGTAGCTAGCGTGGTGGTGAAACCCGCTACTAAGCCGGATACGACCTCGACTTGGCGTCTCGACCATTGCTCAGACATGGATGCTGAGCAAGTAGAGATGAGATGCGATTTGGTGTAGGACAAGATTGATTGATAAGGTAAGCAAGACAGGTTTGAGGAAAACGAGAAAACTGACTTTGCGGTGGTCTCCAAAATGCTTTTTGATAATCACCAGTACTTAGGGTCACATTTCTCTCGGATATTCTGGTGGACATATTAGCTTTGCTCGAGTTGCTCTCCAAGTCCTTCAACCCAGCACTTACAACTACACGGCGAATCGCGCCACAAAGACTCAATCTATGATACTATTGCTATGTACAAAGGTAACGTGTTCTAACACTCAACCTTACACGGATGGAACAGGGCTCAACAAGTTGAACAAGTTAGGCTTGTGAGTAGAACCCTTCCAGCCCAAGTACAAGATAAATGGGATGAAGCCGTAGTGAGCAACGGTTCTGGAGTAGTCCAAGACCTTGTTGATGGTCTCCTTGGACTCATCGGAGAGTGTGATTTGGTAGTTAGCCATTATGTATTGTGCTGATTTGGGTGGAGGTGATTCGTTGAGCCTTGTAAATTTTTAGGCCGAGCTTCTCAGTTACCGAGGTGCACGGATGTGGAGGGTCCTGGGACATGACACACGGCTGTGTTGCCCATCCAGCCCGGAATTACTCGGATTGGTGTAAGATTGCCTCGCTTCGAAGATCATCAATTTTCGCCTTGTAGAATATTGGTTATGACCCTCCACTTTCCCTTCCACAAGACGAACATGTACGCTCGTGTGTACAGGATGCTGCGTGTGAGTTAAGTACTATTTGTTCAGAGACAGCTGTCGTATTCTTGGAAAAAAAACACCAATGAAGATTTTATTGTGTGAGGAGCCTCGAACCATAGCATTGGTCTCGGAAACGCATGCCCTCACATTCCGTTTAGCCAGTTCGAGTCTTGACGACCCTAAAAAGAGCCCTTCTGTGGAAGTTCAAATCGAGCCAAACTCCAATTTTCAGCACAATAGAAAGTACAAGGTTTTGATCCACAGAGACATACACGGATGCTTGGGTCTTATTACAATTGAACAGCAGGTGTATCTAGCATTAATCACTGGTGCTTCCACCAATGTGGCTCGCCCAGTTCCTTACGAGTCGGTTGATAAGATCTTCGCAGTGGACTTTGTCTCATTGGGAAGCAACGAATGGGATTATGTCAACTTGGACTCCGGTGGAATGGCGGTTCAGACCCAGGAGCCTGATGAATTTGATCCCCAAGCTCAGAGGACGGTACACCCTTGTTTCGAGATCAAGAAGTTGTTATCCAACGGTTCCTTCTACTATTCCAACGACTTTGATTTGACATCCACTTTGCAAAACAGGGGCATTGACGCAACCAAATTCGACAAGGCTGCTCACGACGCTGAGAAGGCTGACGACATAACTAGAGTCAACTTGCAGCATTACGAGCAGCAGTACATGTGGAACTCGTTCTTGATGAATGAGCTTCTCAAGTTCAGAGCCAACTTGGACGAAGATGCAATGGAGGTGATTGACCACAACAGATTCTTAACCACTGTCATCCGTGGTTTCGCCAAAACCGTGCGTTTGAATTCTAGAGGCGATACCATCAGTATTATCTCAAAGCAGTCCTGGAAAAGAGCCGGCACGCGATTCAATGCCAGAGGTATTGACGATGATGGTCACGTTGCAAACTTTGTGGAGACAGATTTTATCTTCAACAATGTTTCTCTGCGACTGGTGTTCTCCTTCACCCAGATCAGAGGTTCTGTCCCTGCCTTCTGGGAGCAAGACTCCACATTGATAAACCCTAAGATCACTATCACAAGATCGCGTGAAGCCACACAGCCTGCCTTCAACAAGCACTTTGATGAAGTCTGTGAAAAATACGGTGTGTGTCACATTGTCAACCTTCTCTCCAAGACCAAGACCCAAGAAGTTAACGTCCTGCGTTGCTACAAGGAACTCTTAGACAGATCTCCACACAAATCTGAACTTTCCTACAGCCACTTTGACTTCCATGCTGAAACGAAGCAGCTGAGTGGAGGGTTTGCGGGAGCTACAAAGATTCTCCCGTTGCTTTTCGACTCGTTAGAATCCTTTGGGTGGTACGATTTCGATGTTCAGGAAGCAGAAGCAGTCACTCGCCAGAACGGTGTGTTCCGTGTGAACTGTTTGGACTGTTTGGACAGAACTAATTTGGTCGAACAAGTTGTGTGTCAAAGAGTCTTGAGCCACATCCTTCGAAGCCAAATGCCTGCCGGAGGTAAGTCCCCTCGTGAGAAGCAGCTCATCGAGGAGCTCACTCTTAAGCATAACGCTCTTTGGGCGGACAATGGAGATGCTATCTCACAAATCTACACCGGTACGAATGCTTTGAAGTCTTCGTTCTCAAGATCTGGTAAGATGAACTTCGCAGGTGCTCTCTCCGATGTCACCAAGTCTGTCTCCAGGATGTATCAAAACACATTTGTGGACTCTAAGAAACAACTGACGATAGACCTTTTACTTGGTAAAGATGCCAAGAATGGTAAGGCTGTCAAGATCTTTGACCCTATCTACGAATTCGTGCACGACAAGCTTCAGGAGAATGCTCTGGCTTTCACGACATACAAGAATATCAATATGTTTGTGGGTACATTCAATGTCAGTGCTGCATCGCACCCCATCAAGGAAAGTCTCGAAGACTGGCTCTTCCCAGCTTCCAACGACAAATACACAGCCCCCGAGCTTTACGCTATTGGACTTCAAGAATTAATTGAACTTAATGCTGGATCTTTCCTTACTTCGGATAGCTCTAAGCCTTCGCAATGGGGTGAATTTTTGAACAAACAACTCAATTCCAAGGGCGAGGACTATTACTTGCTTCGAACCGAGGCAATTGCATCCATGAGTGTGTATTTATTCGTCAGAAGAGACCAAACACAGCATGTAACGCAGGTGTCAGGCTCCTCGAAAAAGACAGGTCTTGGTGGTATGACTGCCAACAAGGGAGCTTGTGCTGTCAGATTTGAGTTTGGATCAACATCGTTTGCTTTGGTGACCTCTCATTTGGCTGCTGGTGTGAATGCCACAATTGAAAGATACAATGACTATACACTGATCATGCAAGGACTCACCTTTACCAGAAACTACACCATCGGTGATCACGATAACATTATTTGGTTTGGTGACTTGAACTACAGAGTGGAGCTTCCAAATGACAGATGCCGGTACTTAGTTGAGAGCGGAGCTTTCGATGAGTTGAACGATGCCGATCAATTGAGAGCAGAGATGGCGAAAGGGGGTGCTTTCTCAGAGCTCCAAGAGAGTCCCTTGCTTTTCTATCCAACCTACAAGTATGACAAGGGCACTTCGAACTACGACACTTCTGAGAAGCAACGTGTTCCTTCCTGGACTGACAGAATTCTTTACAGAAGTGTCAACAAGGATGGCTTGAAGGCTTTGAACTATGGTTCTGTCATGGACATCTTTGTGAGTGATCACAAGCCCGTGTTCTCGACTTTCAAGGTCAATATCAAGGTCGTCAACAAGGCCAAGAAGCTGAAGTTGGCCGAAGACTACTATAATGCCTACAAGAAGGAGTACGGCTCAAGCCTGAGCTTGATCGAATTCGACAATGAATCTTCGCCTGGTTCGACAGCCAACTCGACATTCACCTCGAAAACCCTTTCAGAAATGAACATTCTCGAAGACGAATACTCGCCTAGCAAACCGCCAGCTCGTGGTCCAAAGCCTCGTGCTGTGAACACTTTGCCCAAGAGAGTTCCACCACCACCTGTGAGCAGAAAGGCTGTTTCTCAAAACCAGGGCAATGAGTTGAGCGACAGACTCAAGGCTAGACATGAGATCTCCACGCCGCCTCCTCCACCACCTTCCAGAAACTCGGCCCCACCTTCTAGAAATCACAACTTGGGTTTCTCTGCGGCTCCTCTTGTGCCTTCAGGATCTCAACCATCTACCCCACGGTCAATGTCTCCTAGTGTGACGAACACAAGCGCCTCATCGCCAACCAAGCCTGCTGCCAGTGAATCAAGACCCCCTGTGAAGCCTAGTAAACCTAAGGCCTTGTCCACTAATAAGGTTGAACAACTTCCGCAGCAGAAATCCAGCGGAGCCAGAGCACCACCCCCTCCACCCCCAAGAGCCAATACCAATGGCTCCTCCTCGAAAGGCAACATGATGGACTGGAAACCTCTTGTGCCCCAATAGACATTTAGTTAAACATTTATTCAACGAACTCGACTGTAGTGTGCATATTACGGTATGGAAGTATCTCACCAGCACTGTAAGATCAACTATCAACACCACACTAAAAATGTCAAAAAGAATAAAGAACGTCTCCATATCAGTACCAATACTTTATGGTAATACTGCAAAGCATCTTGCTGATGAAAAGCGTACAGAGAAGACCCCTCCTGATCACACTCACGAATGGACAGTATTTTTCAAACCTGTTCTCGATAATGTCGACCTTACACCTCTCATAAAGAAAGTCACATTCAAATTACACGAGACTTATGAAAATCCTGTTCGCTCTGTCGAAAGACCTCCTTACCAAGTAACCGAAACTGGGTGGGGTGAGTTCGAAATCATCATCAAGGTACACTTCCATCCAGGAGCAGAACTCGGCATCAACGAGAAGAACTTTCAGATATTCCATGGCTTGAAGCTCCATCCATACAATCCCAAGGCACCCAAAAGAGAAAATGGCGAAGTGTACTCGGTTCTTTTTGACGAGCTAGTGTTCAACGAGCCTACGGAAGCCACATTTGAGATTCTCACGGGTAAACCGCTGAATTTGCTTCCTTACAAATATTCAGACCCACTGAAACGCGACCAAGAGTACTTACGGACGGACGAGATTGACGAACTAGCAAGACTAGACGTGTACATCTCGAAGGTCAAGGACGAGATTGAGAAACAGCGCCATGAGTATAAAGAGCTTGAACAGCAGAGAGCCGCTTTACTACAGTGAAGGTCATAAAACATGTCATGAAGTCGTTACATAAGGATGGTGATCTTGTGCTCCATGAAGAAGTCCAAGAACTCATCAATGAGGCCTTGAAGTTGTGGTAGACTAACGCCAAATTTTTGGTGCGGTCCATAGTACGGGCCGATGCGGATGGGAAGCTTGCATCTGACAACCAGGTCAGAGTCAATAGCGATGAGGTAGTTGAGTGGGTAGTTGCCACCACCGAGGGGGTCCATGATCTCGAAATAGCGAGCGAGCTCTTTGCAAGTTTCGGTGTCCAGACAATGAAAGTGAGGATTCTCTGTGAAGCGGCTATCGATATGCAGCGAAACGAACACTAGAGGGTCAAAGTGCTTGGGGAACATGTCCCGAATCACGTCAATGTATTCTTTACCCTGAGCGCCCAAAAACACAAGGAAATTGAGACTGTCAACATGATCCATCTCCATAGGCGAGGCACCAGTGCTGCTTTCCATCACTTGTTGAAGAGACAACTGAACCCAATGATCAAGTGGAGTCCCGTCTTTTTCTAGAAAGCTGGGAGGAGCTTTTCGTGTGATTGAGGTCTTGATACATTTGGTCAGACCCTGGGTTTCTAGCTGGGAGAAGGAATCTGAGCGGTGCTCAACAACGGTATCGTCACCGCGTCGCTTCATAGCTTTCGTGGGTTTCCTTATTTCGGCTGATACCTTCAGGTGGGTAGAGCGCGAAAAGCTATCATTAAGTATGGCGGTTTGAATTGGTCTACATGATGCAAAAGATCGGGGTAGCTGAAAGTTGGGGTAGGCCGGCATGAGAAAACAATCGAGAAGCGATGAGGACGCACCACAAATACCGGGGGGTTCACCCCACGGAGACCTAAACCAGCAAGATAAGAAAATTCCTTTTGGCTTCGAAAGATTAATTTTTATGTTTTGTCGGTCATGTTATTATAGTAATGAAAACGTCCAAGTTGGAATGCACGAGCCTCCCCTCTATTATTAATGCACGTCTGTGGTTGGTCAGCCTGGACCACTGCATTCCTCACCTCTCTAACAATTTTTTTTTTTCCTTCTTCTTGTCCCGACCCTGTCTCGGGCCTGAGGGTCCCTCACTTTTTCGGAAACAACCTAATTTCTCCACATGCCTCCCCTCAGATCATACAAGCCCCGTATGGAGATTACCGGGAAACCGCAACCCGCTGAATATGCATCATATACGATTGTAGACTAGTATCGTCCGTCATGACGTCAAACTGGCCTCCGTACATGTGGTTAGGGTTTGTCAGATAACTCGTTGATGGGTTGAGCTTGGCCATAAGGAAACGGGCCTGAGATCCGCCGTCGTCGCAGTCGATAAACCGGGGCAACGGAAACCTGTCTTTGAGAATCTCCAACGCCTCATGCTTTGGTGCTTCCAAGAACTCTTTGAAATGCTCGTAGCCTTCCATATTGTGGTAGTTGGCCTTTCTCCACTGCGCAACAGTGGTACCATGGTAGATGAGGATATGGAAGAATGTATCTAGAAGGAGAATCTTGGTGAGCCCGAGCGACATGGAGTCAAGTAGAACTGGCTCGGGATCTATGTTGGGTTCACCTGTCTCAGGGTCCTCTGTTCCAAAGGTCTCAATGTCGTACGACAATAAGGATGGTTGGATCATGGTCAACGAGTTGTTGACGTCTTCATGCATGAAAATGTGACGAATGTAACTCGTCTCATCTGGAGAATTGTTGAACACTCGAATGAATGGTGACCGGCGTAGATGGTACATGAATTGCGGCAACATTGAGTAGCTGTTTGATAAACGGAATGAATCGAGTTGCTTCTTTTGGTACACCCCAAAGCGGGCACAATAGTCGGCGAGCACCTTGTCGAGATGCTTCACAACGTCGGTGTGATCGTATGTCGTCTTTGTGCTGTTGAAGATGTGGGCTCGAAGCTTATCGATGGAGCTCCTTGCAATGGCGATGAAGGCTGCGCTTTGATCAAACCCTAATTCCAAGTTCTGGTTGTCGGAATCGGCAATAACTGCCAAAGGTAATGTAGTGACTCTTACTCGCTTCTCTCCACATGGATGTTGGTAGTGGAAGCTGAACTGGATGAAAGCAAAGCCAGGCTGAGGCGAGTCGAGCTTGTCAAAGTAAATCGCGTACGTGGATTGAGGGTCCACACCACAAAGCTTCCAAGCATTGGTGTTGCCTTGACCAATACTTTGAGGAGAAACACTGGAATTGATGAAAGTGTTGTCTTTTCTAAGTGGAAGCGCAGTAGCGTGGCCGATGAGACCTTGGATTTGCAAATCTGTTGTAGTTCTGCATTCGACAGTAGCATTAAGGGCCATCTCTGAGCCCAATTCATCATTGACTTCCTCGCTGGTCTCGCGTCTGAGGAACTTCACCAAACTTTGCTTGAAGATAGCAGTGCTGAAGGAGTCACTCATGACAACGGCACCTCCTGTTGCAGATGCGATATCGTCCATCTCGTATAAACCGATCTGGTCGTAACTGCCAATAAATATGTCACAGCAAATTCCCATATCCACGAGTGACCTGGCAACCTGTTCGTAGAATGACTTGGCATTCTTGTACAACAGGGAGTCCACTTTGGTAACTCCATTGGCCAAGTTGGGTATATGCGTTTGCAGCATCTTGTCTATGTCGTGATGCGATCTAATGGGCTCTTTCAATTGAGAACCTACGACCCTTGCAGGGCCATGCGTTGCAACACCGCCAATGAAACACATGAGGTGACCACCAGCGGAGGCTCCATTGCCCAAAATGGCTCGAAGCACCAAGGAACTGACCTTCACAGCGCACCCGGTTGATCTTTCAGGTCTCTGGCTTGACTGTGAGCGTGGGAATGTGTTGTTCTGTAGTCTATCAATGATGGAGGATAGTTGGTACTCAGCGTATTCAACTGGCTGCAAGAACTTTTGTGCAACAGGGCTTAACTCAGCCTGCTGTCGGTGCAATGACATACCCACATTGAGGCCCAATATCGTTTCAATGGTCTTAAGCTCGTATTCTTTAGCTCCGTTGAAGGTATAGCTGCGATTGGGAACCAGCAAGTCGTGAAGCTGCACGTGTTTGCCGAACGTCACAAGACCCACCAAAGCATGAGCTGGAAGATAAGACAAGGATAGAAGAATGGACTCCTTCAATTGGGCAAAAGCCTCAGTGACGTCTTCATTCTCGAAGCATGTGTCAACACAGTAGAAGAAGATCGGTGGTAGCGGGGCAGAACGATCAGTGGAGTATTCAACGGTGGTACTTTCAGGATTAAGGGCCTGGGAATAGCTCCCGTCCTCAGCAATGAGTAGCCTGTTTCCGAAACCACAGAACTGGCAGTGCCATACCTCCGGCTGGTTCGCCTTGATTGTGACAAATGGGTTCAAGAATGCACGACACTGGCGACACTGCTGCATTTGCTGGAAATGTAAGCGGTTCACAGGCGATTTGTCGTTGTACGGAGTGTAGAATGCTGTCAATGGAACGACGTTATGCTGGCTCTGGAGCCTTGATTTCGGGACATTGTGCCACGAAAGACGAACACCGTCTATTTCCTCTTTTTCTTCGAAGTTCATGATCCCGGATCAGAGGGAACCTTGTTTCACTTCTGCTTTGTTGTGAAGAGACACGAAGGTGAAGAGTTCAACGGTTTATCTCTTCTGACCGCGCAAAGAAATGTTCGGCCTCGGTTCCACTCGTGCGAGCGAGATCGAATAGATGAAACTGTGAGGAACTGCAATTGAAGATGCCTTTTGTGGCGAGAAATTGGAAAATTTTAAAAAAAGATCAAAATGACTATGGAGTGAGATTATTCTATTTACATGAACCTTTCAAAAAGGATACTCCGATACGGAGAACGTGCGACCCATCATCCACAATGGGCTCAACGGTGCTCGTGAGTCTGTGTCCACAACTCGGACTACTGCCTCACCACATCTTTGAGCACACCAAAAGTCAACACATCCTCGATTCTATTTGTTCCACTGAACAACATGCTGAGTCGATCAATTCCACACCCCCATCCGCCCGTAGGAGGTAAGCCGTACTCCATCAGCTTCACGTAGTTCCAATCTGGAATAAGCAGCTCGTCGTCATTGTACTCGGCCTTGGCCTGCTGCTGGAGCCTGAATTTTTCAGCCTGTGAAAAGGGAGAGTTTTCTTCTTCGTACGAATTGACATACTCCTTGCCGTTGATGAAGAGCTCAAAACGCATGGAAACCTCGTACTCTCGGCCGTCGTAGTCCACCAGCGCGGACTTAGCCAATGGTGACATCACCGCGGGCTGGTTGTAGATGAAGATCGGCTGATTGCGGTTTTCAAGAGATATCGCCTCAATAATTCTGCTGCTGAGGTTGTCCAAAAGACTGGCGGGAGATTTGGTGGAGGGAAGTGGAACCCCAGCGTCTCTGTGGTACGCCACAAGTGATTCTGTAGTGAGCTCCTCTGGAAGTTTAATACCAGTTTTCTTCTCAAGCGTAGGCACGAACTCATACTTTGCAAAATTTCCCTGTTGCAAGGAGGTGAGCTCGGGCAACGTTTCCTTTAGAAGTGATATTTTTTGCTCTTTCTGGGAAAGCCCGTTGTAAATCGCAGTGAAAACGCCTTCCGTCATCTTCATCAATTCACTCAAGGATGTGTGAGAGCGGTAAAATTCACAGGTCATGAATTCGGGATTATGCGTGGCATCAATGCCCTCGTTCCGGAAGTTTGGGCCGATCTCGAACACCTTGTCAAAACCGCCTACAACAAGCTTCTTGAGCCAGAGCTCTGGGGCAACTCGAAGCAGCAATTTCTCGTCAGGCACGGCCTTCAGGCTAGTTTGAAACGGCTCGGCATTGGCACCGGTCCCTGCACCGGCAATCAAAGGAGTGTTCACTTCGGTGAAATCGTCGTCTATAAGAAACTTTCTGATTGACTGTGTCACAGTGTCTTTGATGAGGATGCGCTGCTTCAGCTGGTCGTTCACCAAGTAGTTCATGACTCTGTTGGCATTAATGAGCTGCCTATCAGTGACTTTATCAGGCAATGTTGCCAAATTTAGGCAAGGGCTGGAGATGCGTATTGGGGAGTTCACCTTGAGGGTCAATTCTCCCACGTTAGTGACGGACGGAAAGCCCACACACAGAATATGATCGCCTTTTCGTATAAAAGAGTGGATTTCGGAGAACTCATCCTTGCCCATGCTCCCTAGTAGTTTGTTAGAGGCGCATATCTGAACCTCTACATCGTCTTGAATGATGTCGAGGAAGAATAACGCTTTACCAGCTTTTCTCACTGACTTCACCCTGCCCTCTAGCTGTACTGTATCAGGAAGCCTCTTTTGTGGATAACTTTCAAAATTCGTTTCCTTGAACTTCCTCACGAAATCTGGGACTCGTAGAACTGGCGAATTGGATCTAGTAGTAGTGATGGGTGGATAGAACTGAGCGGGATTTTGCGCCACGACACTTTTTCTCTGAACATACTTGAGCTGTTCGTCAGAGCTGTATCTTCGTATGCTTCCAGCGATCTGGGTTAATCGCCTGTGTGGGCGGCATTGGCTTCCAAGAAGCATGAAGAGGTCGTCTATCTCTGAGTGTATGTCTACGCAGGTCTCAGTGGGGACACTATAAGAGACGAAGGATCAAAAACACTCGGCTTGCCAACGAACAAATTACTATGTTCTTCCGATCGCCGTGTTTACGGTCAATTTCTTTTTCGATTGTGACCTTTTCTTCGAAATTTTCACTGATCCAACTCTTTGCGCTTGATCTGTTGCGGAAACCTTATTTGCACCCAATTCTTGTAAGCGCCAGACAAATGAAAATTCGGATCAAGATTTCCACAAAATTCCAACTAATCCTAAAAAATCGTCTTTTGCCTCGTCGCCGTATGTCGATTTTGTGTCGACACCACCGACGGCCACCCCCTCCCCTCACCACATAATGGCATTATGTTCTCCTACTTATATACCCCCTCTACGGCTCCCAAAATCTCCATAATACGAAGCTCTCGCCTTCGCCACATTTCCACGCGTGGTACCACCGAGAGATCCACAAATCTGTCGATCCTTAGCCCCAGTAGGCCAATCGCCCGAGCTTCCTGAAATCCACACAAGAAAATTATTTCACCACCTCCTCGCCAACCTCCCGCCTCCATTCATGAAAACTGGCTCCAATGGCGCAATCCCAATCGCTTCAAGGCATTGTTCGCAGACACGCGCGGCAGGGTGTATGGAGACCGGTGGAAGATGTACGGACTATATTGGCTAAGATGGAGTAAAAAAATCAGTGCTCGAAAGACAATGTGATCATTTCCGCATTCATCAATAAACTTCTCTGACAAAGACCCAGGAGGGGACGGCGACAAGTACGGTGGTTTGCACGGCTCGGCCTGAATGGGCAATTCTCCCTTGATGTAATTTCTTCGGTATGGTGCTGCCTGACGCCTGATTCACTTCTGCGACAGCTCTCCTCTCGGCAAAATCTGAATGGCGATTCCTGGCTGTAACGATCTGACGAGGACTACTTTTCGTCTAGTGAGGCCACACACGAGTTGCTTCCAGGCGACCAATCATTTAACTTTTTTGTTCAAATCTAAACGACCATTTCGTGTACAACATTTCTCAAAAACTATTTTCTTCTCCTTTATCTCCGGAAATAACCTCTCCGTAACCTTTGTCACGTCTACGCTCCTCGTAGAAACATTCCTAAGTTATGTAGGACGCTCGTGTCGCCTGCACCCGCACCCACCTTGTGCCTATTTTTTCTAACACGCCAAATCCACCCAGGCATAACCACCCTAAAACCAATTGATCCCGAGGTTTTTTCTCCTTGCGCCCCTCCCTTTTCTCCCAATCCTTTCTGTGGATGAAGTCCATATTCCGCAAAAATAGGCGCTCGGTGGCATTGTCCCACAAGGACGATCTGGACTCTCGTCTAGAGGCCCACGATAACCTGGACTCCCGCCTGGCTGGCTCCAGGGCTAATAATCCGCTCCGTTCCTTGGTTATCCCAGCATACGATTCCGTTTCTGTCAAACACGCATGGATCAACGCCGCCATCAACCAGCCTTCTCCTTTGGAGCTGCCTGATACGTCCTTCCGGTTGTACAGAGCCGAGCTCAAGGGCTCCGTTTTGCATCTCTACAGGCCACCGTCCCTGCTCAATGCTCGTCTGTTTCGTGTCGGCACGTCCGACCGTTCTGATGGTGCCCTGCTTCACCAGGTCCCTTCACTGGCTCAGTCGGCAAGTACAGCCGTGTCTTCTGGAAACGGCAAGTCGGCACAGGGACGGCGTCTTCTCCCGTTGCATGGTTCTGATTCGGCATCTGTGGCAGATACAACTTCCTCCTCGATAACCGGCCCGCTTGGGTCGACAAAGATGGCGTCCTCGGCTCTGTTGAACACTGCCACTGGTTCTATTGCACCTAAATCCACTGCATCCGCCAACACCATCGTGCCCACCATCCAGGACGCCAATACTTCCCCTGGCAGCATTTCTTACCTAGACCGCCAGACCCCTCATCCAGACTTGCGTTACGACTCCCCGTCTAACACCTTCTTATCCAACAACTCCCCCGAGGCCTTGGTACATCACTTCCTTTTCGCAGAAAACAACCCTGCTACATCGATTCCTGACCATGATCCAGTGGCTCATTTAATTGTCGTGTTTCCAATGCTTCCAAACTTCAGTGAAATCCTCTCCACTTTACATGCAATGCTCAGCGCCATATTCGATGGGGCATTTGGCAATTTCTCGTCATACAAGCAGTTTACGGATCGCCTGCTTGCACTCTTTGACCATGTGGTTGCCCACTTTGGTGGTTTCATATTGAAAAAAGCTGAAGGGTCGATGATGCTCAAAACTTTGCTGCTCTTCGACCAGCATCCTTCCTCAGTGTCGCCTACCCTCCTTGCATCTGTCAAATCCAAGATGTTGACCAAGCAACAAGATCTTCTTGCCCTAGTCAATTTCAGAGATCTTGCGAATTCCTCACAACCTCCAGACCCATTCATAGAAATAAGCTCGTCTGTTTTTATGAACGATGTGAATCTCTTTGATTTTGCTGCGCTCATAACAGAAATTGATTTGCATTTCTTCAAGTCTTGGAACTCGAGCACAGACAAGGCCCTTCTTTTATCTTCCCTGGTGGCCAACAGCAATACAAGCGATACATTCTTCCGCAAAAACCCATTGGTCTTCAACAACGATACTCATGTGCATTATTTGGCCAGGCTTCTCCTTTTTCATTTGTTTGCTGAGGACACAAGCAGTAAGACGCCACAGCGCAGAGCACGTATTCTTGAACGCTGGATCGACTTGGGATGTCTTTTGGACAAATCGGGAAATATGTCCTCTTGGTTGGGAATTGCTTCCATAGTGTTATCTCAACCGCTATTGCGCTTACGCACGGTGTGGTCGTATGTCAATCAAGATTATATCAAGCTCCTCAGAAATGATTGGTCACCAGTGCTTTTCGAACTTGATCGTCGGTACTTGGCGACTAGCAACGAAAGCATCGACTTCGGGAGATCCAGCTCTGTGTTATATGGAGAGGAGAATAACGATCTTCTGACGTCGAAAGAGTCTTACCATATCATGGCACCTCGTGGACTTGGTAAAATCTATTCGAAAGACACTGTCATTCCCTACTTCGGCGACCTTTTGATCAACAATATTCCACACGGGGATGTCTCAAATCTTGAGATAGTCTGGAAGAAAGTCAATTACTCCTTTGATAGGTGGAACGACTACTTGAAGAATCTCACAAATCTGGCGGACATCATCAATTACAACCAAGACGTTCTTCGCAGGTACAACTCCATGGGTTTTATCGTTTCAAATGAGAGTCTCAATCAAGTGCTTTATCTAGGAGCTAATAAGGAGGAAAAGAGTATACCATCATCTGTGCCTGTGACATCTCCTTCTGAAATCAAATCTTCGGACACGTTTTCGACTCATACGAAAGAAAAGCTACGAAAAGTTCTTTTGCGTTTGCTTGAGCTCAACGAAGATCCTACCGGGCTCTCAAACATCATGAGCAGCTCATTGAAAATGGAACCCAACCTTCCTGAGAAGTACCTTAGGCAATCCGAAGCCGAGCAGACCTCTCACGGCTCTGTTCAAAAGCTTCAGCATATGAATTTGAGTTCTTCAAATCTTTCAGTTACATCTTCCTCGTCCGGAATCTCGGCAGGCTACCCAAACGCCGATTTACCTGAACACGAGACCATGTCACCATTCGGTGGAACCATAAAGGAGACTTCAGCAGAAGAGAAGTTACCAGCATTCAACAACAATCACTTCAAGATTGATTTACTGAACTATGATGACCTTGTTGCAAGCCAACCAGGACTCCCGGACAGTCCAATCGATGGGAACCACAGAATTGTCATCAATAACGACTTGACCCTCAGAGTTGACGATTTTGTGGCTGATTTCGATCTTGTATCGTCAGTTTCATCTGCAGATAGAACGGAAGAGGACAAATTAGAGACAGAGGATGAAGGACTCGGTATCGATGTCGATGACATCTTAAATTCGGAGAAGTTCAAAAACCTCTCCCTTCAAGAAGATCATCGTGAGGAGCAACCGGCTTCAGCGAAGGAAAAGAGGCATCGCAGTTTCGGTCTAGTCTCGAACTACTCCAACAACAGGGCAAGCCAACTGAGATCCACGAAATACATTCCTCGATTTGCACCTGTTGACACTTTAATCGATTTGATGCTAATTGATTCTGTCTATTTTGATGAGAGATACCCAATTGAGTTGAGCGAATTTCGTTTCGTGTTCTTGTTGAACTACAGCTCGTTTATGTCTACAAAAGACCTCCTTGACAACTTGGCGCACAGATTTGTTCATTCGGGTAATGCTGTTATTTCCATCATGAAAAAGCAGCACCTCATTAGGAAAGGCGAATATAATCCAGTCACCTTTGGGAAGTTCCCCAACTGGAATGTTGATGAAGATGTGAAATTGGCTGAATTGGGTGATGTTGACTACGAGCTCCTCCTCAAAATTCAAGTGAATATTTTGAAAGCCCTTTTAGTGCTTCTCAATAACTTTTATGCAAATTTTGCCCACGACTTGACAAACAAGAGGACTATGATCAAATTCTTCAAGCTTTACACTAACGAGATATTGCAGTGGTACAACTCAAACAAGATTGACAAACAATTGGACAAATATTTTGAAGAGTTAGTTAACTACTACAAGAAGCTCAAGAAGATGTTTGTGAAGAAAACTTACAGACCTGTGGAAGTTCTGAAGTTTGATGAGTTCTTGACGCACGAATTTAGGTTCTCGAATGTCCTTCACGACGTTCCGATGAATCGTAATCTTCCAAGTCATAAAAACGTGCACAAGATCGAGAAGTTTATCCACAAATTCAACAAGCTTCTTACCCTTTTTTATAAAGGTATAAAGCCGGAAGATTGGTTCAGGGCTTTCAATATCCTCGAGAATCAATTTGAGAACTACTCTCTTTTGAATTACTCAATTCCCAAGAGCTCAGCAGAAGAGCAGATTTATGTTTCTAATATTTTTAGCTATTTTGATAGCTTGAGAGATGGTGCGGATAACGAGATATTGATGAGCAAGTTCCCTATAGTCTTCCGCAAGCTTTTCAGATTGTACCACAAGTTTAAGTGTTATCTTTACATACAGCTTTGTGACCCCAACATAGCTCTTGAGGAGAGATTGGATCGGATGAAGACATTGTTGATTATGGTTAAACTTTCTCAGTTGAAGATGGGCGAGAGTCAATTTGTATTTGAGGGCGACTCTGGTAGTATCCCCTCATGTATCGAGAGTGCAATCGTCAACGTCATCTATCACCCAGCAAGCCGCCAGTTGGGACCACTTTGGGCCAAGGCGTCAAACTCGCTCAATGCTGGCATTTCTGAGAGTGCATCTCATGGAGTCTTCAAAGATATCAACGACCTACTTCCGCGTGGTATCAAGAGCAGTGATATGCTTATGGTACAAGAACCTCTTTTGCCTTGCTTTGGATGGATTTTCGAGCTTCTCCTTGAGGTCAACAAATGTCCAAACTTCCACAACACGAGTATCAACTTCAATAAGAGATACCTCATTTACAAGTTGATCAAGGAGCTCAGCGTCGAAGACATGGATGACACCCATCTCGAAGCTGGTGAGTTTGACTTCTTGTTGAAACTCGATGAGTCGCTTTGCCAGTCTATCAAGATCGCTGATATTATTCCAGGTGACCGTCACAAATGGGACGTCTTCGGTCCGATTTTGAAGCTTCAACAACTGATAAATGAAGCTGAGTTAGCCAAAACCGATGGTAGGATCGTGAAGAGTCTGTCAGGCGATCAAAATCCCCGGACCAAGAAACTGGCAAGCAGTTTAAGACGTCAATCATTGAACTACAAGACGAATGCTTCTTCAAGGTTCAAGATAAGCGGTTTATTTAACAGACTCAACAGTGCTGGAGGTGAAAAGGTGGTCGACTATCGGGAGTTGCCTGATCCAAGCTCAGTTGTGGATGCAAAGTCTAAGCCATTGCACTCCATGCTTCTAAAAGATTACAAGATCTTCCCTGTTTACCTCCTCCCTAACTGTCTTAAGGTTGACTCGGATAGTGGCGATGTTCTTTACCTCAGAACTCCTGATGAGGAAGAGATGAGGGATTGGTCAAACAAGTTGGCGTTCGCAAACAGACATTGGTTCCATTCGAGGTTACTTAACTACAAATGTACCTCCTCCATGACCACGTTCAGCTTGCCCCTTGAAACGATATGCTCGAGGGACAGATCCAAATCCCCACTTTTCCTTGACTTAATTTATGAAGCAATCGAGACTGAGGGACTTCATGATGTTGGTATTTATCGTATCAGTACCTCCATTTCGGAACTCTCCGCCTTGAAGCAAGAGATCGACAGAACCGGTACCGTTGACCTCCAGGCTAGACATATTGATGTACATGCCCTCACTAGTTGCGTCAAGCTGTACTTCAGAGAGTTACCCGATGCAATTTTGACTGATGATGTGATCAGAGAATTGTTTCAACTCAAGGCAGACAACGAGTTGCTCTCAGAAGCAATGACGGAGAATGGCTTTTTCGCAGAGCCATACTCATTTGTCTTGAAGAAGTTACCTCGTCACAACTTCTATACTCTCAGAAGCTTGATTCGTCACCTTAGCCGGGTCGCAAGTCAAAGTGAACACAACAAAATGACAGCCTCGAACTTAGCAACAGTGATAGGACCAGCTTTGACAGAGGCAAGTTCCGCAGAAGCGCTTGTTAGCAACTTCGGATTCATCAACTTTGTCTTAGAAAAGCTCATTGATAATTGGGATGCAATTTTTAACCACTCCAGCGAGGAAAATTGATGCAACTAAATATGATTTGGGGAACAGATATTGCCTACTGGCGGAATGACTATCTACAAGTATATTCCAGTATTTATAGTGAATCTAATGTCTCTTAACGAAACCATCCTTGCCGTGAAGACGATGTCTTGATTGTGCCTCGTACTTCTTGTTAGCTTGTTCCAACTTGGCTCTTGTGGAGTCTCTCTGCTTTTCTGCCATTTGCTGGAACCACTCACTGAGGTTAGCAGGCTGCTTCAGAAGATCCTGCTTAGGAGGTTTTGGAAGGTTGTAATAATTCTTGAACGCCTGACTCTTGAACAACTGACCTTGCAAAACAGAGAAGAAAGTACCCACGGAAATGTACAAAGCGACTGCAGCAGAACAGTTCATGGTGAACACAAAGGCCATGGCTGGGAAAACGTAAAAATACTTCTTCACCATCTGGTTCATGTTGGTACCTGCGTCACCTCCCAATCTAATCAAACCCACAACAAGAAGGGCAGACAAACCCTGCAAACCCAAGTATGGGTCAACCTGAGTCAAGTCGTGAAACCAGAGAGCACCTTGGGTTGAGAAACCCTCGACTGGATGAGCAGCCATCTTTCTAAGGCCCTGGAAAACACCGTAGGCAAATGGAAGCTGGGCCATACCGTAGAGTGACTTGAACACAGAAACGTCATTCTTCTGGAAAAGCAAAGCTCTTTCTCTTGTGATCTGTGCGGTGTTCTCAGGCTCGGTCTTGAGACGGTCCATGATTTTTGACATTTCTGGTTGAATGGCAGCCAATCTAGCGTTATTGACGGCAGCCTTGACGTAAAGTGGGAAAAGAACAGCCCTGATAAGAAGGGCGGTAGTTACAATCGTTCCCCACCATGGAAGTCCAGTGTACACATGGACATTTTCAAGAAGGGTCTCCATCCACGCTGTGACTCCCCAGCCTTGTGCCATTCCAATCGAATTCAAGTATCCCAACTGGTCCGATGTCATGTTGGTCGCTTCCAGAACGGCCGATGAGTCGAAGGCGGGCAACTTGTCTTGAATGCTAGAGACCACGCTGGAAGCCTCCGATGAAACAGAGTTCGTGCTCTGTGAACTGAATCTGATAGATGATCTTTGTATGGATGGTTTAAGCACGGCGATAGCGCTCATCAGGGCGACATGCTTTGGGTTGGTGAGAGACTTGAGACCAACAGAAGCCCTCAAGAGGGATCTGGTAGGACCAGCTTTGAGAGCTATGCTTCCTAACATCGAATGTTGAAGGGGAGATGTGCGGATAAGAAGTGTATGTGAAAAACTAGATTTCCAGACATTTTTTCTCAAGGTGGTGTACACAACGTGCTATGAAGAGTAAGACATAAAACGGTTGAGTTCTGATAGATGAAGACAATTCGATGCTACCGTTATTAAGATTGCCTTTCCTACGGCGTCATTCAACCGTCGAGTTCATTCCCCTGCTTTGGCTCTCTCAACGAGGCCGAGACCCGTTTTCACAACTTGGTGTCCGTGAATTCCTAGATGATTTTGAAAAGCTTCTGAAACGCCAAAAAGAACAAGTTGAGTTGCTGAAGCTACATCCTTCATTGCGTTCGAATATAGAGCTACTGCATCTCCTTCAAAGGGGCGAAAGCATGCCCGTTTTTGCCCACATCACCGAGCATTTGTCTCAGAAGAACCAAGGACTTCTCAGCTCTAAATTAGTGGAACGGTACATTGGAAACCTTCTTGCTGAAGAGAATCTCAATGCAGCAGTCTCGTTGATTCATATTCTTCTCGATTCCGACAGCACATCCTATTGCATATCCAACCAAACATGGTCTGCTCTTGCTTCAAAAGCTTGCGAACTAGGCCACTATTCAGCTGCATGTTTGATTTATCATGAAGTCATTGACCCCATCGCTGCATATGAAGATCCAAAGTTCAAGGGAACGAACAACCCACTCATACCATTTCTTCTATTTCCTGACATTTTGGCACAACTTTCTATCGTGCTAATGCATAATGGAAACAATGTGGCTGTCTCTGGTATCCAAAGCTACTTCAAAAGGTACTATTCTTACTTCTGGCATCGCACAATTTACAGAACTATCGCTTTAGCTAAGGTGGAGGCTCATGCTTGTGCCGGTGAAACGTCCCTGGCGATAGCAGAATTTGTTAAATTGGCCTGGCAACACAGAGGATATAGTCCTTTGCAAAAAGGCAGTACCGTCGAGCATAACTTGAAATACGCTGTGGAGCTTAATCTGAAAGAGCGGCAGAAGAGAATATTGGCAAGTGATGACCCTGCCAACGATCCTTCTATTGTGTACAACAAGTACAGTCTACCCGGAAAAAGATATAACGCAATCTTTGATGGTGTCATTGAACTTGCGGACACACCTTATATCAACGCTTTGATTCTGCGAAACATGTCACTGATAATGGCCGATCGTAGCTCGGCAATCGAAAGACTTGTTAACTTCATCACTTCAAACCACCATGCATTACTCACTCCAGTGATTGCTTCTCTCTGCAACGATGGCTATCTTTTCGAGGCTTGGGCTGTTCTCAGGAGAACAAAAGCTTCCTATCCTCGATTACATGCCAAAGTTTTATTCAGAGGAGGTGAGGTTTTCACCATCTTATTCAGAGCGATGAAGAAAAAATTCTCGACATCAAATTGTCCTTCAAGCGAGGTAAGGCAAATAAGTGACATACTAAGCTCTTGCCGTACTACCTGTCGAGAGACTATGGACCGGGGATGGACATACGAATGCCGTGTTGCCTGTCTTCAAGCTTTGCTAGCGTGTCCAACGACTATGAGACAAGAGGTTCGCCTATTTTTATTCGAATGGGCGGCCGATTGCAAAGCATTTGAGAAAAAGCCTTTCCAATTTTCATTACATCAAAGTGACTACAACAAGCTTGTTGAGCTTAACGTTGGGGACAGTCTTTTGTCAAGAGCATCTCCAACCATGCATATATCCTTGTAAATAACCTTTTTAATAACGAAATGATCATTCTTGTCTTGGGGGCCTTATTTGGTGTATCCTGACATCCTCGCTGTCTTGCAAATCCCCAACTGCTGTGATATCCTGCGGTGTAATGAAAATCGATTGTGCGTTTGACGACCGAAGCTCGTGGATCAAAAGCCTGATTGCGATTGTACGATTCACCGAGTCCATGAAGACGTCAAACTCGTCTAGACCACACACTCTAGGTTTCATCACCTTCCATATGCTTAGTAGAAAGGCTATCTGCGTGAAAGATTTCTCTCCTCCTGATAAGGACTGAACCGCCCTACTCTGCTTGTCGTCCTTGGTTTGAACTTCAGTGATGACTCTCTTTTTGGCGAAATCGAACTCGAGTTTACCTTTGAATCCTCTCAATGCGAGACAGTGTTCAAAGGACAGTTTCGCTCGAGTGAGTTTCTCCTTAATAGTTATGTTGAGATTTTCAAATCTCGAGTTCAAGTCATTCTCAAGGTTGATTCTAGCACTTTCCAAATCAGAGAGACTGCTCTCACACTTGTTCTTATTAGCCCGTGCCTCAAGAAGTTCGTCCAGGATCTGCTCAAACGATTTGCTGTTGCTTCTTTCAGCCTCTTCAATTGCCTGTTGAATATTTGCATATTCATTGGTGATTGACTCTGTCGTGTCTGTTTCGAGGATGTTTGCCTCATCTCGAGTACACCTGGATTGAGCCTCTGTGAAAAGTTCATCACGCTTTGCCTCATCTTCGAGCAATTTCGCCTCAATAGATGTCAACATCTCTATCAACTGTTCCTTTTTAATTCTGCTGGCATCTATCTCCGCATTCCAGTTGTCCATGCTCTGCTTCACTGTGTCTAGCCTTTGCTCGATAGTGGTAACTTCATCATCAATCTCCTTTTTAGCATTCTGAATCTGCTCTAATGCAGAGCGTTTGGCTTTCTCAACTCGTTTGGCCTCTCTACCATTCTCCGCAACCTCAACGAACATTCCCTCTCTGGTTGCTATTTGACTCCGAAGAGTCTCTATCTGAGCTTTCAAACTCTCAATTCTGCCGAAGTCACCTTCCTCGGCAAGTATCCGTTCAGTTGAGAAAACTTGATTTTGCACTTCTTTCAAAGCCTTACGCTTATCGTTGAAAATACGCTGGAGCTCAACTTTTCTTTGGTTCCATTCATGGCGAAGCCTGTTTCTCTCATTTTGAATCTTTGATTCCTCCTGTAAAACATCTTCCAAATCTGATCTTAAGCCGGTGTCGGAAGCCTTTCCTGCTAGTTTTCGTAAATCGTTGGAGTAAAAAACAGGGTCTCTAGTAATACCACCGCCCTTTCCTCTTGCGAGACGAATTCCTGACTTCTTGTCATTGAGACAAAAGGCACTCCTGACCTCAGCAATTCGAGTAAGATCTTCAGCTTTCGATATTGTATCACAGATTATCATCTCTTCAATACTGCTGGAATCTATGAGAGTGTACAACACATTACGAACCTGGATTTCGAGAGTGTCTAACACTGTCACAGCATCGGGAGCACTGACAGCGGTGAAATTGAACTTTTCGAACCTTCTCACAATAATACCTTTTTGTATTCTTCTGCTCCTCATGAGATTCGCTAGGATTCTTCTATCGTGTTCATCACAGACAACGAAAGAATCAAGAGCTCTTTGCAAGAAAGCATTGATTAAGTCAGCCCAACGACTATATTCCTCCTTCACACTCACATAACAGCCAACAGGCCCAATTGGTTTTTGATGCCAACCATTCTCTTCATCTATTGCTCGTAGCAAAGACTGAATTGTGAGTCCGAATGCCGCATATTTGTCGTTCTTGGTTCGTTCTATGCTTCGAATTTGTTCTTGTAAACCTTGCTTCTGATATTTAAGGTCTTGAAGCTTTCGTGTGGCACTGAGCAATTCGGGACTTTCCTCCTCGAAGCTGGAGATTGCCCTTTGCGCCTCGTCTTTTTCTTGAACTAATTTCTCTTGCTTCTTACGAAGCTCGCTGAGTCGCTCTCTCATTTGATCCTTTGAACCGCCATTTATCTCATCGATCTTTCGCTGCTCCTGATCTATTTGTTTTTGTAAGTCTTGAATTTGCTTATTGAAATCGTCAACTTCTGTTTTGTAGGTGGTCAAATCATTCCTCACCTGTTGAGTTTGCCTCGTCGCTTCGCTTGCGGCAGTTTCCGCCAGACGAACTTCTGCGAGCTTCAACTCTTGCAACTCAGAAACTGAATCATGCTCCTTCTTGAGAGACAATAGTTTTTCCTCGCTCTGGGTGAGTTGGGCATCTTTATCTTCTATGTCATTGTCGATCTTGTCGATTTCCTCACGTTTTTGCTCGACCTCCTTGTGCTTCTTGCCAATCCGCTTTTCCATCACCTCGACATTGAACCAATACATCTTTCCGTTGATTCTTTCGGACTGCTCACGAAGGTTGTGCGAATGCTTATACTTCTGATAAGTTCTTTCACATTCTTTATACTTTTGACAAGCATCATCAAAAAACAGCTTTGCAGACTTCAGTCGGTGTTGGAGGTTCATGATGTTTTTGGATGCATCTTGGTAATTCAGAAGAATCGATTGAATGTTTGTGCCCTCACTAAAATGAGTAAAACGAGACAGTTCAGTACTGCTGGCGATGAATTCACGAGCTTTATCCTGTGAGAGAAATGACAAAGGATTGTTGACAACGATGAAAAACTTTTGCAAAATCTCATCTAGAGTCTTCTTTTTCGTCGACACAACTGCACCACTCTCACTTCGAATATAATAATTGTTGGACCCTTCACGCAGAAGCTTCCTCTCCACTATGATTTTGGAGCCGTAAACATCTTTTTCAAACGAGTCCAAACCCTCATTATCGATTTCAACAATTACTCGTGCGGTGGACTTCCCGTCTTTGATAAGACTTTTGATCGAGGAGCCTCTGTTGGTATCTGTGGCTTTAGCTCCAAGACCAACAGATATACCAGTAAGAATGGCACTTTTTCCTGAGCCGTTTCTTCCAATGATAAAGTTCATTTGGGGGCCAAAGTCCAATTCAAAATGATCATGGCACATGAAGTTTTTGAGTGTGAGCTTCTTGATGTATCCAGCTTTGTTTCTGTGACCAACATCGTCCTCTTCATCAGAATCATCACTTGTTTCCTCGTCATCCCCTAATTTTCGGCGTTTCAGCGCTAGAAGCTGAGACATGTATTGCTCGGCTGATTGACCAGACTAGATGTTAGTATTTGTCTTCATTTGCTTCCATTTGGAAATATACATACGTCCACCTCGAAAGCCCGCTTACGAGTGTCAGTATCGGAGTCCCCGAAGCTCTCTTCGGGCTCCGATGTGGTCATGATTCGACAAAGCTGTGGATAGTACTATTGATATGCTTGATCCACGATGGCGCGATGCAACACCAGCTTTGACGCGCATGCATAACAATCACACCGGGGAAGCATAATATGCAAATAAATCGATAAGAGTGTAAAAAAATGGGAAGTAAAAAGCCTTCAAGAGGCAATCAGTTATGATCTCTGTCGCAGCATCAGAATCATTCATATTTTTCTGTAAGCTTTTTGCAAAAGTCAGCTACATTGGTTTTAAGGTACTTATCCGAAGTATATTATCAATTAGGCTGTTGCTGTATCGTCTATAGAAACTGAGGTGGTCTCAGGCATCTTGCAAGGATGCTTTTTTAATGCTAGAATCGTCAGCTGAGGGGATTTCATGAGATGGTTCAACGTCATACACCGTCTCCTTCCTCTCCAATGCCGTGAACTCAGTCTTGGTGACCTTCGCGTACACATAAAGAGCACCAATTCTGACAGCGGTGAACATGAGAGCAAAAATGACACCGCCGCAGAAAGTGACGGTGAAAGCACCAAATGGACCCCAGTCCTCGGGGTTGTAGAGACCGTTCCAAATCAACATGAGCTTTCCACCTTCTTGGGCGCTGTCGTAGTAAATCCAACCAAACACGAAGACGCCAAATAATGATCCAAGACCGCCAACCATGACATCGATACCTCTGAGGAACCAGAATGCCCGATCACTCAAACCAAGGAAAATGCTGGGGATGATGGCTGCGGAAACCAAATCGGCGATCAAGTAGATTTGCAAAATATCATCAGCGACTTTCACGGCCAACACAATACTTGGGACCATAACAAGAACCACCAATCCACGAACCCAGATCATCTTCAATTTGTTTCTGAAAACATCGTTGGAAATGGTGGAAACCATGGCGCTCTGCAACGAGTCAAATGTACATGTTGATAAACAGATGACAAAGATCAAAACAAAAGCAGAAAGCCAGGCAGGCATCTTCGCTAATAAAATGAAGAATGCGTTGTAACCGTTGTCGTCTCCAACAGTGAGGTCACCGGACCAGACAGCCAAGAAACCTGTGGTTCCAACCAAGGTGCAAATCACGAATGTCACAAACGAAGCGATAGAGCAGCCGATCCACAAGTCTTTGTTGGTTTTACTGGCGAAAGTTCTGAGCCAGAACCCTGCCATGAAGCAGTCGTTGGTGAAAATTGCAACTGGCAAAATCCACACCAACTGCCATCCCAACTTGTTGGCCTTCAATAATCCAGAAGGTCCCACCTCAGAGGTGTCAATGTCGATATAGGAACCCATACCAGCGGCACAAATAATGACCAAAATAATTACCAAGGCTCCCTGGAAATTGTCAGTGATAAAACTCACTCGGAATCCTCCGAACGAGGTGTAGATTGTCGTGACTACACACTCGACAATCACTGCTCCAAGAGCATCAAGGCCAGTAAGAGTCTCGATGGCACCTCTCACAGCCGACAATTCACCAATCATGAACAAGAACATTGTAAGACAGGTGAAAAAGGAGAGATACAACGAAGCCACTGGGCCGTAACGCTGTCTCACCCACTCCGTGAAGACGAAACCCTCAGGACATCTGCGGCGAATCAGAGGACCCACAGCTGCGAACATGAGGATAGGGAGTGATCCGGAGAGCGTGTAAACCAAAAGGCCGTGAAGACCACTCACATTACCGATTTGGGCGTATGTGGTCAATATACCACATCCCATAGCTTAAAAGTTAGAACTGTAATGTCAAATACTACAACTATCTACGGGTGCTTTAATAAGGGGGGCTGAGAAGGACTTAAACGCTTCCGATGATGATCAATACGTCACAGCGATGAACTGCCATAGTAGGCCAACAAATAGACCGAACAGCCCCGAAAAACGAGCAGCTGCTCGAAGTCGAGCTGTCCCTAAGTTCATTTATCGTTGTACGCAACTTTGAGCTTCCTCACACAAGTACTAACTTGATCAAGTCCAAACGGTATAATCTCAGCCGTCCCAATCTAGAACATTGAACCCAATGTAAGATTGACACTGCACCCGCTAGCAAGTTGCAAACTAAGTCAATGGATGACTTTCGAAAATTTTATACATACCTGATGCCACGAAATTAACGGCAAGGGGAAGACCTCTTTGAGTATTGTTACTGGATAAAAAGTTGCTTTGTTTCCCATACTTCCAAGCGAGTAATAAACCAGTGGCAAGCAAGAACACATATGTCATATAGATGATGGCATTGTAGCCGGGTGCGTTAATGTCCCCCATGCTTCACTTGGTAAGATTAATAAATGCTGAAAAATAAAGTTGTCAGGAAGAGTGTAGCAGTCTTATATAACGCACTTTCCATATAAAAAAGAAATCAAGGTGGCATCCGGATTGCATGCAAGCCTGTATGCAGACCCGCATGGGTAATAACTAGGGTCTTTTGACTCTAAACGATGATAATGCGCTTACGGGGATCGCCTCAAGTGTGTGCCGCACTTGTACCTCCATCGCATGATGCCACCCTGACTACCAACGTAGCGCCTCGTTTTGAACTAATACAACTATTTGCCTTTGTTTGGCTACTCTTACGAAAAAAAAATGTCAACATGTAGGGACGTGAAAGACTTGGCTATTGTCATAAACCATTCTTTTGAGAGTTCGATACATTTCTTTTGAACAAAGTGGTGCTCGTATATAGAATGAGCTGTTATAACCGCATGCATATGTAAGATGTGGCTAGCCAAAAAAAAAATCTGCTCCACGGGAGGTTCGAACTCTCGACCTTCAGATTATGAGACTGACGCTCTGCCTACTGAGCTAGTGAAGCAGCTTACGGCCTAAAAACTCTGTAGGGTATATATATTCAGCTAACAATTGAGTTCCAAAATACGCATTTTCAGGATGTTTTTGTATTGGTGATGTTCTTGGGTTTCAATATTTGTTTAAGCAAAGTTTCGGAGCGTAATTTCAAGTACTGCAATTTTTAGGCGCAATTCATGTTTCATTCGACTTTTTGCCAATCGGTCGTTTTAATGGAAGATTTCTATAGATTTTGTTCAAATTTTGTTTTCTATTTATTCTTGTTTTCAAAAAAGATAAATAATACTATCGCTAAAATTTTCAATCTCTAGACTATAATATCTCAAAACTTGAAGGTCGTTTGCGAGACCCCTGGTCAATCCTCAGGCCAAATAGCATATCCCTACTTCTCTTCATCTCAGTTATTGTCGTTTCCATCAGAAGATGTCGATAGTCTGAGTATCCAAAGAACTTATTTCGACAGGGCGTACTCATTTGGCCACAGGGTGATTATCGCCCTTTATAAATATATCCAATAGCACCGTTTAGAGTCTATCAAACACGCTGATTGGGTTCGCTCTACATACAATGACCAGACAGATTACACTCGGCATTTGACGGAGAGTTGAAAAAAAAGATTTTGATTCATTGTAGCTGCTCCAGAAACAGCACATACGAAAATGATGAACAAACAATGTGTCTGGTCCCATCAAGGGCATGACACATCAGTATCGACTACTCATTCAAAATACACCCATCACAAGCTCTTAGCGACCTTCAGGAGAACCTCAATCGCAAATGCGTGATCCTCCTCCTGTTTGAGACCGCTGATAGTAAGGGCAGCAACGACACCGTCGAAGTTCTGCAATCTGATAGGTACGGAACCCCCATGAACTGCGTAATCAGCGCTGTTGATGTAGAAGGCATCTTCCATTTTAATCGAGCCTTTAGATTTCAATTTGGCACCCATGTAGTAGCTCGACACACCGAAGCGAAAAGTAGTCTTTTGTTTTCTTTGCACCCATATGTCATTATCACGCACAGTTGTTGGCTTCGATGGGCTATGAAAGAATGTTGTACCGTCTGCTGTGGTTACGTCAATCAAAATGGCCTTAGAAAAGCCATATTCAATCGCCAATTGTTTCGCAAGAACACCGATTTCCCAAGCCACGTCTGAATTGAATCTTGCTAGCCTGACGTCTTCTTTCTCAAGCAAGCTCTCCAATGGTGCATCGATGAATTGATCTGTTTTGATCGACATTGTATAGAAAAGCAGGTAGGGTCGATAGTGCGTGTGAGGTCGCATTACGGAGTCGCTGCACTTTGCTCACAGAAAACGCCCCACTAATCAAAAGAACTCATGTTTATGTTTGTAAAACAAACTCAATTGTAAAAGCTGGGGTTTAAATAACGGGAGGGCGTTGCCTAAATTCATATTTGATGGACCTTGGCATTCGAACTATCATTGCTGGTAATCACCCCTAGGTTGTAAGGAGCTTTCAATTCATTTTTGAGAAGCAAGAAAACATTTTTGATGAAGATTGTCCAAAGCCGAATTATTTGACGTTTCCACTAACATATGACAGTCGTTGGAGGACGATAATCTATCCAGCCTGTACATAGCAATAAGAACACTACAATTCTCACCAAGGAGAACGAACACCTTGCTTATAAAACACTACCCAACTTAGCAAAATGAAGCCTGTGGTGTCCACAGGCAATGCCTATTTCTGTACAGTGTTGTCTGCCTTTGGCATTGTCATCTTGTCTGTCATTGGTTGGTTATTCAAAATTGGTCATGAGTCAATGATGGGTTCAGTGAACGATCCTACTGACGGTGATGCCGTGGCGCATACGGTATTTGGAGCCGTCTTCGTTTATTTGGCCTTCTTTGTCTTCTGCGGATGCCAGGTGCTCTTGATTCAGAGACAAGACCGGATTAAGTTGTGATCAAGATGAATCAGTGATTCCTACGCTTTTACCCGGTTGACTTAGCTCATATTATAATTACATAAAACGTTGTCATAAAGCTTAAAAAATTGCTACTTATAAGGCACAAATGTGTAAGCATTTAGAATATATCTAAAGTTTGTAGACGCTTTCTTTGCCACCCTTCCAGGAAACGTTACCGCTCCAGTCGCAAATGTCAAAGACAAGGAATCTGATATCGGTCAATTCTTCTTTGGTCGCTCCCAAGTTAACAGCTCCTCTCACATGGCCTTTGAGAGTTGGTGGCACATCTTGTGGAATTAAAGCCGTAACCACGCACAAGGACGTCTCCTTTGCTGGCAAGATATCTTCGAAACTCAAGATAGGCGAGTAAACGTTGTGAATAGCGTACTGCCATAAGTCAGGGTATGCGGTGAACATCTGGTTCTTGACACGGTTACTCACCTTACCATAGATGCTTTCCCACAAGCCGGATCCACGCACAAAGTTGTCACTGATTTGTTGACTGTTGACGGACTTCTTACAGATGGGACCGTCGATGGTGTCTCTTGTGTCAATCAGTTGATCTTCGAATCTAGTGCCAGCGACATCTTCTTGCACAATCGAGGAGGAGTTCACATGACCTGGCTGAACCGTTGCTGGCCTCATGGCCTTGTTAGCAGCCCTAACCGTAGATGGAGTTACCTTGTACAATGCTGTCAAAGCATTGATGGACTTTGGCAAACCAGCGATTGGGGCAATTTTCAAAAGAGCCTCTCTTATCCTGGCAGCCACTTGAATCTGTGCAGCAGTGATATCCTCCGTTCTGGAATATTTATATGGGAGCGGGAGCTTGTCATGGTAGGTGTATGGGATCAAGACCTCTGGCAAGTTCACACCGACTGCCGTGAACTCATCAGCCTTGGCAGCAGAGGTGATAGAATCTTCCGCAAGCTTCAACAAGTAAGGATCAGTCAAAAGCGGCTTGTCTTGAGGATTCAGAGACTCCAAGAGCTGCTGTCTCAAGGCAAAGTGAAGAACCTTACCAATTTCTTGAGGTTGGTTTACCACCGCCAATGCTGTGGATGCAATTATGTACCAGTTACTGTGGAGTGTGGGATACTTGTAGGCAAGCTTCACAAGCCTTTCCGCAGTGAGAACGACCATATTGAAACTGCTAGAAAAAGGACGTATGGTGGAAAATATCTTGTGTGTCCGAATTGTAAGAGGGAGGAGTTATCCGACCGCTCCTGCGCATTCACATGACAGGGACCTCGGAGGAAATTGTGAAAAAGAAGTTATCCGTTTTCAGATACCGAGTTCTCAACGTTCAAAAGTTTCATAAAATTTCTTTATAACAATTGACTCTATAAACACCTTTTTTGACTTCTAATTTGGAAGTCATACTAGTTATGAGTTAACCGCCAATGGAAGTGGTAGCGCGGTGTTAACGTTATTGTGGGGAAGCGTTTCCTGCGGTACTAGAAAAAACTGTGGAAGTCTCACTTCTCCCTCACGCTGCCACTCACCCAGGTCTGCGCAATCTTGTCTTTGATTTTCTTCTGCTGCGCTAGAGTCCAAGAGCCCATGGCCCAAAAGTGCTGAAGAGCATTAAATGATGGGGCTGCCCTCTTGTTGAATTCTCTGAACGGCACATTGTAGTGGGCGCTCAAGTCCCTTGGTAGACTATGCGTTAGCGCCAATTTGAGCTCCTTGACATGAAGGCCATCAAGATTTATCTGCTCGTTATTCTCAGTATCGGACGAGCCGTTTGACAAGCCAATTGACGTATCAGAATTGCTTCCTTCCCATGGTCGCATGCTGTGGTCAATGGGAACCCAGCGATCGGCACTTCTCCAGTGGTCGGAGCCGACCATTTCTGATATTCTCAGGAGTGCTCTTTTATAGGCAAACTTCTCGTCTTCACCAGTGAAGGCTTTTACATTGCCAAAATTAACCGACCCTCCTCTGTTCGTGTCCACGTCCTCGAACTCTTTAGCGTATTCCAGATCGTATGATGAAATGTTCGGTCTATAAGGATTCATTGCAGCGATAGCTGTCTTGGCAAACATTTCTTCTTGTTGAACAGTATCATAATTGTCTTCGTTTAAGTTTTTTTCATCCGGGAAAAATAGTCTGTCGACGTCTGCTTCACTTCGCATAAAGAATTGACACTTTGCTTCGTACAATGCATCCAAAAGTGTGATGAATCTTCTGGCTTCATTCTTCATCTTTGTGGTCATCACAGGAACATTGTCAACAATGACTGTTTTAAAAGCTGAAGCAAGTGTGATATAGTCAGACGACGAGAAGAGCCCGCGGCAGATATAATCGAAATCTAGGTAACACACCGACTGATTTTTGAAAGTATGGGGGATGAAAGACTCCCGATTGTAAACCTTGATGGATGCTGGTTTCAGATCCAAGTCTTCTATCTTAATGCTGACGTCCATAAGCGGTGATGAATCATCAATTTTGAGAGCAGCGGACTTTAGAAGCTGGTTCCAGGTGTACTCATGATCACTGTCGCTTGATTTCACAACGTGGTTTTTTCTTTGTGACAGCGAACTGGCAAAGTACAGTCGATAATCCTTGGCCGATTTCATGTCAACACTTATGCACCTGGCGCCGAGAATTGAGACGAATGACTTGAACCTGGACTTGTTGAACTCGGTTGAGTAAAGCTCCTCTGGCAATTTATTACTTGTTGCAACAAGAACACCCCCTAGCTTGAAGTAATAGGTGAACAATATGCGTATTATCTGAGCTGATGCCACATCTGGAAGCATGAACTCATCGAGCATGAAAATGGTACTTCTCCCAATCATCTTTTGCGCAATCTCAAAAAGAATAAACTCATTCTCCATTGTCATTTTGTGCTTGCCAATGGTTGATGCGGTTAGCATGCGCTCCTTTTGTATTCTGTGGATCTCCTCAAAGACCCACAATATGAAATTATTGTAGTGCCATCGCATTTTTGAATGATGTGGGAGAGTATTTGCAAAAATATCCATGAGCATTGATTTGCCACATCCAACCTCACCGTTTACCAATAAACCTTGAGGTGAAGCTATGTTTTGCAATTCCTCTTCATCAGTCATAAATCTCACCAAATCACGTTTCTGGGCTTCAATATCCTTTCTAAACCAACCTTTGATTCGATAAAAAGGTTCACTTCTCAACAGGTCCAATTTCACAGCCTCCTCAGCTTGTCTTATCTCGAGCTTTCGAAGAAGGAGGGAAGTGCGAATCGCCATTTCTTGAGGCGGGCTGTAATTGATAACACGGTGATAAAGCCTTTGAAACTCCTTCATTACGCGTAGTTGTGCCTCGTCCTTCTCCAATATGCCCCGCAGGATGTAGTTTTGATAGATAGCGTACGGATCAGTGATGACCACAGATTTCGAAGAATCGGTCTTATCCTCATTAGTGTGTCGCGGAAGACGGCCGTTCACACCTTGAGGGCCTGTAGTTCGTACACTATACCATCGAACACATGGCTTTAGTCTTGGAAACATCTAGATCAAGAAGTGTATGACTTTGAAAAGAACCTGTAGTTGAAGATGCCGAGCCGGCAGTTAGGCTCGCGCTAGATTGGGTGCATCTGACACCAGTGCATTTCGCATACGATAAGATCTTTTAGATTAGATAAACCCAAACTTTTAAGAGTAAAGCATTTGCGTGTCTAATTAGTCTAAGGAGCTAGCTACCAGTGGAAGATTCGGAATCACTTTGTGGAAGACTCTCTCCGAGTCTAAGCTGTGCGAATTTACGGTCCAACGAGTTTGACAAACCGTTCATCTCTTCATCTGATCTTCCGTAGAGCTCGAACCACCACTTCACGTCAGAAAAGTTCGAAAAGAGTACCTCAGAATCTTGGGCTTGATCAAATTTCGGGTTGCGAAATTCGTTGGGTCTCGACAAGAAATAATCCCAGACCGAAATACTCCAAGTCTTCGTTTTGAGCAACGTTGAGGCCTCATAGTCAGAATCACACAAGAAAGTGCCGTATTGGCAGGAGTAGTGATGATAAAAGAGTCGCTTCAAGAACCTGCTGTTAAACTCAAATTTGTCTGGATGCTGGCGAAGAATTTGATATACACAATCAAGAAATTGATGAAAAATTGGAGATTTCTCACTGCTCCCGGTATATGTGGCACTGGTATCGTCGCGTAAATCATCTGTGCTACGCTCTGATACCGACAGTTTTGCTGCTGAAGCTGTGTTCTTAATATGAAGTGCTGCCTTCAGAAGGAATGTGGCAACACTGGCTTTGTTCACGCCGGATGTGAAGTTCGATGATGCAGGTAAGGTGACACTATCAGAATCATTAAAAGAGTCGCCTTTAGTGTCCTCTTTAGCAGGAAGGAGTGCTCCAACGCAAGCACCGTGATCGGCTCTGGTCGCAAATTTGAAACCAAAACTGAGCCATTCCTTCTCAATAAGTACCATGAACCCCTTCATGGTTCGAAAATATGGGTCTAGGCATATCTGCAGTAAAGCTGAGACTTGTGACGTTCTATCCCAACCATCTGAGCAGTGGATAAGCACATTGGTGTTATTCAAATGAATCGACTTCGTAATTCGATCGACCGATTGCAAGATGATGGATAGACGATGTAGCCACTGTGTTTTAGTCAACGCTTGCTGTAAAAGTGGCAATGACGTGGTAAAATTCCCATTACTAGCGACAGGGTATCGATCAAGCTCACTCAAGACGCTTGTGAGCTTGTTTAGTGAATCACGCATGACATGAATATTATCAATATTGCAGAATATTTTGTCGACGCGCTGCGGTGACCCCACCTTTCGATCCGCTCCATCACCTTCTTTGACCTTGCCTTTGTAGTTTTCAACATTTTCTGTACCAGCCCCCAACGCATGTTGAGCCATTGCATTTGTTATAGGACGTAAATCCACTATGAGGTTTCTTTGGGGTTGCTCTCCGTACTCCAAGGGACTGTCAGTAGATGATTTCACCTCCCGTTCTTGGGATCTGAATATTTCCTCGACAAGTTTTTCGTCTTGAAGCGATCTATTTTGAAAGTTGAGACCAACTAATGGTTGTGCGCAACGGGCAATAACATTTTGATTAGATCCAATTCGATGCCTGTAAACAACAGCAGGAATGCGTTGCTTCAGTCTAAACTTACTTGCGTGCTGTAACACTGAATCGGATATAGCATTAGGAACAATTAGGTGTTTGGGATAGGACTGACATAGTTTGTATTCCGCATTGATACTCGAGAGCCGCCACACGGATTCATGCAGTTTCAGTGTAAGCCCTTGCCTAGTATACTCAGCTTCAGGGTCATATAAATTCCACCCCTTGTCTTGAAGTTTCGCTTCCATCATGTTGGGGCGATACTCTGACGCATAAAGGTCTTTTCGCAGGCATTTCAATTTGCTTGCCATGGTTAATCGACTAAGGAGTTTGAACACCTCGGCGCATGCTGTCTCGGTTTGAAAGTCGAATGAATAAAACGTGAAATCTTTGCAAAAGATTTTGATATGCGATGCCATATACTTATCGAACCCTTCAGGGTTGGGCGATGATGATGCTGGTGAAGTCGCGAGAAACGATGAGCTCGATTGCAAGGTATCCCAAGAGTTTCCTCTGGCCTTAAGTATCTTATCTATTATCGGAAAGCAAATCCAAATCTCCTTCTGTTGCGCAGTCGTGGGATCCGGTCGAAAAGTGAATACCATGTGGTGCTTCGACAAAAGTAGCGATCCGGTGATGTGGTGACCGCGTCTTGTCAATAAGACATGGTCAATCGAAGTTATGCTATTTTTCTCCATGGATTAAGATCGGTATCCTACCACGCTTGTCGATTGCAGAGGTTGTATTTCGAGATCCAAGTAGTGCTGCGCTAGTCGCATTACACCTTATCAGTGCTTTCCTGCTTACAATACCCCGAACTGGTCTCCATGATTTGGGCATTTATGACTGGAATAAGGGAGTTTTTGTCCTTCAATACTTTGTGAGCCCAAATCCTGATTGATAAAATCTACAAATGTGGTACAGACCTTCACAATACTGTTCTACAGACGAAATGCCTCCTAGGGCTGAGATATATTCATGTCTCGTGCGAGTTCCCTCTCTTGATAAGTACGAACCATTAGCACCCTTGAATAAGCTAGATTCCATCGAACTTGAAAATACCATTGTTTGACAGTTTCTTCTTTGGTTTTCTTTCTCTTCGTTTTGCCGTATCATTCGAAGCGGCATTGTTTCCGGATTCCTCCTCCTTACCTTTCCGAGCAGTAACAATTGTCTTTTGTTTTTTCACGACTCCATCATCAGAACTATCGCCACTATCTTCGACTTTGACTCTTTTCTTTGAATCTTCTTCTGTGACTTCATCAGTACCAATTGCAGTGTCATTCGTCGATTCGCTCTCAGATTCACCCTCAGAATCTGACGCTGTATCATCATCACTGTCACTCCAATGCTCGTCTTCCGAACTATTCAGATCATTTTCTCCATCGCTCAGTTCGAACTCACCACTCCACACTTTAAGTCCTTCCATCCCCGAACTAATGAGCCTATAATCGTAGTCTATGTCAAGCCCTCCTACCTCGTCTAGTCCACCGAGCTTGCCCATGGCCGCTGAATGTACTCTAGTTTCAACGACCTTTGATTTCTTATAGTCCACTCTATGGATCAAGCCTTCACTATCACCACACCAAACGCATTCGCTGAAGTTCTCATTTCCTGCGTTCATTGTAGGAACAATCGCATCGATGGAGGCATTCTTATTAACTTTTATTCGCAGAATCTGGTCTGATAGTCTGTTCGAAGATTCTCTCCAGAGCGAAACGATGCCCTCACCATGAGATACCAAAACTGTATCGTTTTTGCCCTGATTCAAGTATTCGTTCGGGTAACACATTGCAAGTAATTCGTCACCTTGATCGTCAGACTGGGTCACAATGCCTTTTCTGATATCGAAGTGTGTCAATGTGGTAGATCCTAATGACAAATAGTGGTATGGTGACACTGCATTCATGGGTAGAATCTGATTCACCGAATCGTCATGCATGTTCTGAAGGTTAAATTTGACTTTATCGTTGTGTAGCTGCCTACTGTCGTAGACATATACATGCCCATCATCAGTTCCTGCCAAAAGATATGGATGGGTTTGAGAAACTGCCATGGTTGTTATCGCATCTTTAGGATTTTCATAGCTAGAGCTGAGGTCCGTCTTGGCTACCACTTTGCCTGTCTCAGTGGAGGCCTTTTTGATCACATTATCGGTACCACCAGAGTAAAGAAATTCGCCGATGGAGTTTTCTTGCACCTCGAATACCACGGAGCGGCATGAACCTTTGTGTCGTTTGGTCTTCCAGTTCATCTTCACTTCGTCTGAACTTTCTTTGTAGTCTACTTGAGACCACCATGGTTTGGCTAGTTTTGAGATAGATGTCTCATCCTTGATCGATTTCTCATGCTTTTCCTTTTTTCTCGCAAGACTATTCTCGAGAGCCTCTGCATCGTAAGAATGGCAATAGAGGTGTCCTGTTGCGAGGCCAGAGATCATTAAAGGTCGAGTCGGATGTGCTGCGACCGAGAAAAGTGGTTCTTCATAGTTTATGGCAAGTATTGGAGGGACTTTGGACTCCTCTGAGGGACCGTTTGGTTTAGATTTGCTTTTCCTAGCCATTCTCTCTAGGGCCTCTTCTAGTAGCGCGGATAGTCATCGCGATCATCACGACCACCAATCTCAATTCTAGCTTCATGCAGTTTGAAAAGTTTGTCTATGTGAAATACATGCTAAAAAAAAAGGTCTAAAATATATCGCCCGTACCTTCAAGCTTCTTATCCTTTCTGAGTTTCCAGTACTCCTCGTTAAACTGCCAATAGTTATCACCGGTGACTGGATGCTGCTTCTTCACGAACCAATTTGGTTTGTAAGTAGACCTTGTGGCCTCTCTCTTCCTCTTCGCAGCCCTTTGTTTCTCCTCAACCCTGTGCTTCTCATTTGATGCCTCGTCATATCTACCATCTTCCATGGCTCTCTGATCGGGCCTCAATCTCGTGTCGGTGGGTGCTAACCATGGCTTCAAAGTCTCAGGGAGGTCATTCAAGGTCAACGCGAATGAAGTCAAGTTAAACGGAACCTTCGGGCGAGGTGCTGCCTGCCACACTAAGAATTTAGCTCCAGAATAAGGGTCCTCACTAGGCTTGACGTCCTGTGAGTCGATCAATGAATCTCTTCTGGCTTTCTCAGACGTTTCGGATACCTTACGGGCAAATATTTTCAGGTTCCAGTGCCCTCCTATAGCCCAATGAGAATTTCCTTTGTTGTCATTCACAGTACCTGATAATTGGTAGGCCGATGAAGCTTTCCATCCCCTTTGCTTCAAATCCACGACAATCACGTCTCCAGTTGTATGATTAGTGACTTCCATTTTTCCGTAGTTATCAACAGTTGGATTACCAACGATAATTCCCACCACTGAGGTGTTAACTTTCTTCCAGCTGTAGAGTTCTTCTTGGAGAACTTCACCCTTGATCGACTTTACACCCTTGTCCGGTCTTATCACACAAAACATTTTTCCAAGGTGCTTGAAATCGAATGAACGCCCCTTGAATTGGGAATCGACAGCGTTTTCTCCATAGTAGTCCCACTTCGGTGATTGGGCCTTGCATGCACTGATAGGTGGATGGTGGCTCACTTGCTCGGAGATCAACCTGAAATTCTGATCAGGACGAGCGTATTCAAAAGTCTCACCTAGCAAAGGATTGAAGGGCTTGGCAATTCTGTTGATAGTTGAGGCATACTCTGAAGCCGCAAATGCTGCCACATATACCATCCTTAGTGTGGAGTCTTCAATAGAGGCAGCTTTTTGAAGAAGATCGTTATATTCGATGTCTTCAGCAAGTCTTTGAAGAAGGGAGGTGCACTCATTGAATGATACTGGAAGCGTCATTCTGGTCATGTCCTTACCAATCATTGACTTCAAGATACCCCATAAACCCACCTTGGGCCTATTGTCTTCATCATAAGCAAGCCTCGACCGAGGAGGCTTCTCATAACCTAAGAAAGAGCCTTCCTGCGTCAAGATGTTCAACACCTTCTCTTGAGCTTCATTAGCGACGTTCCCTGCACGTTCAACTTCAAGCTTGGGCTGGTCCTCGATCACTGGCTGGTCCTCTGTTCGTTCCACTTCCTTCGCGTCACTTCTCTGAGCTTGAGATGCACCTGCGTCAGCACTGGGAAGAGAAGCTGCGCCAGTCGCAGCCAAGCCGGTATTCCTGTTAGCATCACCTGCCTCTTCAGCGACAATTTGGTCACTTTGGGTATCGGTAACACCGACCTCGGTGCCACGACTTGTTTGCGGCTGATTTGGTTCTTCAAATTCGTCGGCATCAAAAAATTCATCATCTGAATCATGGAAGATCTCCTCAAGCAAGGCGGAGTCGGCTGATTGAGCATTGCCTTCAGCGGATGGCTGTGCTTCAGGTGGGGCATTGGGTGGCGTTGCTGAAAAGAATCCATTTGCCAGTTCATTAGAAACTTGCGGGGACAGGATTCCCCTCGACTCAAGAAGCTTTCTAATCTTGTACTTTTTACCCTCAAACTGCGCCAAAGTCTGCTCACGCTTCTGAATTTCACTCTCTAATTGCCGGATGGAGGACTCCCAGAGCTTATTTATCTCGTCTTGTCTCTCGATACGCTTGAAAAGCTTCTTCTCTCGCGATTGCACCAGCTGGTCATATTGCTCAATCAAAGTGTGTACGTTAGAAAGTGTCTTTAGACCAACATTGTAGGGTTCGCTATCAATCTTGTCACTCAATGCCTTGAACAAATCGAGGAGACTCGATATCTCGATAAGAAGAGATCGTTTTGTGGCAAGCATGGAATCCCTAGACAATCTCGTAGCATCGTCCAGACTTGGATCACCCAGTCCATTGAGTATCGAAAGAGAGTCTGAGTCTTCAGACTCGTGATCGAGATCGTAATCAAAATCTTCCTTCGTCATCACTGATTGGGCACCATCGAGACTTTTTCTGGCGTCAGAGGGTTTAAGTTCCTTGATTTGCAGTAAGTTGGGAGAAGTCGCAGTACCTTTGTTTTCAGAGCTTCCCACCGGAAGGTTGTCCTCGTGATCTGAACCAGTAAAAGAACTCAAAGAAACTTGGCTCGAGCTCTTCTTGTGCTTGTTGCGACGAGGAAAATGCAATCGCTTCTTCTTCTTTTCGTCGTCCCCTTGAAGACCGGCTTCGTCGATTGAGGAGCGAGCTCCATCATCCAAAGACTCTCGGATGCTGCTCCCTTCATTAGCTGCGACATTGGAGTTTACATTCTCGGAAGTGGCCTTTCTCCTTTGCCTCAAGTTGTCCTTAGAGATGGTGATGGCATTTTGTAAGGTCCATACCCAACGATTTGTCTCTACCGGGTGGTTAGCCTTCAAGTGCCATTTGATGCCATTCTTGCCAATGATCTCGAACTTAAGCTTCTCGGAGGAATCAAGGTGCAAAGTTGCCAATCCGATATTCAATGATCCTCTGCATGCGTTGTTTGTATCGCCTTGGTCAGCGTAGTAGGAGAGAATTCCATACTGATCTAAAACGAAGTAGCGTAACTTGTAGCCAGATGCGAAGTTGGTCCATTTCCTCAAGTACCCCTTGTAAGTGGGAGCACTTCCAGTTTTCATAGGATTACTAGCATTCACCACCGAGTCCATGATGTTCAGATCCTTGGACGCATGCTTTAAAAGTTTTCTTATCGGATCATTCCTGCTCACCAAATCTATTGGCAATTTCCCACGTTTGTCACGCTTGAAGGGGTCGCCGCCGTGCTTGAGAATCCAATCGCACATTTCGACATCTTCTTTGCCAATAAACTCATGCAACACGGTATTCCCGGTTTCGGGATCCGCTCCATTGATATCTAAAAGTTCTGCAGCTCTGGGGTTGAGAACCAAAAGTTGTTCAAGACTGTCAAAGTCTCTAGCACTAAAATACTGACGCAATTGAGTAGCGGATTTCTCAACAAATTTAGCCCTTTCGAATTGCATCAATTGAGCGATATTGGCGTCTCTCGCCAATTCGACAGGCTGCTGATTTTCCGCGTTGGCAACCGTGTCATTAATTCCCGGCAATGAAAGAAGATACTTCACAACATTGTAGCGAGAAGCGCCAGCAGCTAGATGCAAAGGCGTATTACCGTCGGAATCTTGGGCATTGATATCAAAGTTATAAGCCTTGCTGTTAATCAAATTTTGAATCGTGGTCAAAGGGGCAACCTGTACTGCGAAATGAAGGATCGTCTCCCTCAACCTCACCAATTCCGTGGTATCGACAACTGAGTCGATGGAATCAAGCTCCTTGATCACGGAATCGATCTTCGATTCATCGCCCGCTCTTAACGCATCAATGAGTTTGAGCCTTAAAAGTGAGGCGTTCAAGTGTTGAGACATTGATATCTAACAATGTACTCTAGTCTCAATAATCAAGAGTGAGAAAAAGTGATACTTCCAGATATTCAATTAGGGAGTAGCAAGAAAGTTGTAACACAGAATGACGTTTGTGAGCAAGGTATACTCTTCTCGGGTTGACACGTGACCATCGTCATAGTGGCTGTGAGAGAGACTCCGGCAACCCCGCTTTCTGTGCCAGAGCGAAATCGCAGAAGTTGAGTTATTGCCAATCAAAACACAGCTTACATTAAATTACATGGGCATTAAGCTTTTATGAATTCTGCATAATTGTTCTTGTCAATTTTCGTCTTTAGAATCGATAAAAGAAAGTTTCACCAATCTTCAATGTGAAACGCCATACTGTTTCTTCGCAGGCCATGACATTCTGCAATAAAGAATCATTTCATTTCTGTCCAAATTGTGAAAAAATGCTACGTTGTACAATTTCAAAGGAGACTAAGAACAACAGCCTACAGTATGAAGGCTAGGCAAGAAGACATCAAGCGGAAAGTGATTTACCTAAACACAAAGTCTTGGCATTTTTACAGAGCTGCACAAAAAGTGGCCAAGTTTATGGGATGGTAAGTCAATTCTGTGCTGTCAAGCGGCTTGATTGTTCGAATGACGTCCCTACAATCATGCTACAGTAGAACCATTAGAATGTATTGTTTACTTCCATTACCTCTTTGAGTTAGCTGGGACACTAAGAAAAGGGGCCTTTTACTCAATTACATGTTTTGTCAAATCAACCTCGTTCGAGCTTAGCTATAAAGATCAGTCTGGCATTTCGGTTGTGCGCAGACATCCCGACACGATGGTAACAAATTATTGAGACAAAAAAAAAAAAAAAAAAAAAAAAAAAAAAAGGGGCCTTTTACCCAATTACATGTTTTGTCAAATCAACCCCGTTCGAGCTTAGCTAAAAAAAACATTTTGGCATTTCGGTTGGGCGCAAACACCCCAACACGATGGTAAAAAATTATTGAGAAAAAAAAAAAAAAAAAAAAAAAAAAAAAAGACTCGATCTCAACCACACAAACACACACGTTTCTATTAAACTGAAACGAGCTGGGCAAAGTCTCGGCCCATAATTCTATCTGGTATCCTTTAATTAACCAATACCCCGAGACATACTTTTGAGTTCGTGAAGCCTTTACATTGTCATTTTGACACCACATCCGAATCTCACTTTGAAGTGGCCACGAAAGAATTCTCGCTTCGTTTGACACCTTTAGCGTTCAAGATCGTGAATTGACTTCACTTCTGATTACCCATCATAGCAGTATCCTCAAGTTGTTGGACCGCCATTCTTTTGTATGATCAATAGAAACTGCATGCCATCAAAACTTGTTGGGAACAATACTCACATCTTTTTGGAATCAATCAGCGAGTAAATTTATCCCAAATCCATCTGCTCCAATTCTCATGCATCGCCCTACTTGGTCAGTATGGGCCATACTCTATAGCATAATATTAATGGTCGCTGAGACCAACGCTATTGGAATAACAGTTCCTGCAATCAGCTCAGCTAACCCCAAGCTTCTATCTTCATCAGAGAATCTACTTAACTGTGTCGGATATCGAACTTCCAAAGATGATTTAGTTTTTGTGTCGTTAGAAACCGGCGATCGGCAGCCCTCGCAGAAATTAAATTTGAAGGTTATCGATGATGACAACAACATTCTTCGAGCGGCAGATGATATTGCTAATGGGATATCGTTCATCTTCACTAATCTCAATAATCCAATTCAGATTGGAGAAGATAGTCTGTTTAATTTTTTAAACAAGTTCAGCCCGAGGAAAGAAAGCACTGGGAGTGATAAAGCCGGGGATGGAAAATATGGGCACTTATTGGATCCAAGCATCGGAAACTCCTTCATTCATATATGCTTTGATAATATATTCTACGACAGGTCGTGGAGCTTCAAAAAGCAAACGAGAGACGTTGATCTTCGCGTCCAAGTCAAAAATGCCACTACCTTGCTGCAAGTTGACTTCAACGAGTTCGCCAAATATTTCAGAAGAATAAGCCTTGCAGAGGACAAGGGTCTGAGTTTGTCTCCAAACACGAGGACAGAATTCACCCAGGAACATTTTGAGGAGGCCACGAATCTATTAGCAGTCCAGTTGGATAAGATCAGTGAACAGCTCAAGAACTCCGAGGATATTCTAAACAGTCTTAAAGAGAATGAGTCACGATTGAGGGATGTGAATGAGGCAATATTTGCCAAGTACACAAAAACTTCGGTTGCAATTCTCGTATCCATTTGTCTTTTTGGCTTTTTGCAGATAGCATACTTCAAATTCTATTTGAAACGCAAAAGAATAATATAGTGATCTGCTTCGCATCTCACTTGATGTCATTAAATTTCATATATCGATAATTATACGATTTAATACCGCATTTCAATCCATCACTAATCCACTAGCGACTCCTCTCATTTTCTCGTTGTTGATAATACTCTGGCAGATGTTTTTCTGTGATGCTCCGTCAATCAACTCACCTTGATCAGAATAAAGCATGCTCTCTTCATAGCCCATTCTGATTCTTGGCTCTGTGATTCCTAGTTCACAAGAGGCTAATGCCTTTATCACATTATAATAACGCAGAATCGTACCCCTCACGTTCCTATCAATGTTAGCATCATTCCTGTCGCTATAGATTTCCCATGATGATCCTTCCTCTAATCTTGTTATGGCCATGTTTCCATCTCCAGGGGTGTAGTCGTTATGATTGCCAGAGGACAACCTGCTAGTGCCTTCATGATTTTTTGATTTGATCGTTTTACTCAACCAAATAAATCCATTCATACCAACGACAATACTCACATTTCCCGGCAAGTCAAAAGAGTGATTCTTCTGCTTGATAATTAAACTGGAGGGCACCAGCAAAAAAACGCCATTTCTCAACTTGCCATACTTCAAAGACCTTGTGTGCAATGAAGCCATTCCGTTATTAAAAATAGTCTGAACTTCGGCATTAAGTAAGTCTCCTTCCTTCAAAAATGATCTCATTTGCAATTCATCGCTTTCAGATTTTCGTCTCAAAATCCCTCCGGGTAAGTTCACAGACCCAAGCATCAACACAGCATCTTGCTTTGCCCCAATATTTACTTTCCATCTTTTTTGACCAACCTCTGTTATACGGCCAACGACATGATCACCTGTTTCAGGCTCATACCTTCCTCGCAATGGTACAACACTGAGCAATCGGTTGACCCTCGAAATGTTGCCGGCCATGGCCGAATAAGTCATGTTGTCTAAGAAATAAACACCATGTCCCTTCATCCATATCGGATCGTCTGTTATCAATTCGCCAGGGGTCACAATCGAATTTGCGTTGCGGTCACTGGTATGCGACACCCCTATTAACGGTTCTTCAGAACCCTCTACCTCTTCCTCAGAATCCGATTGATAATCTTCGAGGTGTTTTGAAATGTGCAAGGATCTCTTAGGGCGTGAAATCGCTAGAATTGGTTCTGACATTGGACGTAAAAATGGGTCAAGGCCTTTGCGATGATGATGAGCTTGTATACTATTTGTGCGCGATGGATCAAAATCTGAAAATTCTATAAAAGATTCCAATTGAGCTGGCCCAGTGCGAAACACTCAACATAGTGATTGATCGGGGTTGTCATATGAATGGCAGATTTTTCACAAATCTTCTCAATAGACTAGCTATCAATTCACTGCTTCTTCATCTTGGTCGATCACAGATTCAACGACAGAAACCTTTCAGAATGAGCTCAAAATTTTTATGCCCTGTGGCTCGAGGAATGAAGGAATTGGACAGATCCGTCTTCGAAAAAGAAATTGACCTTCTTGTTGCCAAGTTCTCAAACCCACGCTACGTCGGTGAGTTCACTAAAGTATGCAAAAACCAGCTCTTGAACGTGCCAAATGTGAAACACATTGTGAAGATTGACAACACCAAGGGGGTTCTTCTCCGAGATGATATTGATGATATTCAAACTTATAAGCTGAGCTTGCCTTCCGAGGCTTTAAAGTTGATGGAAGCCCACGACATAGAAATTGAACCTTACAAAATGAAACTAAACTACGATTTCTGGAAAGCTGATGATATATTGCAGGCAATCTTGCCAGCAGAATTGTTGAGCGAGAGTCCCAGTGGTTTTGCACAAGCCGGTCACATTGCTCACATGAATCTCAGGAACGAATTTAAACCCTACGGTGCATTGATAGGGCAAGTCATCTTGGATAAGAATCCTACTATCAAAACAGTTGTTGATAAGCTTGACACGATAAGTAACAAGTTCAGAGTCTTCGATATGAAACTATTAGCCGGTGAGAACAATTTTTTGGTTGAGCAGCATGAAAGTGGATGTAAGTTTAGATTCGATTTCAGCACAGCATTCTGGAATTCACGTCTCAATACGGAGCATGAAAGACTTATCTCAATTTTCAAACCTGGAGAAGTTGTTGCCGATGTATTTGCAGGAGTTGGACCCTTCGCTGTTCCCGCTGCGAAGAAAGGTGTATTAGTTTTGGCTAACGACTTGAACCCAGAATCTTACAAATATCTCAGCGAGAATGCTTCTATCAATCAAGCACTGCAGTTTCTAAAGGCCTACAACTTGGATGGTCGCGAGTTCATAAGGCTGTCACCGAGACTTCTTTTCGGTTGGAAAAACCGTGAAGGTTCTGTTGAGAGGCGCAAAGTAAACAAAAGAAGACGAACAGACGGCACATCTACCGATGGAGTCTTATCCACTAAAATTCCATCATCTATTTCCCAATACGTTATGAACCTTCCTGGCTCATCTATTGACTTCCTCGATGAATTCATAGGGCTCTACAGCCATGATCCTGAGGTCGAACAGTTTGTGAAGAACGCAGAAGACTTCACGCTTCCGACTATTAATGTTCACTGCTTCGAGAAATATGCACATGATTCCCCAGAACCGACAATGGAAGAGCTTCACCGAAGGGTTCATGCCCGTATAATAGAAAAAATCCAGTTTCCCGCTCCAATCGAGGACTTCACATTTCATTTGGTTCGCAAAGTTGCACCAACCAAACCAATGTTTTGTGTTTCCTTCATTCTTCCGGAGGAAGTTGCGTTCAAAAAGTTATAAGCAAGTGATAGTAAATTGAAATTTTGATCGGCTTTTGCATTGGCACAAATAGAAAGTCAATTTTTAAGGAGTCAACTATCTGAGACATCTCATATCTTTGATCTACGCGTCGCGAGTCCTGGATGCTTCGCGAACTTCAGAGTACTGTTGACCATTACAACTTTATTCTGGGAACTTAATACTGCTTAAATTGTTCACACCGTAACAACTAATGATATCCCTTTACAGCAATCTTTCTCTGCTCATAATCTCAACAATCGACAATCCTCGAAACTCAATCACCCTTGTGGCAAATGATCATGACATGTCAGAACCCGAAGTCGACCAATTTATCCATTCTTTGATAATTGCTTTTACGTTCTGTATCATCCAATTGAGCCTATTTTGCTTCTTACGTCCTCGATTTGATCCATTATACCAACCTCGCTGCACGCACGTCCCAGAGATTGAACGAGTGGAGAGACCAGGTGATGGTTTTTTTGACTGGTTGTTTGCAACGTGGAACGCACGAATACTGGCTTATCTCGACAATGGGCTAGATGCTTACTTCTTCCTTCGCTTTCTCGTTTTTCTTCTTCTATTTTTCCTGTGTTGTGGCTTACTCAATATCGCCATCTTGGTACCGATCAATCTCTCTATATCGAAGGACGCAAGGGCCAGCATTCTTCGACGCATGAGCGTTCATATCATTGACGATGAGACGAAATCACTGCTTAATTTCCATTTTGTTTGTGCCGTCATAACAATCTCAACGCTACACTTCTTATTGATTCAAGAAACCAAGAGTGCCTTAAGAATCAGGTCAGCTTACATGGAATCCCCTCGCTACAAGATGCTCGTGTCATCAAGGGTCGTCCTCATTTCTGGGATACCACATCATATGCGAAACTATCACAGTCTTGCTACTTTCTGTACTTCTTTCGCCGGCAATATTGAACACTTGTGGTTCGTGGATGACTTTCGTGAAACTGCAATGAATGTGCGAGAGGCACAGACGGCATTTGATCTTTTAGAAAGAAGTGAATCGAAATGTCTTGCTAGGGGAATCCCGGCTAGTTCTTATTCTCAGTATCCTCCATATCAACTTGTGCTTCCAAATTTTGAAAAATTCGGTATACGTTCTAGATTTCTTCTATCATCGTGGGTGACAATGTTGATGGGATTAGAAAAGCAACCCATGCGCAGTTGGTGTATCAGTCAAATAATAGAAAGCAACAGGCGGATGAATGAACGACAAAAAAAAGGTGAAGCAAGAACTGATAAGGCTTTTATCGAGTTTCAGAGTCAGTCTTCTGCACGCATTGCAAGTCAGTGTATGAATTTGTCCGGCAAACATTTCGGCAAAACAATTACTGACGTGGATCCCAGAGATATTTTTTGGTCAAATTTACTTGAAGAAACTGAAGTGGTGAGACAGCTTAAATACTTCCTTATACGGATTGCTCTCTTGTGTGCAATAGGCTTTTCCGTTCTTCCCGTTTCCATTATCGGGTTCTTCTTCCAATCAGTTTCCCACCTGATTTCGTCAATAAACGGAGTGAATAATCTCCCTCCCGAAGCTCGCAGTCTTATCGCAAATGTTCTCCCTTCCCTCATGCTAAACATCTACACAGTGTGCCATCTTGAGCTTATAAAATCACTCCTCAAACATGGCACTATTTGGACTGGCCAAGAGCTACAGCTCCTTTTACAACGGTGGTATTTCTTGTCACTCTTTGTTCATCAGTTTCTTGCCGTATCAATTTCTACCAGTATTACAAAAATCTTTTTGCTGATCATTCAAAAACCATCTACACTACCAATTTTACTTGCAAGAAATCTTCCCGAGGCTGCTCACTTTTTCTACCGTCATTTCGCAGTCAAGATTCTTGCTGTTTGTGGAGCTGACTTCTTGAGAATCGGAGGACTTATAGACCATCTTGTGGTTCAACCTTGGACTTCCCTCACTCCTCGAGAAAAATTCCTCAAGTCCACAAGTCTTCGTTGTCCCCAATGGGGGCTACTTTACCCTATCTTATCATTGTATGGTGTGATAGGGGTCACCTATTGTGTGATTTCCCCGATGATTACAGTTCTTTTGCACCTAGTCTTCTTTGTCATCTTATTCTACTTCAAATACGCCCTTCAGTTTGTCTACGCCACAACAAACCCGTCCGAGACATACGGAAGGCTATATTTCAATGCGCTCTCGCTGCTATATTGGGGAATTTATTGTCTCGAAATCAGCATTATTGGCTTCACTTTCAACAAGCTCAATACCAAGCTCACAGGTACTACATTTTCACAACGGGTTGCGATGATTGCAGCCTTGTTACTAACTGTATTCATACATTCGTCTGTGGTATCCAAATATTCCAAGTACTTCAAATATCCTCCTATTGTTACGTCTGGCTCAAGTTTTACCGAAGTAGGTAGGAAACTGTCAAAAGGCCAGTTGTATAAACATCCATGTTACAGGTGGAAGGTACCAAAAGTTTGGCTTCCAGATGATGGTAGTAATATAGCTGGCAAAGCACTCATTGAGATCGAAAAGCTGTCTTCTGGTCAAATTTCAGCACGTTTACTTGCGCAACAGTCATAAAAGGACGAAAGGTTCACGCACAAATCGGTACTCCTTTACCCTCATATTCCGTGTATAATGTCAGAAATCTCGATCCATTCATTGACTAGTGTCCACTTATCATTTGATGAAGGAGTAGAGTCATGCCCATATACCACAACATTGTCAACTTTTGCGATGGCATGGTACAAGTTCGATGTCGTTATATTGTCATCTTCATTTTGAGATACGACCTCATTTTTGTTCACCAAGTAGACATCATGGCTTTCGACTTTCACTTGTTGTCCCACGAGTTTGAGTCCCCTGAAATTTCTAACATCAACTGTTTTTCCTCCTTGGCTTTCTTTATTTGATGATGCTTCAAAATAGTCATTAACAGCAGCATTTCCACTATATCTAATTGAAACAGGAATCACACTTGCAGTAGCAAAAGGCAATTCGTTGCCGTTGGTCAAGTCTAAACGTCCTACCATTTCACCACATGTGACCTTTGAAGTAATGTAAAATGTTATGGCGCGTCTTGCCTCACGCGCACGGTGAGTCTGACAGAGGACCATACGTAATCAGTCGTCGAGGGCATGAATCCATCAACGCGACGAAACTCTTCATCAGTACTTTTTTATAGATTTTTTGACAGCTTTCGACGATCGCTTCCCTCGACTACTAAAACCTAAACTTTCGACTTATATTGTGTCTTCCAACTCCACTCTAGCATAGGAATCATTCTTTGAAAAAGACAAAAGATTCCTGATAGCAATCAATCACAGTTATTAGTGAAATTTATGCATCAAGATTTGAAATGTCGACGAGCATACTCATTCTGTGACCCTATTGGAATTAAGTTCCATCCACGCCCAATATTGATAAAGGTAAGGAGCAGATTTGACAGCGGTATGCGATATTTTATATAACTCACCTACGCCCTCAAATTGGATTATTTCGTGACAAAGGGCATGATTAATCACGGTCAATGGACGTATGTAAGATGTGTTCCCTCATAAACAATGAAGAAAAGTATCCTAGGCCAATCATCATAGTACTGAACACGAATGTGCCACGACAGCCACTGTCGTATGCTTTCTTAATGACATCAGCGATCTCTGGTTTAACCTCTTTCACAAAGTTTGTGTTCTCAAGAGCTCGCTTTATTATTTTCGCAGCAAGCTCATGGTCATCAACGACGTCCTTGATTGTGGTAGTAAGGCGAGTTCGTGTGACTGACTGAAATATAGCGCTAGCTATTGAGACACCAAGTGTAGATCCTGTCGCCCTAAACGTATACTGGATCGATGTCGTACACGCTTGAAACTTGACGGGCACTGAGGCAATAAGGGATAGTAAAGTGACGGTGATGATACAAGAATAACCTAGGCCAGGGAGCAACATCAACGTAAACTGTTTAAATTGAGAAGCTTCAGGGTTTAACGTCAAGATTCTGGTCATTCCACCGAGAGCCACAAAACCAACAAGTATAGTGAGTGTATAATACCTTCCAGTCTTCCTCATGTATAAACCAGCCCCCACTGACCCTATCGATACAGCAAAGAAGTTGGGTATCAATCTTTCACCACTTTGTGTGGACGTCATATCCATGACTGTCTGAAAATAGAGTGGGATGTAGAATAAGTAGGTAAAAAACCCCATGGTGTAAAACCAATTCGCCAAAGAAGATGACAATACAGTGCGTTCTACCATAATCTTTATAGGGATGATCGGCTCCAGAGCAATGCAACTTTCGGTGTAAATGAACAGAATCAAAAATATGAGGGATAGAACCAAGATTCCCAGAAAAGTTTTTGATTTGTAACTGATTTCTTTACCACCGAGGGAGGCAGCAATCAAAATTAACATTAGTGATCCGACGAGAAAAAAAGACCCTAAGAAGTCAACACGCCTGAGTTTATCCTTGAAATCGCCACTAGGCACCCCCAAGCCTGGGGAGCCCTTCGGAAGATTCAAGTTGATTTGGATAGAGATTCCGGCTATTACTGCTAGCGGGACTTGAAAAATGAACACCCATCTCCAACCAAAATAGTCAGACACAAGACCTCCAATCACGCCACCTGAAGCGGCACCGAGGCCGAAGAAGATGTTTGCTAATCCTTGGTAAAGACCTCGATCTCTCAATGGAATAAGATCGGACATTGTGATTGTTCCCAAGGTAGTGAGGCCTGAGCCACCACAGCCAGTTACAAATCGCCCGAAAACGAGAAGCCAAAGATTATCAGTCACACAGATACAACACCCGATTGCAAATAAAGCACAGCACAAAATGAGAAGACTTTTGCGGCCGAAGAGGTCCAGTAGTTTACCTAACAAAGGCTGGAGAGCAGAACATGAAAGTAAATAAGCTGTTGCAATCCAACCAATATTTTGCACCGCGTCGAGCTCTGAAGCAATCACCGTTAGAAGAGTTGTGACGACGGTTGTGTCCAATGCTGCTAAAAATGAGGCGAGATATAAGCAGGTGATAACTGCAATAAGCTGCGAGTTGGGAAGAGCGTACTTTGAATTGGCATCCAAAGAGTCATTAGCCGCTCCGTAGTCCTCGTCATTTTGATGAGTAACTAATCCATCCTCATTAGCAACTTCATTGACTAAAATTCCGGCTGATCCTGTGGAGACGTCATTTATCACATTGTGTGAAAGTAAATGTTCATGAGACCCGGTTCTTTTCATCTGTAGTGAACTTTCCAAGATAAGCTCGGGATTTAAATTAGTTCGCAACTGCGCGGAATTGATGATGATTAGGATCCGCGATTAGAGCCACAATTACTGCAGTTCAAGGAACTAAGTTTGATGCGGAATTGAGTAGATTTTCAAGCGCTCTTTGAGCGGCCTTGAGTTTTTCTTTTAGGAATCTTGATAATCTCTTGACGCTTCAAGATTATAAAGTAGGCCTTCGGTAACAATTTCTTTGTCATCTAGTCGTCATACCCAGAGGACTCATTACAGTTGAACAAATTATCTTTCTCAGATTGGAGAGGGGTTTACTTTAATCTCACCTTAACGACAGCTCTTGAAATGAAGAGATAATTCACGATACTCTTTATATTTTTCGTTTTCCATTCAATAGTATTTTGCTGTTGTAGAAACTGTCGTTAACCTTGTTCTCTTTATAGAATACTTAGCAGATGAAGAACAAAAAATGAGGTAAGTCAGAAGGACGCTTCCAACAAAAAAGATGTGTTGAATCTGACATTACCCAATACACACCTTTGATATGACCTTGTTAGTTCGTCAGAATAACCCTTCAACTGTAACAACGCGTTAGAGCTAAGGTTGAGCCTCAAGTATAATATTACCACTATAATGATACTTCATTTGCCGCTAGTAAGCTTACCTACAGAACCTTCATCGTATCAAGACCTACACAGTTATTTTTTTTTTTTTTTTTTCACGATTACCAAGTATCTCAATATTGATTCCTGCACAAACTTCAGATTTAGACAGATATAACCGCGTAGACACTACGTGGTCGTGTGTGGACCAAATAATCCTCTAATACGTTATCCCTTTAAAAATTTTAATGTAAGGTCGCGTGGTCTAGTTGGTTACGACATCTGCTTCACACGCAGAAGGTCCCCAGTTCGAGCCTGGGCGTGATCATTTTTTTTTTATCTAGTTTAGCAGAAAAATTGCATACTTAGTCTCATGTATAGCCGAAAGCTTCATATGACTTTCATCTGATGTATACCATGCCCAGCCAAAGAGTGCTTCAATGATCTGTTATCAAAAAAATAAGTCATTATGATGCTTGTTGTCAGCTATGCCATCAATTATTTGGTACGTTCTAGAAAGGATGAAGTAAATTGTTACGTGCCGCTTTACAGCGGCCCAAGGACCGATTCGCTCTCTGAAAAGTTTTTTCCGACTACATGGAAGCGTGAAGTCTTTCAGCCGTTCATTTGAGAAATTGCTAATCAATAGCGCTGCTTACTTCGTCCAATGGTACTCACAAAAGACTGGTGAGGCCACCAGCATTTCTTGTTAGTTGACTTGTTTGAAAAAGAAAAAAAGTACCGCCGCTTTTTGTGGAAACTGTAAGGTTTTGCTGGGGAAAATTCAGACTACAGCCTGCAATTTTAATCCTCTAATGGATAAGCGTCAATGAATCTAACTCTTCAACTTGAGATGTTTCCCTTTTAAGTTCATCCTTTATATTTTCATCACTTCCCCCTCCCTTCTTTGAAACGAAGCTGTACTCGTTAAAGGCTACTAGACCTTAAACCCAGATCAATGTCGCTAGGGTCCATGATCTGAAGTACATCACCACAAGCGACGAGTTATGCAATTCTGCAAATCTGCTAGGTTAGATATAAAGCGACTCAAGTTCAAAGCGTTGTCCCAACAAGACGTGACTTGTGTCCCTATGGTTCGATCGAGTGGGGACGTACAGAAACACTTGTATAAAGGTCCATGCAAATCTTACATTTGTTTCCTTGCATGAGTAAATCTACAATCTCAAGCACGAAGGTCAGCAACAGAGGGCTAATGTTGAAAATGTAATACGGATATACTTATTAAGCCAATATTATTATGTAAAAAGGGGTTCTTTTTGTTGATTTGTGTTATACATTTTCAGCTGACACAGTTTTTTCCTAGACCCCTCTCTCAAATGCTACACAACAGAAGACTGCACTGTGGAGCGAAAGGGCTTCCAACTATGCGAAAAATTTAAGCCATGCCCTTTGATCAACGCATGGAAGTCTCGCAAATGAATTTTAACATCGATGGCTCAGTCTTCAAAGCTGTCCATGTTGTTCAAATGCAATATGCATCGACCCAAGTGCCTAATAGCATTCTTCTCACTGTAGCCTCTGTCAGATCAATCTGCTAATCCATTTTTTTGACATATCTATCTCGATCTTAGAATGTGAGATCGAAAATTGTGTTGAGGGGTCTTCGTCGAAGAAATTGCCCGAATAATTTCGAGTGTTCGGCCAATTGCCATTGTTGGAGAACGCTCGTATTAATTTTTATGTTTTATTTTGAGTTTCCCCGGAAAGCTTCGCACATGAAGGTATCAATTTATTCGAATTGCATATGATACTGACAGCTTTTTCCAAGTACGACAAACAAATGAGTTCCATTTGGCTACCCCAAAAATCCTCAAATCCTCCGAGTCCTTATCTTTGGGAAGTCATTATTCTTAGCAACTCGAGTATAGGTCGGGGAATGATTGAACGGTCAAGCAGTTTTGTGTAAAGTTCTGCATATATACAAAGTGGAGTTGGAGAACTCCTTCGCCATATGAATGCTTAAAATTCCCTCATATCGGCAAACAGTTTGGCCTGAATTTCAAATTCCCATTGATCATCATGGACACTTTGGAGATTCATTCCAAAGACTTTCTTGTCAAATGGATCCACGCTGTCGACAATTCTTCTATAGTGTGGCAAGTTAAACCTTTGAAGAAGTCGATTAATTTCTCCATCTACAAGCGAGCAACCATCAGCGAGAACGACTCACTGAATGAAAACGGCGCAACTCATGACGATCTCGATGATTACCAAGTCCAGGAAAGCACGGCTCACTCCAATGGTCCATTGAATGAGCAAGCGTCGGACGTGTCCCGCTTGAGATCAGGTTCTGTTGCCTCGGTGAACCAAATCACACAACTGAACTCGCTCAGAAATAAATCAAGATCTACGACCTTCTCCAACAGCTTGAATGGCTCCAATTTGGTTCTTGTGAAGGACTATTACAAACTTGTCCCTGGTGAGCTTGTAAGAGGGCACTTCAATGTCGAAAAGGAGGGAATGTATGCTTTCATCTTTGACAATTCTTTCTCAAAGGCTGTCAGCAAGAAAGTTTTGTTCAGTGCCAAACTTGTCAGCAATGTCGACACGTCGTCAATCCCAGTTTCTAACGAAGGTGACCCATTGAAAGAGCCACTGGGGGGGACGGGGGATACCTCCGGTGGGAATCGCCGCTTGCAACTGCTGGACGGTGAAGTCATGATGACTACATTTCTCAAAAGGAGAAGGAAAAAGCTTCAGGGTTTCACCAAGAGGACCTTTGTGTTAGATCTCAAGTACAGCACATTATCGTACTTTAAACTCAACGACAATAAATTGAGAGGCCAGATGCCAATCATCCACTCTATTGTCAGTGCAAATGCGAAAACCAGGGAAATTTTTATTGATTCTGGTATGGAAGTCTGGGATCTCAAGGCACTCAACCAAGAGGACTTTGAGGCTTGGGTGGATGCTTTTGATAAGGTAAAGAAAGGCTCCTACGAGGGTTCATCAGATAAGTCGGCATCCTTTAAACCTATTGACGGTGCTACAACCGCCGGTATCCCACAACTCAGTGAAATTAACCAGCAATTGACAAACTTGTTGAAGGGAAGTCATAATATGAGCCGTGATCAGCTAGAATTTAGGTTGCAAGAAATCTCAACTAGTTTACAATATTTGACTACGTCAAAGAGTCAGATTGACGGCGAATTGACCCCAGTTCTTTCGAACTCTGAATTCTTTGATGCCGAAGAAACATTGGAAACATCATCTCGAGGTGTGGTTTTGATGGATGGTGTAGATCGCAGGCAACAATCGGAGGATGATGATGAGGAAGAGCATGAGGAGTCCGATCTGTCTTCAGATTCGGATTCAGAGGATCTTCCCGCTCCCTCTGTATCTAAAGCTGATACTACTCCACCTCATGAGGGCGAGGACATGGACGGCTCTCTTTACCCGTTGCCTTTAGATCCAATCACCAGAGATCCAGACATTCCAGTTTGCGATCATGAGCCACCTAACTTACTTTCGTTTGTCAGAAAAAATGTTGGAAAAGACCTCTCTTCCATTTCGATGCCTGTGAGTATGAATGAGCCCATCAATATACTTCAGAAGTATGCTGAGCAATTGGAATACTCTGAGATGATCGACAATGCACTTGATGGAACCTATCCCGAGGACTCTGGTGAGCTCATCCTTAGAATTGCAGCCTTTGCCGTGAGCAATTTGTCTTCGTTTCGGAAAAAGGTCAGAAGCACTCGGAAACCCTTCAATCCACTTTTGGGAGAAACTTTTGAATTGGTGAGAGAGGACAAAGGCTTCAGACTCATCAGTGAAAAAGTCTCACACAAGCCTCCAGTTTTTGCAGTGTTTGCGGAGTCAGATCAGTGGACATTTGGTTTCTCTGCTTCGCCATCTCAGAAATTTTGGGGTAAGACGTATGAAGTGAGTACCAAGGGTACAATGAAACTTTCTATCAAGTCTACAGGTGAAGTTTTCACCTGGTCGCAACCCACCAGTCTTTTGAAGAATATCATCGCTGGGGAAAAATACACGGAGCCATCTCTGTCGATCGTTATCAAATCCAGCTCTGGTCAGAAAGCAGTGGTTGATTTCACGAAGGGTGGCATGTTCAGTGGTCGGTCTGAGGATCTCACAATCAAGGCTTACAACTCTGCCAAGAAGCAGTTGCCATATACCGTTGTTGGAAAATGGACAGAGAGCATGGTTCTCAAAACGAACAACACGGAGAAAGAGATTTGGACTGCTGGGAATCTTCTTCCACAATGTGAGAAGAAATTCGGTTTCACAGAGTTTGCGGGTACTTTGAACAAAATAACGTCCATCGAGAACAACAACCTTCCTCCATGCGACTCGAGGTTGAGACCAGATATGAGGGCTTATGAGGTGGGCGATGTCTCGAAAGCCGAAGAACTAAAGATTCAATTAGAAGAAGACCAAAGGTCGCGCCGTGCAGACTTGGAGCTGGCTGGCAAGACCCATAAGCCTTTGTTTTTCAAGCATGTCGGAGACACTTCCCAAGCAGATACTGGAGAATGGATTTACGATGCGGGCGTCAACAGCTATTGGAATAGGAGATCAAAACAGAACTGGAGTGGTGTCCAGCTGTTGTGGTAAGCTGCAAGAAAAAATTCTTTTTCTTGCCAACCTTGAATTTGTTTTTATTAAAGAGTTTGTCATTAAGTCGTACTATCGTCATCAGGTCGTACTATTGTCATTAGAGTTTGAGATTAAGCCGCTCCTCCGAGCTTGAGCGGGACAGCACATCGATGTAGGATTCGTCGCTTTCTGAAAAGTGTATCTGAGGCCGCCGCTGAAAAAGGAGAAATTGAACCTGTTTCCTGAGGCTGTTCACAAGCCCTCTCTGTAGATTCAATTCGTCTTTGATGACGAAATTTTCGTTCACAAGCGAATTCACTAGATTTTCCCTCTCGGTGACGGCATTTCGCTCCCTCTCAACGAAGGGAACAAGCTTTTCCTCAACTTCCAACTTGTGACGCTCGAACTCACAACGAAGCCTGAGATAAGCCTCCTTTCCGTCGTCTCCTATAGAGCCACCGATCTCTTCAATCGGTTCACAATAACCGAGATTAGTGACTCGGCCCAGCATGACAGAGTCAAGTACTTTATTTATCGAATCCTTTAAGTACCTATTATCTGAAGATAGCAGCTTGATCTTCTCTTCGAGCATTTCAAAATGCGGTAAGATTTGGAAAAGCGAACAATTACCCTTGGCTGTATGATTCTCCAAGGAGGGCTGATTATGGCCGATCCAGGTACATCCGATTTCTCTAGCCGGGCAAACGAGTACACCTGTTTTCGAACAATTATCCTTGTGCTTGTTTAAAAGTTTCTGCGGTATCAAGTCATTATCGCATAAATCACAAGTCGTGAAATTGGCTTCACATTCGTTCTCAAGATGATCCGACTCCGTCACTCTGTTAATCGATGTAGAGCATTTTGAACAAGGGAACATTTCATGGACACAGGCATCTGTATTTATAGTGAATCTCCTTTCGACTATTTTCGAGCATCTTGTTCCTTCATCCTCGCATTCTCTCTTATTCAGTTTAAGCGATGACGCAGAAGTAAGGTTCATTATCCCATTGCAAACAACACCGGTAAACCCACAATCATGAATAACGTGTGACTCTAACTCCCACCTTCTCCCTTTCCATTCACATCCTCGATCCTGATTGAGGCATAGAACCATGAGCTCGTCCACCATGTTGGTGATAATCAAAGGAGTGGGAAAAACGTCATGGGAATTCGATTTATCTAGAGGTGTTCTGTCAAGTGGACAAAAACCTTCGTTTTGCGATGGGGAATTTGACATATTCAAACATTCTTCAATACATTCCTGGCAAAATGTGTGGCCACATATCGTCGTCATGGGTTTAATAAACGGCTGCTTGCAAATAGGACAATGCAAATGGTCAGTACAATCCACATAGCGTACGCTTCGCAAATCTGGTTTGGCTGAATCGTTTACCATATCGAAGAGAATATTCATCTTCGAAGGCACTGACATCTCTTGAATGCGTTGAGGATAGTCCGGTTCACCAGTTCGATCAAAATGCAGTCCACTTTAATGCTCCACCGCGGTACGTTTTTACCAAGTTAGTGGTAAACGGAGCCAGTATTCATAACTTACTTGAACCCTCGATCTACAATAGACGACAAGAAAACTCTACAGCGACAAGATGTCGTAAACTTGTCATGATCTCACAGTAGAGAGTGGAGAAAGAATATGCGCATTGGAACCTGGATTATAACAGCAGTTCCTTGTGTTGGTCTTTGATCTGATATTGCAAACTTTAGGTTTGTACGACAAAAAATTACTGCCCTATTTTGTCTGTCTTGTCGTAATAAAGGTTTCCTGGTATATGAGGCATGTGGCGCGAAAGATCAACTTCAATCAAAAGAATCACGACCAATGCTGAAACGACCCCACGATCGGGCATTTTCCGAATCACCACCTGAGGGCCATTCCATCAACCTTCGGCATCGGCAGGCCACCTCGGATGATATTTCAATCTCGCTAGTTAGGATGATCATCACAAGGGAATCACGGCTTCTTAAAACTCGGAAAGATCATATCAGCACCATACTCAAGGAGCACGGCTTAAAGTCTGGTACTAAATTGTCCGAATCGAGGACTGATGCTGATTTGCGAGATATTTTTGGACTCCTGGTTCAATTTGAAAAGACAAATATGGAAGCCAACTCCAACCTAAATGATGAATCGCGGAATTTGGTAAAGGAACTTTTACAACCAGGGAATGATAAAGATCTAACTGTAAGGAACCAGCTGCTGCCAACATTCTTTCTCCCCTCCGACTTGGCACCGGACGGCTCTCTTGATAATCTTCTGCTATTATCTGGGGGGCTTCTTTTGTTGATTGTTTGCATAATCGTAGTTAGTGAGGACAATATTCCAGAAACTTCATTATTAAAAGAGCTCTCCAAATTTGGTCTACCTCAAAATCAAAATTTACTCGTTCCAAGTCTCAACTGCGATATACTTACTATACTTCAAGAACTTGTTAAGAAAGAGTATCTACGGAAAACTGCTCTGGAGAACCAGGATCATCACGCTAAAGAAACCTATTATGGCATTGGATCGAGGACAGCCCGGACTTTTGAAATGCAGGAGCTAAAGAATGTTTTGGGCACAATACTAGGGAGTCATGATAAATGGTCCTCTAAAATAGACGTTTGTTTGGCTCGTTGCTTCCCTACAGGCTGAGGACGTCATTATATAACGAACTACATTTTGGCCTCTGAATTCGTGGAAAAAAAAAAAGTAAAACCAGTACGAATATACCAAATTTTTCTAGAAAATTATTGTAGCTCTTCCCGCCTTTTTCAAAAGGTTATTTTGGCTCTTCCCGCAATTATTCTGTTCGATATGCGAGCAGACACTCAAATCCAGTGCGATACGGACTTGCCAGGAGAATACATGTGAGATTAAACGAGGCGGCGCTCACCGGACGCGACAAAAAATCATGTGCTATAAAGGTGTCCATTTTCGTCTTCCCCCACCATTTTATTCGGATACACACCACTGTCTTTTGAAGAATTTAGATTAGTTTTCAAACTCTTGAGACGTCATGGCTTTGGATACATTGGATTTCGCTGTAATAGCAGGTTTGGCTTTGGCAGTAGCCTTTTATTTCGGAAAGGACTTCATCTTCGGGTCTGATAATGCCACATCAGCTGGCTTTGTCGCTGGTGGCGATGAAAATGATCGTGATTTGGGAGCAACATTGAAGAAGAATAAGAAGAATGCAGTTGTATTTTTCGGCTCGCAAACTGGTACTGCTGAAGACTATGCTACCAAGTTAGCCAAGGAATTACATTCGAAGTTCGGTTTGTCGGTCCTAATTGCCGATATGGCCGATTATGACTACGAGAATTTTCAGGATTTGAATCCAGATTATCTCTACTTTTTCCTTGTTGCAACTTACGGCGAAGGAGAGCCAACAGACAATGCTGTTGAATTTTTTAACTGGTTGGATGGTGATGCTGATCAGATCTCCAATGTCAAGTATACTGTCTTTGGCTTGGGTAATTCCACTTATGAGTTCTACAATGCCATGGGAGCGAAATTGAATGAGCGTTTCGAGGCATTGGGCGCTGAGAGAATCTCGCCATATGGACAAGGCGATGACGGAGTTGGAACCATGGACGAGGACTTTTTGTCCTGGAAGGAAGAATGCTTTGATTCTCTCAAAAACAATTTGGATTTGGAAGAGCGGGAAGTGGAGTACGAGCCTTCTTTTAAATTGATTGAGGAAGACATTCTGGCAACTTCAGAGGGTGTCTCAAATGGTGAGCCAAATAAGGCCTATGTCGACATGAAAAAAGATTTGACTAAGGGTCCATTCGACCACACACATCCCTACTTGGCTCCAATCAAAGAGACGCGCGAGTTGTTCCTGTCCCAGGATCGAGCATGTGTTCATGCCGAGTTCGACATCTCTGACTCAAATCTTAGATACTCAACCGGAGACCATTTGGCAATCTGGCCATCCAACTCCAATGAGAATGTCTTACGCTTCCTCGATTGCTTTGGATATGTCAAGCGCAAAGATGAAGTCTTTTCACTTAAAGCTCTTGACTCCACAGTTCTGATACCATTCCCTGTGCCTATTACGTATGAAGCAGCAGTTAGGCATCATATGGAAATAACAGGCCCAATTTCTAGACAAGCGTTGGCATCCATCGCTCCCTTCGCTCCAAACGAGGAAACCAAAAAGGAAGCTTTGAGATTGGGTTCTGACAAAGCTTTGTTTGCGCAGGAGATCCATGCAAACTACTTGAATCTTTCTGACGCTCTTTTGAAAATCTCAGGTGGTGTTAAATGGGAGACTGTTCCGTTCGTTTTCTTGATTGAGCTCATGCCAAGTTTGCAACCTCGATACTACTCCATCTCTTCCTCCTCGCTTTCTGAGAAAACATCCATTCATGTAACGGCAGTTGTGGAGATAGAGAAACACGGTGATCACACTGTCAGTGGTGTGGCCACTAATTTGCTCAAGGATGTTGAGGTTCATCAAAATGGAACTAAATTTGTCCACAACATCAACTACGATTTGAACGGGCCTCAAAGCAAGTTCAAGGGGTTCAAGTTACCAGTGCATGTGAGGAGATCAACTTTCAAACTACCCTCCAACCCGGCCACTCCAGTCATTTTGGTAGGCCCAGGTACAGGAGTTGCCCCCATGCGTGGCTTTGTAAGGGAACGTGCCAAACTTCAGAAGCAAGATGCCAATGTTACTATTGGAAAAACTCTCTTGTTCTACGGTTGCAGAACTCTGGATGAAGATTTCCTTTACAAAGAAGAATGGCCCGAATACGCGAAACAATTGGGAGACCTGTTCGAGATGGATGTAGCCTTCTCGAGGGAGCTGACAAACAAAGTTTACGTCCAAGATAAAATCTTGGCAAGGGGTCAGATCATAGACGAGCTTTTGAAGACTGGGGCCTACATATATGTATGTGGAGATGCCTCTAAAATGGCTAGAGATGTACAATCAACTTTTGTCAAGATAATCTCCGAACAAAGAGGTCTTTCCGAGGAGAAAGCTGCAGAATTGGTGAGATCTCTCAAGGTGCAGAACCGCTACCAGGAGGATGTCTGGTAATAGAATTGACTTTGTTGACTTTTGAATTTTCGTCATACAAGTGTCACATAATAGATGAGCCTCGACCTTTGTTTCTACTTATAATCTATCTTTAATTGTGTTCGAGTTCCCTCTCTTCCAGGAGAGTTGCACGGGGGCCAGTTCAGGGTACTGTCGTTTTGTAGTGCCTTGACTTGAAGTTGTACCTCTTGCCAATAATTCAAGCGAAGGGGCGATTTTGGATCTAAATCGAACACAGTAGGTGTGACACTGGTCTCGAGATTAGCTGATACTTCCAATCTAAGAAATAACCCAACATCTCTAAGGGACATCCCCCGCAAGATTTCATCCAGCAAGTCGTCCTCAGTCTGTATAGTTGAAAGGTCTGGAACGTCGTATTTCATCTGCAAATTTTGTAGATGCTGAAAGATATTGTTATTGGTGTTCAAATATTTAGCAAGTATTCTTTCCATAGAGATACCGAATTGTTCGAATTTTTCCTTTACCAGTTCAGGAATGGGTGCCATCAAGTCAGATACTCCCTTCGAAATTCTTGACTTAATGACTAGGTCAAGAGGACAAAAGTGACGCTTCTCGTTGCGACTGTGAGCAAGACAGCAATTACGGCAATAAATTGATTGGCTTAGAGTCAACCACTTTGGCTTCAATTCCAAAATAACGATTTTACTTGCGTGCAGAGCATCTAATTGCTCAATGTGTAGCTTGCCATGTTTCGAGAGCTCAATACTCAAAGTGCAGCTGCTTATCAAATTCTTCACAACAAGTGCCGTGTAATCATCCACAATATCAAATGCACTTTTGAGATGGGTGAAGAGCTCACTGTCCAAATCGAATACTTGATATTCTATTAGACATTCCCCAAGTTCATCTCTGAATTCCTCTGTAAATTTGAACACCTCCATATTTCGAATGAGTCGAGTATGACATTTCTGACGTCTCAAGCGCATAAGTTTGTCACTGAAGTACTCTCCACTGCCATGATATTGTAGAAGTAGATTAGCACCTCCTTTTGCGAAGAACTGCCAATCATGTGGCACTGAGCTGTGGTCCAAGACATTCTTCCGCCCAAGAGCTGTCATACTGTAACTATAATATAACCTGGCCCAGTAAATTTGACGAAATCGAGGGTACTTTTCAGAGTATCGCGTTTGAGGGCTAAATTCCAAAACCTATGGAGGCTATGAAAAGAAGGCCATTCGGCGTAATGGTGATTAGAGGAGGTATGTTCACGGTTCTTGTGAACATTACAGACATCATGAGAGACGTCTGAATGCCGGAGCGCGTTAAAACCGATTACGCAATTTGGACTTACCAGGACGCTTTCCGAACTTTCAAGATATACTTTGTATAGTCCATTCGTACCGTTCAACACAATGTCACTATCCCCATTCATCACGTACGTCGATGACGTAGTTTCATATACTGGATTTTCTCCGGTCCAGGCAACCAAGGTTACAGGATTTGGAAACCTCCAAACATCCGATCCAGACACCCTCAAGATATGGTAGTGGGCATTGGACTTTGTCGCTGAAACAATAAACGAGGTCCCCACCTCGGACGTTAGTTGATCGAAATTGAATTTGTTTATGGATTCCTGCCCCATCTTGAGATATTTGAAGTCCTCGTTGCAAGCAGTGATACATGCCTCCCGCACTTTCAAAACCGATCTTCTGGGCAAATCAACTTTGACAGATTGATTGTTGTTGTTGATCGGGTGTATTACCGATTTGGCAACAAAGGGACCTACGCCAGTAACTTTTGGTGAAGTCAAAATCTGGTAGGAGAGTTTTCGTGAAAACTGAAGCATATCTGGAGTTTTGTTAATCTCAAATCGTAGACTATTATGCCAAATTTGTGCGAAAATTGAGCGGACAGCGGATAATCCAAAAGTATACGTTTGTTACCTCCCAATCAAATTTTAAATCGTCAAAGACAAGTCTTTTATTTAAACATGTGAATGAAAGAGAAAAAGAGAAAAAGAGAAAACAAAAAAAAAAAAAAAAAAACTAAAGACCGAATCAAAATTGATCAGTTCTGTTGGTGTTCGCAGAATTCCATTCAGTCCATCAAAAGAAACCAGCTTTCTCCCCAGTTTTTCATCCAACTTTAGATGGTCTGTTGTCTCGAACGAGAGATCTTGTGTCAATCAATTCATCGACCAATCGACCAATCTTCTCAAACCTGAAATTGTTATGAACCGAAGACGATATTACGGAAGTGTGCGATTAATAGAAATTTTTGTAAGATTTGCTAACATGGATAGATGTGATACAATCAGATTGAGGCCAGCAGACAAAAAAAAAAAAAAAAAAAAAGCCCCATTACCTGTGACAATTCTAATATCAACCTAGCACAATTCCATTTATTCAAGCCCTTCGATGTATCTTGCTACGATCTCATCGCAGTCCGTGATAGTCTTTAAGCTTGCGCTCTCCAAAAATGTTTCATCGATACCTTGACCTATCCTCATTGCAGCCGAGAAGTATCTCCAAAATCGTGACCCAATTTTCAAATCATGGATCATCTGATCTGAGCTGACACTATTTGAGCTTGCTAGATTGATATTAAAGGTTGGATTCGACTGTTGCATGACGTTACTGACCAAATGATCGAATGATCTTTGCCTTCCTTCACTGTCTTCGCAAGCTTGCTCCAGTAGTTTGAAGCAGCCATCGAGATATATTTCACACATGACACCAAGAAGGGTATTGTTTGCGTCCTTGAAGAAGGGTAATTGATCAACAATAGAATACCACAGCCGTCTATTCTCAAATTGAAACTTCAATGTTTTGTGTCTGGTCAAAACATCTACCAAGCAAATCCTTATTGAGTCTCCAATAAGTTCTCTCACAAACAGATGATGGCTCCTGAAGCTCAATAAACTCCTTGAAATGGGCCCTTGATAATTTATAGGATTTATGCTCAATTTCTGTAACGAGAACACTCTTGAAATAATTGAAATGTGGAGTTTTTGCTCTTCACGCAACTGGGAAAAGGCTTGATCTCCAAACTTAAAGATATTAGCAACCCCTTGATACTTCAATTCCGTGGAAAAGAAATCGAAAATCTTGAGCTTGACCAATATTAATAAAACAAAAATCTCTTCAATGAAGTGGTCTTCCATTTCAGGATATTTCAGAATGAGCTCCTTGGATACTTCAATCAAAAAAGAAGCGAGGTTATGTCCCACTTCCCCCGAATTTAATAAGACGAGACCCCTGAGCACGGAAGTTGAGACTATATCGATGTTGTCGTCACGGTCTTCACCGTTCTTGGATTTCTCTTCGAGTAAAGGACACTTGCTCGAGAAAGTCTTAAGAGAGAATGATTTGGATTCTTTAGAAAGACTCCACGAGCTCAACCTAGCCGACATGGACATGCTCATTCTAGAATTAAGATCGAACATCTCTTCTGTAAACCACAAGCTGACAGGAATGCGTTTCACCTGGTAATACCTGGCCAAAAGCTGGGTGACTAAATTGAATTGTGCATCTAGCACTTGGGTTGCGAGTCTCGATGAAACGAGTTTTTTGTAATCCTCACAGCGTCCTCCCTCTAAAGGTGGACGTATGTCCAAATGATTGAGCGCAATTGCCTCCAAAACTTTAGACGGCATGAGACCAACAGACAAGTAATAATAAAGCTCTGATGGAAGTCGTTGAGAAACGACATCATGAACCTCTGATGGGATCTTGAGCCCAATTGGAAGCGCCGGGTCTTGTTCAGGGTCTTGCTCGTCCTTCACATCTGTTTGGAACACGGACAGCTCATCACTCAATCGGCCAGCCTCAATCTCAGAGATGTAAAGTTTGACTTCTCCGTCAAGATTCATCACAGGCATATATTTGATAGCGGCAAGTCCCTTGCAATAAAGGTCCATCAAATCATCATCGTTGAAAGCTGCAACATACGAGTAGAGGCTTGACTCATTTTGAAAAGTTTTGTACTGATACATGAGGTCCAACACATACTTAAAGTGAGTCATTTGTTGGAACTGAGAAGCAGGGTTATGCTTCGGCATCGGTGGCAAGGTTGAAAAAGTGACGGGCTGGGAGGAGCAACCAACAATAATGCTGATATCGATTAGCTGACTTTCAGTCAAGTTCAACTCGTTAAGAACTTTATGCTTGTCGACGAAGCGAAAATCTTTGGAAAGGAATTCCATACCCAATATGAACTTGTCAATCTGAGTGAGCAAAAGGTCTGTAGATCCATATATACAATCAATTATACCATTGTGAAACATGTAGGACAATTGATGGGATGGATCACTGGGGCACACAATGAAATCAATGTCATACTCGATGAAGTATTTGATAAGATCGTTGGTCATTGGGCGAGGTGAGATCAGGTCTGAATGGAGTCGGAACGACTCATTCAAATGAACGGAGGGGTTACTTGATGGGCTGGACCATTTAGTATGTAGCCTGGTCCATGTGATTTCTCTATGTTTTTCAGCTTCGGTGAGATCGTTGGTAGTAAGTGAATCGCTTTTCTGGATATGCAAGCCTGGAAAAACAAATAATGGTCTGATATTAAACTCCCGAAAAACAGCTAAGTCTGACTCAATGTAAGCTTTTAATGAGACGGGTATACCACCTATTCCCAGAAGTAATTGCTCCTTTTTGTATGTATATATCCGACCCAAGTAGTGCTCCACATCAATTCCAAGCGTTGCGTTTTGCAAGATCTCGACGGGGCTAACACTAACAAGCTTCCTTTCAAATAAGAATGATTCTAAAGAGTTAATTGGCATGGCTATGACTAGGGGAGATCTGACGCAGAGTCTCGCTTTATTGACGTGTTGATGCCAATCCATCGCACATGCAGGTCTATCATTTGTTGAATCTGCTCATTCACGTGACTGTAAGACACGTGAATGTCATTAACAATTGGAAGGACGATTAAGTCAGTGGAAGAGTCTCCCAGAGTAGACAGACTAGCAGGAGTATAGGTACACTGGACCATAGTTTAACGAAGGGAAATATAATAAGATATACACAGAAGAGTCACAGTAGTATAACACGTGACCTGTGGTATGTGGATTTCCTCTAAGGAAAGAAACACAAGGACGGACGAAGTCCACCTATTTATATTCAGAAGAATTAGGCTTCCCAAGTAAGTTTTCATAACCATGAAGATGGAGCAAAGCCGGGACTCGGATTCCCTAGCTCAGAACCCTAAGTGACAATATGCAATACGCAATTCTCACTTCAACACTCCCCTTGAAGGCTAGCTCTTCTGGGTACTCAATTTCATCCCTAAACCTTCTAGGTGTTTCTTGATAAGAACTTCACTCAATGCCTTAGTGAGAGGATCAGCATGGTTCAATGCGGACTTAATATACAGGACCTCCACAATCTTCGCGTGGACAGCCTGTCTCACATAGCTCAAATGCCTGTCAACCGTGCGGTTGTAATGCAGCGGGGAAATAGATCCAGTTCCTCGTATGACAGACAAGGCGGCACTGTTGTCATTCCATATAGTAATAGTCTCCTGTTGAAATTTCAACTCTTTAGTAAGTTCCTTAAGCCATTCAGCTTCAAAGACAGCTGAGTAAATAGCGGTGAGTTCAGCAACCTGAGTACTCGTTGCAACAGTAGTTTGTTTCTTTGATGACCATAAAATGGGGGCTCCATTGAAAAAGTAAACCCTGGCAGACTGAGCATTTGCTGTTCTCCAACTAGCATCAACATGGCAGTGAACTTGGGGTTGCGTTTTGAACTTGTAATGTAAACCGAGATTGATAGTTCCTTTGAGATACGCAAACACATTCATGGCAATTTTCATGTGTCTCTCTTTGGGGTTCTTCAGGTATTTGGCTAACAATGAAGTAACATAGGCAATGTCAGCACGCACGGTGTTGGAAGCGTGAACAAATGTACCTATCATTTGTCTGTATCGAGCTGGGTCTTTGGCATCTGGTTCATTCTCTAAATCGACAGAGTGACGGTCTTCAACAGTTGGAGCAAGAAACCTCTCCAGTTCTTGACTGAGCGGTAATCCTTTAGGTTTGATGCTGTTTAATCCAAACTTGTCAAGCATTTTCCCAATATAAGACTTGAGATTCATCACAATTCCAGTCAGCTCATAACAAAGATCAATGTTCAAGTACTTCTTAGCGATACCCATATCTTTCACTTTATACTTCTTGAAAATAGCAGCTTTCACATCCTTGATAGTCTTAGGATCCTCACTCAGAAGGAGGATGTCGTCCACATAGAGACCAAGAAGTGTAAGTTTACCATTCTTGTGAATGAAGTACAAGCAAGGTTCCAACTCACTTCTAGTGAAACCTAGTGTTTGGAGAAACTTGTTGATATTCTCGTTCCAGACAAGCGGTGCCTGTTTCAAACCATACACAGCTTTGTGCAATTTTAGAACGTGATTAGGAAAGCGAGGATCTTTGAAACCTTCTGGTTGTTCCATATAGATCTCTTCCTTAAGTTCTCCGTTGAGGAAAGCGGTCTTAACATCCATCTGATGAATGGATAACGTCTTAGCGGCAGCAATAGCGACAAACAAACGCACACTTGCGTATTTAATGACGGGAGCATAGGTCTCCTCAAAATCAATTCCTTGTATCTGTGTATACCCCATAGCAACAAGTCGTGCTTTAAATAATTCAAAATCCTTAATAGTGAAAACCCATCTGCATTTCACAGTTTTCATACCTGGTGTCCTTTCAACTAATGTAAATGTCCCGTTTTCTTTGAATGCTTTCATTTCTTCGCAACAAGCTGTGCGCCAATTGGCACGCTCCGCAGTTCTCATTGCTTGTTTGTAGTTGTAAGGGTAGGTAGTATCATTATCAGTTTCAGCAGCATGAAGAGTTTCTTCCGTGTCGATGACAACATTGTCTTGCAGAGTCTTCAATTTGCTATCCAATAGTTTCGAGTGGGTATTATCGATTAACCGATTACTGACGTTGCGAACTCTGAGACATCTCTGTAATGTGTCAGGTCGTAAATGATTCGAGTATTCTGGATCAGTCGCAACCACCAATCGCGTGATCTTCGAGAATTTGCGTTTCAGGTTAAGAATCGTCAGTGCCGGTGTTCCAGAAGAATTTGTGGATTCGAGTTCTTGAGATTCGGATGAAGTCTCGGATTGAGAATGAGAATCAGATTCATTCTCAGTGTCGGTATCATTTCTCCCCTTGATAATGGCCAGTTGATCAGAAGAGTCCGACAGGGGCGGAATTGTCGAGGGAGTAGACAGAGTTTTACCTCTGGGTTTGCCAGTATGCAAATCCTTGTAGTGACCAGCCATAAGACCTCTGGTGGTACCTCTGGTGGGATTGCGTCGAGATGGCGGCTCGGAGGGTTTGGTCGCAGCCGGAGGGGTGTCAGGCAAGGGTGTTGCATCCACCTTTTTCATATCGAAACCAAACTTAAAATCATCAGGTGCTAACACAGGAGCAAGTGCAGCAGTACTGGGTTCCGGCGATGAAGGCAGCCCGGTCGGCCCAGTAGTGGTCAGAGTAGTCTCCCCTTCATCCGTAGGTGTCTCCCCTTGCTGAGATGAACTCGGGGTCGAAGAAGGAGTCTCCAAACCAGTTTGGTGGGATGGCAACTTAGCATCCAAATCATATCCCAAAATTGGAGCGTCGGTAGGGGGGTCCGATGAGAGGTCACGACGCGGCTTCTTGTTCGTAAGTCTATCATACGGATAAGATTCATCAACATCAAGCTCTGATGATTCAGAGTCAGATGCAGCGTCTCGGAGATAAACGGCATCTTCTCGTAATTCAGCTTTGTCAAGAGTTTGTTCGGCATCCGACATCTCATCGTCCTCATTGTCTGTGTCAGATTCGGTTTCGCCTGGGATATACTCTTCATCTTCAGCATCATCAGTAGAGTTAGTTTGATGAATCGGTAAAAATTCTTGGTCTTGCGTCATAACATGGGTAACAGCTGATGGCAGATAATCACCAGTAGGCCCAGATTTCAGACCAATGAACTTTTCAATAACTTGAGCAAGTTCAACTTTATGCTTCTTGTGATTTGAACGTTTTATCAGAATAGGTGGTTGTGGAGACGTAAGCAATGATTTGAGTGAGTTAAATTCTTCACTTGTAACCGAGTCAGTGAGCGCTTTCCAATTCCATTGGAATTCTTCGCGTAGAGCAATCCGTACTCCTCTTTGTTCATAGCCGAGTAACATAACTTAACTCGTTCATCTGCACCAGTAAGGGGAATTAAGCCCTTAATATAATGGACAAGGCTGACATCAAATGATTCGACCCACTTCGTAAACTCATAGTACCAAGCGTCAAGGCTGCTAGGACCATCAAAAACTATGGGTATAGTAGACTTCGCTTCAAGGCGCATAACCTGTTGAATCTGCTCATTCACGTGACTGTAAGACACGTGAATGTCATTAACAATTGGAAGGACGATTAAGTCAGTGGAAGAGTCTCCCAGAGTAGACAGACTAGCAGGAGTATAGGTACACTGGACCATAGTTTAACGAAGGGAAATATAATAAGATATACACAGAAGAGTCACAGTAGTATAACACGTGACCTGTGGTATGTGGATTTCCTCTAAGGAAAGAAACACAAGGACGGACGAAGTCCACCTATTTATATTCAGAAGAATTAGGCTTCCCAAGTAAGTTTTCATAACCATGAAGATGGAGCAAAGCCGGGACTCGGATTCCCTAGCTCAGAACCCTAAGTGACAATATGCAATACGCAATTCTCACTTCAACATCATTCGTAACGCAAAAGGACATGGTTTGGTCATCTTTCTAGTACTTTCAAATTCAGGCAGAATTGTTACATCTTGGGACATGAGTAGAAGCTTCCAAGTTTTTAAGAAGCCTTGAACTGAAGCCGTATGAACCAAGAGAGCGAGATGTTTCCTTGTGACAGCTGATGATGAAGAGTATGAGGAGGGAGAATCGTCAACCGGTATTTGAGTGAATCTTGGGTTAATTGAGCTCAGTCTGGTGCTAAAATTCAACACAACAGAGCTTCGGCGGGAATCAAATTTCTGCTACGACGACATCATTTTGAAGAAATATTTAACTTGACTTTTTTTGGCCCGAGATCTGAGCAAAAAATCAATACTCCTCGAGGATAGTTTTTCCATCGAATTGTTTTGCATGATCAAGTACCTTTTCTCACTAGGAAAGATTGGATCGTTAGTAGATTGGGGTCCGAAAGACGATAAGATCTAAACTTTCGAGAAATGCTCAGCTAGAGCTCATTGAGAATCCAATTCAAGATTAGGGGACAGAAGGCCGGTACCTGCTGACATTGCAGTAAAACGTCTTGACTTGACGTTCATTTTTAGAAATGGACGCGTTGTACTGATCTTATGGCGATATATCTATTTGATCATGGGTCTACGTTTCCATGCATAAGCGCAAGTCACAAGTTGATCCAGTGTAATAAGCTACCCTACAATTCGGAGGATGCTATTCAGCTCCACTACCACGGGCGGGAAAAAATTACTGGTGGCATGAGCAAGGATTTCTGGGGCCAATGCATTTGAACTTAATGTTAACTACTGTAGGCACTACATTCTCTTTATTTAAGACGTCTTTATTGGTTCGTCAAGATCGTGTAATACAAGAACTGGGTCTAACAAGAGCGTTCTCGTACTTCAAGACAAACCACATACCCTCCTTCTGCCTCAACAAGACAGGAATCTTTATGCCCACCCAGTATCAAGTAACATTCTTACTATGTAATTTCGGTGCATAGTTTTGAACGCTGCGACACCGATCCCAAAGTGAATTGCATTGGATGTCTTCAACAAGAAATAAAAAAAAACCAGAATTTTAGAAGACTTCCGGACAGTTTGATTGAAAGACAAGCTGCGCTTCTCTGAACCACTTTTGTGTAGTGAAAGAAGTTGAAGGCTACTATAAAAATCTGTAATTACATGAAGCCGTTGGAGAGAAAATTTTATATTCTCGCATCCTCCTAAAATTCCCACCCTTCGGCCCTAGGGCGCACAAGGTACAATAAGAAACGACTAAACGTGTCATCAAACCGGATAAGCGGTACACACCCATGAATGTAATATTTTCATTACCCATTCCTGTCAATCGCCAAACAAAACTAGGAGACAAATGGAGTACAAGGCGCTCGAATTAGAGAAGTAACTCAGTTTGATCGCGGGTTTCACCGTATATTGCATGTAGAAAAACAGCAAAACAAAACTGTAAGCATCACCACAGCCTGCTGATGGCTTCATTATTACAAGAATTGAGTTGGATTTAAATGGAGTGCAGACGAGCCAAGGTAAATGATACTGACCCGGGTTAGAGTAAAATACAGATCACAAGGATGGAGTGATCGGTGATTTTATCACAGTCCTCCATCTACGAGTGCATTGATTATGAGTTTTGTTCAGGTTCTGACATGAGTAATTTTCTTCATTCGGTATTCCTATAATGACAGATGGGTTGCGCGAAATAAAGAGAGCGCCACTTTATCAGCGGAAGCGTGGTTGCCCAGGGTGAGAGGTTGTACATGAAAACGTAGCGGTTGCGATCAATTGACTATGACGGGAGCTTAGTTATTTAGTTTCATACTGAAAGAAAATTATATAAAAATGTTTTGATCTTGTGTAATAGTGAGAGGTAAATTATAGGTCTTATTTTTGACGAATAAATTTGTCACTCATTGCTGTTACCAATGGAGGCAATTCTCTCTTTGCTTTTGGTGTTGTTGCAACTTTTTGGAATTGCGTTGTTGTTTTCTACCATTGGTGAAGTTCTATTTAGTTACTCGAGTATGATTATTAATGTGATCAGAATGCTAGTCAACATTTTTATCGCAGTACCATTTGTTAATTGATTCTGATGGACATTCTGCTAGACAATCAGCGAGGCGTAGCTATGACTGAACTTGTTCAGCTGTATGTTTTTGAGTTCTTTTGGTTAAATGCGAGGATAAGAGTGAAGTTTTGATGACGACTTCTTATGGAGACTCATTGTAATTCTCATTGATTCTGATGTAGTTATTCGCGTAGAGTCTTGTGTCAGCGATGATTTAAGTCAGTACTTATTGTGAACCTTCTGGTACCAATTGGCTTTGAATTCAGTTAATGAATAGGCTTGTGTGTTGAAGCTTTTTGACATATTGTTGCGGCGGTTCTTATCGTTATGAAACACGTAGGATGTTTTGTATTGTCGAATATTTGCCGTTAAAATTTTTAACTAAAGAAAGTCACAGGTCTCGTAAAGGAGATTCTTTCTAATATATGTCGCCTTGCTATCATTTGAAACATAACTTAATTAGAATTTACAATCTGCCTGTGGCTATGACGGGATGGCAGATCACATCATCCGTTGTAATTGGGTGAATTGTGTTTGCTTATGCATTTGTGCGGATGCCATTAGAGTAATGTGTTGTAGAGTATGTCTACCTGAAGGTCGTGTTAAATCTATAGACTCGTGTAACATTCAAATGGAATCAGGAGGGGCATATCCGTTGTTCGTTTATTAGTCGTTTAAAATTGAAGGCACGCCAGAAGTCACGAGTTACTAAATAGATTATTTGCACAAATCGTTAGGTCTATTTTTAATTAGGCAGTGTATAAGTTTAGCAAGCGGTCCCATTGACCCTTTTTGTGTAGCATGGCAAGAACAAGTACAACAGGTAGTTGCCAGACTGAACACCAAAACAATTTCCGAGCAGCAGTATTGGCAGCTTCGATAGCCTGCGTCGAAATTTTGGCATGTAATTTATGATTTATATTTTGTTGCTTCCAGAACCGAAATGCCAAAATTGTAAGCCACGCATTTGCAATCGAGGAATCTAGCGAAAAAACCCAATCAGTCACACCAAAATAGCTCAACCCGAAACAAATGGGAAACATAAGTAATGAATATCGTAAAGCTACCCTCGCATTTAGTCTTGGGTTTTCCGCTGCCGTCATGATGTATCCTGCTTGTTTGTATTGAGCAGCGATGTTGTGAGAAAGAGCATTGAAATGTGGGAATTGCCATGCATAAAGCAAGGAGGCGAGACACCATGCTCCAGGGTGTAGTAGGGATGACGATGCTGCCCAGCCCATTAACGGAGGAATTGCTCCAACGATAGCACCAACCCACGTATTCAAGATGGATTTACGCTTGAGCGATGTATAACACCATCCATATAGAACAATGTTGGAGAGTCCCAAGGCTGCTACCACTGGATTAACACCAAAGTACAAGATCGCAGATCCAATGGAGCCCGTCATAGCAGCAAACCTGAATGCTTGTTGCGGGGAAATGATACCTTTAACAACAGGTCTTGAGGAAGTCCTGATCATCCTCCTGTCAAACTCAGGTTCTCGACCCATGTTTATTGCATTAGCCGAGCCTGAACATAGCGCAGTCCCTACTGTTAAAAGAGCTAGTTCTGAAATGCTAGCTGTATTGGGGGATATTGCATATGAACAAATAGAACTTAACGTGACAAGAACTGTTAAGTTTGGTTTCGTTAGCTTGATGTATTGCAGGAGCAACTTGTTGTTTGTCGAATTTCGAGCTCTCTTGGATTTTGCAGTTGGTGCAACTTGAAACGGGAGTTCTTGAGGTGTCTTACATTCAAGCTTCGACAGAGTTTTTGCAAAATGATGATTCTGCGACAGTCTCTCTAGTAAGCCCTTCGTCTGTAAAGATTGTTGGTTTGGTTTAAATGGACGCAGCTGAAACACATTCTGGAGAAAATGATTGGAGAAGAGCTCGTCGAAGCATTTCAGTAAGCGAGGATTCAGAACAAAGTACTCTATTCGTGAGGCTCGTCCCAGTAGCCAGACTGATGAACTTCTGACTAGCATATTGACCACTTGTGCGTTACGACTGCTCTTCGATAGATTATTGTGAGATTTGTGTGCGCACTACCATATATTCGTCCTACGAAGATGCTTATGGGATATATATTCTTATCCGGCCTTTATTTAGAATCTTTGTCAATTTTCCTTGTTTGACTTGTTAACTAACTTATTCTCGATCAAATCGTGAAATGCAATAATTGACCTTACCAAGGTACTCACGTACACCATCATCATTTGATCATTTGTCTTGACCATGAACGCGGCCGTTAATGGGTCAGAATTTTCCTCTCTGGCATCGGTGCTAGAGATCAATGGATTGGATTGCACGCTTTCGTCGTTTAAAATTTGAGGCAAAAGGTTGAAAACGTTTTGCATTTTTCCCAATATAGAGTGATTAATTGGCATTGCACCACTGTAGACTTTCTCGAGGTAGCTTGAAATCTCGCGTAGCTTGTGATGCAAGCCAAGGAGGGATTTGTATGTCTCCGTTGCCTTGAGTGTTAAATTTCCGGCCGCCTGATCACGAATGTCACGAAGAAGATGTTCAACGCCAATTTCTTCAGCTTCTTCAGCTTCAATAAGGGAAGGCACATGGACAAAGGTTCTCTCCGCTTTAGACCCGTCATGCTTTATGTCATCTACTGCAAAGTATGCGTCGGTAGGAATTCCCACTGAACGTGGCTGGACATCAACAATTACTAGCAAGGGATTCGAGGTATATCTTTTAAATACGTCATTGATTTTCAAATCAGATGCACGCAATTTCGGACCCGAATGATACCATCCAATGAGTTTTTCCTTAGCGTTGATTTTCTTGAACATCTCACCCATAGATTCAATGAAGTTGTGGTCTAGGAACCAAACTGATGAGTTCTTCTCATCCTCCTCAAACGGTATTGCGTAAGAGTTGGTGACATTTATGGTGTCTTTAGACTGGTGCCCCAAAAGGACACCCACCACCCTCTTTTTCGAATCTTTTGCCACTCGATCGTAATGGTCAGCAACAGACAAAAGCACGAGAGGTGATACAGTTACACACTTATTCATGGTCAGCAATTCCAGATTTGTGGAGGGCATTTCGAATGTATGTAGTAAAACCTCGTTCGTGCCTTTGGAAGTTTGCCTTCTTGCCATTCGCGTGCACGTGACACCAAAAGGATCAACTACTTCTCCATAATTATCGCACTGATTGCAAAATTCTCTACTGCAGTCTCCTCGCAGATAACAAGTGCTGCTCTTATCCGTGGGGTTGTAACTTGAATACACATGTTTGGCCAAGTGGTGATAGGTCCCCCTGGATCGGGCAAATCGACTTACTGCTATGGTATGTTCCAATTTTTGTCCGCACTAGGTCGAAAGTGTTCTATAGTCAATCTAGATCCAGCAAATGAGTACCAGGTCTACCCGAACTGTGCCCTTGATATACGTGACTTTATCTCCTGTGAAGCGATCATGAAAGAAAGTGGATTAGGACCCAACGGAGCTCTACTACACGCACTTGAAACTCTTGTGGATGATGACTTATTGATATCTTCCATGGCTAAACTAAGTAGGTCTGGAAGCTACCTTCTTTTCGATTGCCCCGGACAAGTTGAGGTTTTTACACATCAAGAATCATTGTACCGCATTTTCGGCAAACTATCCAGTGAACACAGTGCTAGATTATGTGTCGTCTCTTTGATCGACTCCATTTACTTGACATCTGCATCCCAATATATATCCATTACACTCTTGAGTTTACGATCTATGTTGCAGCTTGGTTTACCTCAGATTAATGTAATCTCAAAAATTGACAAATTAGCCGAGTATAACTCGTTAGAGTTCCCACTTGACTTTTATGTTAAGGTGCAAGATCTTCAGCTTCTTCTACCAAAAATCGAAAGTGAGCTGGATAGGAGGCTCGGTGGAAATTTCATGAAGCTTACAGAATGCATAGCGGACATGGTGGAAGATTTCGGGCTTGTCACCTACGAGGTGTTAGCTGTTGAAGACAAACAATCGATGATCAACTTACTCGAGAAGATTGATCAGACGAATGGGTACATTCATGGAACAAGCGAGATAGGTGGTGATTCAGTTTGGCACGATGCATCGAGAGTGAGACTACATAATAAGGAAGACGTGACTTTGCAAGAGCGTTGGATCGATCACAAAGCACATTACGACGCTTTACCACAGACAGAAATGTTTGACCATTTGAAAGAACATGATTAGACTATCGCGATAGAAATATCGGCTTTGCTTCTTTAAAAAATCGTTCGGACTAACGATGGATGGAACTCTCTGCAACTACTCTTGAATTCTGTCACGTGCATTGAATAGGTAAGTATTTGAAAATACTCTTCTTAGGTCTCGAAATTTCAGGAGGGAATTTGATGACTATGTTGAAGATGTACGTAGCGTTCATTGCAAAACCACATTCGCCTCTTGAGCATACTCGTCATTAGGGTATGTTTTGAGAAGACTTAATAACCTCTCCGTGTGAAGTTTTATTTTACTATCCAATTCTGGTAGCATCCGTTTGGTCTCCTCGCATACCTCGGTGTGTTTTTTTAATAAAATCTCGTCCGCATTCCTGTTTTTTAAAGACTCTAGTTCGATTTCCTGTCCTTTTAACTCTTTGATGTAAGACTCTTTCTCTTTCTTGAGACGTTGAAGAGCTTTTACAGCTATTTCAAGAGGCAGTGGCGCCATGTCTAGGAAAAGTGACTTTTAATTGGTTCTTCTAACTTGTTGAGTTTGAGCGCGAAAAGCATAAAATCGGGGGATTCAAGTTGAGGTAAATTAGAATCGGGGCACTTTCCAAGCTCGTATCATACAATTGACCTTTTCGGTTTCAAGTTCCAAAAAGTGAAAGGCAAGTCAGTGCAACGATAGCGAAGGATATCAATTTATATATTATATAATGTGGCTCTCACTCAGCAAATCTAGAAGGGAATGCAGAAACGAATATAGGTTTAATTATGTGAACTATGTTCTATGATGATCACACTATATATATATATATATATATATATTCATATATTTAATGATACATTCGTAAAACAACAGTGTCAGATGAAGTCGATTGGATCGCCATGGGGAGAGCAGGAATCCGACCTCATTGCAAGCGCGCATCGAAGGTGTGCAAGTTTTGAGAAACATGTTACTGACGAATGAAACTAGAAATACCTATAAGTTACAAATCGAAGCCAATGTCATAGCAGAAAGATTAAGAAAAATCGTCGAAAGCAAGCTTGCTATTGAAAACTCAACAAACACACATCCCGACTGCTTAGTTCCCATTGGCTCGTCACACTTCATCAAAGCAAGTAAGTCCGATTCTCTACGAATGCTCGAGAACTTCCAACGGAGACTAGTGAAGAAGTTAGCTCATCACCAGCATTATGCAGAATTGAAAACAAGCTCTGATATCCCTGCTGATGCCGCTCATCACGACACCGAGGCACATGCAGTTGAGATATTGGAGGAGCTTGATGATAATGGTGACATCATACGTGCAACTTTGAATGGCAAGAGCATCGAAGAGCTCCACGATTCCCGTCCTTCAAGTCTTAATGCCCACTCTCTCCGAGATTCACAAACAAGCAGACAGATAAAACGTGAAAGGAACGGAGGAAAGGACTCAACCCATATTCCAGGCCAATTTGACTCCAGTAATTCCAATATTATAGAGTTTGAGGTGCTAGCGCAAGAACTATCTGATAACCAAGCCAATGAGGGTGATGCAGACGCTTCCGATTACGACGAATATATTCTAAATGGGCCTAAGGATCTAGAGGAAGAGTCCAATGTTTCTGACGACAATGACAGTGATGATTCGTACGCGGACAACGTGCTCTTTGGGAATGGAATGTCCCTAATTCCAGCTCACGGCTCAATCGAAAAAAGACTAAAGGAGGAGCTCCGAAAGCTTGGTCTGGCTAAAAAGACAAGCTCGCCAAAAGGTGAAAAAACAGTGAGGTTTGATGATACCCTCCATATCAAAACAATAGCAGAGGAAGTTGATGAAAACCGCGGTAAAATACTGAGATTCAGGAGGGAGAACTCGGGGCGTTCAAGCGATGACGCTCACAGGTTCTCAAATCCTGATAGTGTGGTGAAGGAAGAAATAGTGGAAAGGCCAACTGAGAGACCATTTCTCAAAGATCAGATTGAGATGTACGATAGTGCTTTGACGCACGAGAATCAATCATTCCTAGCGAACAATACTGAAAATGAGATGTTAAAGCTTGTGCAAGGATATTACAATGCTCTTTATAACACAGAAGAGTGTCCCTCGGGTCCAATTATCGATAACGTGACCGATCTCTGTTCTCTTGAGGGCAGCGAATTGGGGGACAAAATGCTGGACTCAAACTCCGAGACGGAAAATGTCGCTCGCAAGTCAGATATCGCTCAAGGGTCAACGAAGGTGATAGAAGACAAGGTGATCGAAAGACTGGATACCGTTCTGGGTGACCCTGAAAGCTTTTTTACATCGGAGATTGAGAATGACTATATGTTGTTGAAAAAGAGGATGGCGTTGAAGGAGCGATCGACCGACGAGTCCGAAGTTGTCGAAGAGCCGAGGAAATATGCACAAAGCCGTTTTGCGAGATCAATGCGACATTCGAAGAGTGGGTAGGCGTGCCTTTTCCCCAATTCTAGTAGAGATAAAGATAATTTGATGAGCTTGATGTTGAAGAGGAGGCCAGAAATTGATTTACCGATGAGTTTGATCGCTAAGTTTTAGTTCTACCTTGGTCGAATTCGAATCACAAGAAATGGGTGTCTTAACCGCTCCGAGAAAATTCAACAGTCTCCGGTGATTTATACAGGTTGCATTTATCCGGTCCGAATCCGTGGAAGAGTTCATTCATGAGAATCCTAGGAAAATTCTCATCACTTCTTTACTCACAGTCGCAATATAATAGTTCGCCCATATCAATGCCACAAATAGAGATTCCGACCCCTCGCATCGTCATAGCGAAATTTTGTTGGCTTACCCAAAACTCCTGCCCGCGCATCTTGTTGTTCACCACCTGCATATGCCAACGCCAGACCCCTCGGTCTCGCTTAGGGCGATGTATTTAACTGCACACATTCCTTGCTCATATTCTATTTAGAAGCACTTGACTAGAGAAAGTTAAAGTTCGCAAGAGCCATAAGCAATATAAATTCACATGTCGTCGATATTAAAGCAGCGTGTTCGGTATGCTCCGTACCTACAAAAGTTGCGTAAACCGGAGGAATGCATCGAATTGTTCAAGCACGGCCAATACTTGGGTTGGTCTGGTTTTACTGGAGTGGGTGCGCCGAAGGTGATACCTGCGGCGTTAGTGAACCATGTTGAGAAGAATAGTTTGCAAGGAAAGCTTGCTTTCAATCTTTTTGTTGGCGCGTCCGCTGGCCCTGAAGAGTCTAGATGGGCAGATAATTCCATGATTTTACGCAGATCCCCTCATCAAGTAGGGAAACCAATTGCAAAGGCGATCAATGAAGGCAGAACCAAGTTCTTTGATAAGCACTTGTCGATGTTTCCTCAAGATTTAACCTACGGGTTCTATACGAAGGAGAAGAGCAATGATCTTCTTGACTTCACTATAATCGAAGCAACTGCCATCAAGGAGGATGGCTCTATTGTACCCGGTCCCGCGGTTGGTGCCTCCCCAGAGATGTTGTCTGTGTCCGACAAGATCATAATTGAAGTGAATACAAAGACTCCGTCTTTCGAGGGAATTCATGATATAGATTTGCCATTGAACCCACCCTTCAGGCCACCTTACCCTCACGTTACCGCTGACTACAGAGTGGGTCGCACTTCTATTCCAGTTGACCCCTCTAGAGTCGTTGCCATTGTGGAGTCGACTACGAGAGACAAAGTCCCACCAAACACCCCCTCGGACGCTTCTTCACAACAGATCGGAGCTCACCTTATTGAGTTTTTTGAGCACGAAGTGAAAATGGGGAGGCTTCCAAAAAACCTTTTACCATTACAATCTGGTATCGGAAACATTGCAAACGCTGTCGTGGAAGGATTGGCAGAGTCCAATTTCAAGAACCTCTCTGTCTGGACAGAAGTTTTGCAAGATTCATTTTTAGATTTTTTCGCGTCCGGAAGCTTAGATTTTGCAACCGCAACCTCTATTCGCTTGACTGAGGCAGGATTCGAGAGATTTGACAAACATTGGGATGAGTTCTCAAAGAAATTATGTTTGAGGTCACAAGTGGTTTCCAACTCGCCCGAAATCATCAGGCGACTCGGAGTCATCGCCATGAATACACCAGTGGAAGTGGATATGTATGCACACGCGAACTCTACAAATGTGATGGGATCAAGAATGCTTAATGGTCTCGGAGGTTCTGCCGACTTTTTGAGAAATGCTAAACTTTCGATCATGCATACCCCGTCCGCAAGACCGTCGAAGACAGATTCTACCGGAGTCTCATGCATTGTTCCATTTGCTACTCATGTTGATCAGACGGAGCATGATCTCGATGTGATTGTGACGGAACAAGGTCTAGCCGACCTTAGAGGTATGTGCCCTAGGGAAAGGGCAGTGGAAATTATCGAAAAGTGCTCTCATCCTGACTATAAAGACCAGCTCAGAGACTATTTCGATAGGGCATGTTTCTATGCCGAGAAGGCCAAATGTTTGCACGAGCCACACATTTTACAAAATGCATTCAAGATGCATTTGAATTTGCAAGCAAATGGTACTATGAAATTAGATTCCTGGGATTAGTTACTGGATCTCAGATATCAGTTCTTATAGATAGCCTATGACACAAATAAATTTGGCAGGCAACTCGCGAGAATAAGCGCGCACGTGACGTAGTTCTTTCTAGAAGATTTTACTGTCCAAGTCAGTTAGACTCGCAAAGGCATTTGGTCACCAGGGATGTTATTCAGTACGAATTTAAGGAGGTTTTGCTTACAAGCGACAAAGCTTTCACCTCACTATGGAATCAAGAGCTTTCATTCCAGTGCAGCTAGATGTATCAGCTTTGATCCCTACAAAGTCCTAGGGGTAGAGAAGTCTGCAAGCTCATCTGATATCAAGAAAGCCTATTATCAACTTGTGAAAAAGTATCATCCCGATGTGAACAAAGATAAAGATTCAGAAAAGCGGTTTCACAAGATCCAAGAGTCTTACGAGCTCCTCAGCAATAAGGAAAAGCGTTCACAATATGATCAATTCGGTGCAGCTGGGTTTGATGCAAATGGTAATGCCAATCCTTTCGGGGGTAATCCTTTTGCATCACATTCGGGTAACCCATTTGGTGGTGGGCAAGGTAATCCGTTTGGGGGAATGGGTTTTGATTTCGAAGATCTCTTCAAGCAAGCATTTACCGGCAGTGGAAATGCTCGAGGCTCCGGTGGTCAAAGCCCTTTTGTAACGAGGCATGTTGGCGACAACATTGAAGTCCTTAAGTCAATTTCGTTTCGAGAATCTATTTTCGGGACTAAAATCAACTTGAATTATAAAGCAGTTGATTCTTGTGTCAGCTGCTCAGGCTCAGGACTCAAAACGGGCAAGAAGAAAACGACTTGTACCAGCTGCCATGGCACAGGTCAAACGACCCACATAATAGGTGGATTTCATATGGCATCTACATGCTCAAAATGCGCCGGCTCTGGAGTTGTAATCAATAAAGCAGATGAGTGTTCGAGCTGCAATGGCGCAGGTGTGAAAGAGGTTCCGAAATCGAAACTGGTGGATTTGCCATGTGGTATAGCAGATGGTTCTCGATTACGGATCCCAGGTGGCGGTGACGCCCCATTCGCATCCAAAGATCCCTACAGCCAAATCGTTCATGGCGATCTCATAGTTCGCGTACATGTTAAGAGAGACCCCGTTTTCGCCAGAGAAAATAACGACATCACAATAACGCGTGAAATTCCAATGACCACAGCTGCCTTAGGAGGAGAGATTATCGTACCCACAATCGATGGTCAAAATGTAAAATTAAAAGTCAGATCAGGCGTGCAATCAGGAAGAAAGCTTACCGTCCCACAAAAAGGTGTTCCAATTAACAGAAACATGGAAAATAGAGGAGATATGGTGATCAATCTCAATGTCAAAACACCTGTACCGACAACACCATTGCAAAAAGCCTTGCTCGAAGCTTTGGCGGACTCTTTCGCAGAGAAGACCGCTGAGAGCGCGACGCCAGAGAGTTCTCATGACCAACCTAACTTCGGTGCACTGAAAGAATCTACAGACGAGTTAGCTCACACATCTAAATTGGAAAGCATTAAGAATATCCTAGGGAAGTTCTTCAACTTTAAGGACGAGAAGCCTTAGAACATCTTGTATATAGCTGCTACAGAGAAATATAGAGGCACTCAATAAAAAGCTCGCTATTTTTTTTGATTGAGAAGTTGACAGACTTCTTCAGCTAAAGAGGTTGTCTTGACTCTCACCAAATATATCAGGAAGCTACCATCCTGATTCGCTGATGGGACCTTGATGTTCGTTCCAGTCGTCACGTAATTGACTTCAGATAACAAAAGCGCATTAAGAATAACTCTCGAACTGCCCTCGGAGCGTACTAAAATTCGACATCTCTTCTCCGATTGAAGCACTTTTAACTCACCTACACCAACGTTGGTGTAAGGTTCTTGCTTATTGTGGGTGTTGAGAAGAAAGACCTTGCTTTTACAAGCGAACAACAATGATTCCTCTTCCTCGCCCGTAATAACGCTGTCAACCTTCTGCGTCAATTTCGTTACAGGCTCAAAAACTGGACTATTACCTCCTGAGGGCTCTTCATAGGAGTCATCATCATTTGCTTTTTGTGAGGTCGAGGTATTAAGTACATCACCAGTAGACTGAAGGTTTTGTGACGGCCCTTCCGATGTTGTTGAAGGTTTATTGTGGCTGTCTAGTTTGAATATAGGATCGCTGATCGTCTTATTGAATGTAAATGCTGGACCCTCACCGTTGGAACTATTATTGGAAATAGTATCATGGAGTTTGAATTTCGAATTGTGGAATAATGTTGCAGTTGATGCTTTTTGGGGAAGCTTCGGAATTGAGTTACTTGAGCCTGACAGCGCTTGCTGACGGTCTGACGTGAGACTATTTTGCATCGCAAGACTTTTGTGGTACTCCACATACTTCAATGCAATAGGTGTGAGGTCCAAAGCATCCGCATCGACCGCTTCTTGAATCGATTGCTTGAACTGTTGATTTAATGCCAAAACTTTAGCAGTCTTGGTTGCATGCAAACTATTTGGTGGTTTTTGAAATTGAAAGTTTCTTCCACGAGGTTTCAAGATTTTTCTCTGAGCTAGCACATCTTCAGATGCCAAAGATGGGGCTTCAATCACCTCGGCTTCATCTAAAGCTGTGTCTTTTGCAAGCTGTTCTTCGGCCACTCGTTTCACCATTAGCTGGAATCTATTCGTGACATTGGATGGATGGTTGCGCGCTTTGAATAGGGCTATAGCCCTACTATCACGAGCGATCATCTAGGTTTGGGATCCACTAGATTTCACGTGACTAGGTGCGAAGTCCACCTCTTGCAAAAAATCTTCTCTTCGAATTCTCCTTCTCTCCTAGAACTGCAACAACAGTAGAAAGGTATGTGAATCAAGATCGAAAGTGTGAACCACTCTGTCCTCCTCGAAGCAACCAGGACTTTGACGAACTATACTAACAAAAAAGATGGCCCCAAAGATCCAACAAACTAAGGCCGCCAAGGCTGCTGCTGCTTTGGCTGGTGGTAAGAAAGGTAAGAAGAAGTGGAACAAGGGTAAGGTCAAGGACAAGGCTCAGCACGTTGTCATCTTGGACCAAGAGAAGTACGACAGAATCATGAAGGAAGTCCCCGGCTTCAAGTTCGTGTCTGTCTCCGTTTTGGTTGACAGATTGAAGATTGGTGGCTCCTTGGCCAGAATTGCCTTGAGACATTTGGAGGACGACGGTGTCATCAAGCCCGTTTCCAAGCACTCTAAGCAAGCTATCTACACTCGTGCCTAATGACTTCAATCGATTTAATAAATTCGTTGTAAATTTGAGAACTGCACACCCATACGTAGCGTAGGCGTCCAACCCCAATTCTCCGCGTAGATAAAATCTCGTGGTAAGAACTCTTTTGGCGAACAGTACTGGAGGAGCCATAGATGTTGCTTTCATTTACACGAACTATCCAGAAGCGGTCGTTTGTCTCTTTTCCATCGTCGCTCAACCCTATACATACATATCGCTTGTCGAGGCGTGTCACCATTCATAAGAGCGTGATTTTTGATGTTGTTTCCGATGTTACAAATTACAAAACATTCATACCGTTTGTGAATGATTCCTTCGTTCAAGATCTTGACCCAACGACCAAATTGCCTAATAAGGCTGGTTTTTCTATTGGATGGCATGATTATGATGAGCATATGGTATGCGATGTTGACTGCCGCAAAGACGAGCGTGTCTTCTCCAGAGTTCTTTCGTCATTGGTATTTGACCACCTCGAGAATGAATGGACCTTCACCTCAGTAAAACCTGATTGTGGACAATTACCGATAACTCAAGTGAACCTTCATCTACAATACCGCTTTAAAAATCCGCTTCTAAATTCATTATCATCAATATTCCAATCTCAGGTGAGCCAAATCATGATAGATTCTTTCCTCAAACAAGCAATTGCAATGCAAGAGAAAGCACGCCGATCATAAACGTTGATCTCAAAGCTCCCTGGGAACTAGCAGATGCGAGCCAACGACATATTCCCGCAATTTGTGACTAGGTGTGCAAACAGGTGGAGACTGACCGGAGCCATGATGTTTCGTGAAAGAAAGACATCTTTTTCTTCTCGGGAAATTGCCTTTAGCCGATATATCGGGCGAAACATTCGTAAAGATCCCTGTTGTTTCATCTGCTCTTTGCTTTAATCCAGCTTGGTTCCCATAATATCTCATATCGACAGGAGACATGTAGGTTGCTTTAACTAATGTCTTGTTTATCCAAGGTTCATCAAAGCACAAGGGCTTTATACACTTGATGCAATTTTTCAAAAATCTTCGTTCACTTTCAGAACTTTCGGGAATGACAAAGGGTTTTTCGTTCAAATCGGCCTCCTCTATATCTGAAGATTTCTTCAATGGCGCTGCTTGTAGTGGATCGTACGTTGGAATATCAATGCGATCACCAACATCCATGTCACCGTCGACCTCGTCATCTTCGTCATCCTCATCTTCATCATCTTCGTCTGAGCGGTGGAGATCGCTCAAGTTACTAATATCTTCGTTTCCATCGTCCAAAGGCTGTGCCAGCTTGTCTGAGATGCTTGTTTCATTACTGTCCTCATTCGCAGCTGCCTCCTTAGCATCTGAGCTGCCCTGAGAGGATAGGCGGTTTGTTGTAGCACTAAAACCCCGTTCGATAGGATTGCTGGGACTGATACGCTGCTTGACATGGAAAAACGTGCTTCGAAACCCGCTTGTAGTGCTTGGCATCGAGCTAGATCTCATCCGCCTATTGCGTTGAAGGCTGTGATTTGATGCGTTACTTAGCGAGCAACTCTGTCCTCTCCGCCGACGAGGAACGGTTCTGTATTTTGGCGCTTCCCTTTCCAGGATGTCTGCAGCAACATCCTGGCCAACGGAGAGACCGAGATGCCATTCGATTAAATCCCGTGTCAGAAAGAAGTGTAAGAGTAACTGTTCGTTCTCTAGACGAAGTCTAAGAACATTCGGCTTTTTAGAGTAGTCGCTCGCTAGCCCCACCTTCGCATGTAAAAGGCTGTAAGATCTGAGAAGGCGCAGCTGGAAATCTGGCTTTGCGAATTTTGAAGCAGAACCTTGAGCTTCGTCCTTACCCCGTGTCTTTGCTAAGATGCCTAGCTGAACACAGAGAGAGAAAAAAGATATGTCTTTCGGCGTCGTGAATTGTGACGTTAAAAGGTCTTTGTGAAGAACTTTTGGTTCGCAATTTTGCTCCTCTAAACGGCAAAAGCTCATGATGTAAGACTCAAGATGTGAGGGAATGCGATATATGTTTACCTGCGTTGAGTTAAGCTCTATGATCACGTTCTTCCACGATCGACTAGACGCTGGTTGGAACGGGGATACCCACTCAATCTTGCGAGCAACGATTCCAATTTTGTAGGCCGCAGGTGTGTAAGATGGTAAGTCATCAGAGGGATGAGCGTTATCCAGTACTGGAAATCTAGGACAGCCTCCTGGTGGCAAGGTGTGATACTGAGGTGGGAACACGGGAGTAGGTTCCACAATCTGCAAATATTGTTCCTGACACAGATAATCTGGCTGTTGTGCTAATGGGTCAAATGAATGATGCCGATTATGGCTAAGAGATGCAGTTGACTCGTGTGTGGAATGCGTCGTGGGCGTAGTAAGCGGCACACTATTAGCATCATCGAGAGTAGCTGTTGAGAGTAAACTTGTCAAATCAAGCTCACTCTCCAGAGACTCCGACTCCAGAAACTTTGAGGCAGATACTGGACCCGCGTTATGAACCTCATGGTCTTCTTTCCAAAGAACCGACTCCTGCTGTCCGCAACTTAGACTAGGGAGGTTCGGGACTCGAATCATCGTTGATGTATCTCTCTATGAATTAAAAAAAGACGCTTATTTCTGAAAAGCTGAAATTTGAAAAGAGTCGTATTGCTCAGAAAGAACAAACTGAGGAGCAAATATGAAGCTTTAGGCGCAGTTCTCCTCGTGAAAGCTGATCTGAGACAGTTGCTTGCCTTATTCCACAAGAAAAGAACAGTCTCACTTATCGATAAATAGTGGTGAGTTTCCAGAGAGGATAGTGACCAAGTCTTAAAGGAGCAATAGAACGAGGAAGGTAGGTGTCGCGATCAGGTGCTACATAAGACGACTTCTATCGGGCTGTGGATCGATCGGAACCACCGTGATCATATAATGCAGGAACTCATAGAATAGGAGATAAACTTTCCCTCGCAGACCCGTACATACACCTTTGCGCCGATAAGCCGAGTGATTGTTGCTCATTGTTTTTTGTGAAGCCTTGCTATTCATACTGAATTGTTTTTATGAGATAACCAGTTACAGCATCGTGCTTACTTTTATTGGCAAAGGTTGAAATGCTTCGGAGCTTAAGGGGCCCGAGCCGTAAGTCGTGTTATGCTTAATGGCTCACTTCGCTTATGGTTTTATGAAGGACCCAGTGGTCTGACTGCAAGAATTGAAACCTCGGCAGCGATGCTGGCATGGAATGTCACGCGCTCCATTACCACTTCTCTTACCAATATGATCTCAACTGCCCACTTGTAACCATCTATTATGGCCTAGTTTTTGACTCGACGGCAAAAAGAAAAAAAAAAAAATAGAAGTTTGTCGCCAGGAACAAAAACTACTGCCAAGTTCAACAAAGGAGAGCCATGGAAGTAGAAAATCAGAGCTATCATTTGCATACTGCACATAAAAAACCAACTTCCATTATCCGATACCCGCTCCCGAAAAACCGTTTATGTGATGCGTTTAATATTGAAAACGGCACGTAGAATTAATCTAGTGCGATGAGCGACGACTTGAATACCCATGTTCGACGCGCTGTGTCAATATGGAGCCAATTAAGCGAGCCCAATCGATTGGAGAAGTTGCTCGAGGTCTTACGTTCTTTGATTGCGATTACTGCGGAGGAATCGACCGGTGAATTAAAGCTTTCCTTGCATGACAGGAATACCATTCATGATATCTTGAAAGCGGAGTGTGATACAGAAGATGAATCTAGGTGCATCATGCTCTTGAGGGTACAAAGAGGTTTGGTGATATTCTTGAGAAATATACTGATCAACTCGTCCGTCGATGCTTATATGACATTGGAGTGTTTCTGTTTGCATTGGAATAGGATTCTGCTGTATCAAACGCAAACCCTACAGTGTTGGGGTAGCAAAACTCTCAATTCATATATGGAATTATTAGCAAACTTGCTGAACAATGATCTCGATTTTGAAGGCATCAACGATTATACGGAAACATTTCTCGCCTTGAACGCAACTCACAAAGCTTGGAGGTCCTCCGAATTCCTTCATCCTTTTACAATTTTTCTTAAAAATTGGAGTGCAGAAGCTGATTTCAGCATGCACATAATGGCAATGGCAGACACTTCATTGCTAGATATGTTGATCGAGAAAACAAACCATCTTCAGAAGAAATCAAAGCTTTCGATTTTTGATGAGAATTTCATTCACATTATGTTGGCCATCATTTCTCACGATAGTTTTGTGGAATTTTCACTCAATTATCAGAAGACCCATACCGTTGAGTCGTTTACCGCTTTCATTAAAGCTTGCCAACTCGTTCTCACTTCGGACTCCAATTTGAGTCCAACGATTTTTAAATATTTGAAGTGGACTAGAAGCATGTTATTGCTTGTGACGGAAGAGACAATAAGGATCCTCGATGCCGCCACAGCGATCGGGACAATAGAGGCTATTAATAATCAAACCACCTCAGTCCTCGACATTATGTCTCACATTCTTCAATCAGCTGCTGCAGTAGATCATAAAGATGAGATTGTTGAAACGTTAGGAAGACTTCTCAAGGAGACGCACCAGAAGTGCGCCGTCAAATCGCTTCGAAATGAGTCCAGTTCGAGGCGAGAAGGTGTCGTTTATCCAAACGTCAAGTCACTTTGCATGGAGAACATTGGATACCTTTGTTTCAAAGATCCGAGGGTGCAAAATAAATTGCGAGAGTCACACATTCTTGAAATAATCTTGTCAAACTGCATTATTGACGACTATAATCCTTTTTTGAAGGAATATTCCATCGTTTGCATCAAATATGCGTTGGAGAATAACCAGAGTAATCAGGAATTAATCGCCAGATTAGAGGCCAAGCAAGTTGTGGATGATTCTATTTTAGAGAAGACTGGATATAGAGCGGTCATCGAAAATGGGGAGATAAAACTTCAAAGTGGAGAAAACCATGTGTCCAAAATCACTCGCCCAACTTCTCCACTATAATCTCCTTGACTTTTTCAACGGACGCCTCGTCGACTAATGAGATGCGCTTTTTCTTCGTCGATAAAGCCTTAAGTTCGGTAGGGAGAACATCTCTCTCAAAAGAATAGCCTTCAACAGCCAGTAAAGCTTTGTCGACAACCTCAGCAAATTTAGCCGGATGAGCCGTAGCCAAAGATATATAGTTAGCGTTTCTTTCGGGGTCTTTCGCGGCAAATGAAAGTGAAGTCCTGACACCAATAGCGGAATGAGGATCCAACACGTATTTTGACGGATGAGCATCGTAGATATTTTTGATTGTCTCAATTGTTTCTTCGTCGCTCACTCGATTGGAGTCAAAATCGCTTCTCGCTTGTTCCACCACAGAGGCGTCGGCTGTGAATGATCCATCTGACTTCAATTGTGACATCCAAGAGTTGAGAATCCTTCCTGCTTCCTTGTCATCTTGCTTTGTGAGATTTTGGCGGATGTAGTACCACAACAATCTCTCAAAATTCGAGGAGATGAGAATATCCATGGCCGGGGAATACGTGGCTTTCACCTCACCGCTCCTTTCATACCTGCCATGCTTCAAGAATCTGTCCAAAATGTCATTCTCGTTCGTGGCAATTATCAACTTGTCGACAGGTAATCCCATTGACTTGGCATAAAATCCCGCGAGAATATCACCGAAATTTCCAGATGGGACAACAAATCGAACTTTCTTCCCGTCAGAACTGCCAACCAATTTCATGAGTTGGAAATACGAGTAAAAGTAATATGTCATCTGGGCCAAAATACGAGCCCAATTGATAGAATTCACAGCACCAACACTGTACTTCTTGTCGAAATCTCTGTCGCCAAATATCTGTTTGACAATGTCTTGACAGTCATCGAAGGTACCTTTCACTGAAAGTGTATGTACATTCAGATCCTCCACTGTCGTCATTTGCTCTTCCTGAATTGGTGAAACACGACCTGTAGGGTACAATATGAACACAGACACATTTTTCTTGCCACGCAAACCGTAGATGGCAGCAGAACCAGTGTCACCAGATGTTGCACCTACCACTGTGATTCTCTGTTTTTTGGTCTCTTCAGACACCAGCTTATTGCGTTTCTCCAAAAAGTATTCAAAAAGATTTCCCACAAATTGTAAAGCCACATCCTTAAAAGCGTATGTGGGACCGTGAAATAATTCTAAAAGAAAGATCTGCTTATCAGCATCCAATGTTTTGAGTGGGGTGACCTCTGGTTCCCTAAATGTCGAGTAGGACTTTTCAATCAAAATACTGAGGTCATTATCTGGGATGTCGGTGGTCGAAATGTATAATCTCATAATTTTAAAAGCCAACTGTTGAAAATCGAGATTCTTCCAGTCTTCAATAAAACCTTTGTCTAAGGTCGGAATTGAGGATGGGACAAAGAGACCACCGTCATGGGCCAAACCCGTCATGACAACATCCTCAAACGATAAGGATTCCTCCAGAGCGGAACGTGTTGATCTGTAAGAAGCAGAGCTCATATCGAAAGTAAAGAGAAAGTCCCGCGGCACTATTTCACGAATTTTGATAAACGATATTTTTTCATCAAGTATGTTGAGTCACCGGCACGTGATTGAAGACCTGATAACAAGTCAATATACAGGATTATTGAATCGACTTTAGATTCACGAAATGATGAAACAGAGATCTATTTCAATTTTTTTGAACTGAATGAGCCTAACTGCGCCGCTTCCTATAGTGGAGTACATTGTCCCGGGTCCAGGAACGATTTCATGCTCGTTGTGTACTGTATACCGAGTGAGCTATCGCCATAAATGTGAGCTGAAAATTTATCCCGGATGCATACAATCCCGGCTTCAATGGTGACATGGTGTTCTACAACTCGTCTCAAATGAGTTATGGTAGGCCCTTGATTCGCCGGTTTCTTCGAAGGTCGCATTATAACTCCCTTTCTAACGGTGTGAAAAGTTATCACCAACTGGGCACAGCTATTGATGTATCTAACCAGTATAGCAGGAGTACACGATCCTCAGGCATTGAGAGCATCATGTCATCCATTGACTCTGATAATGTGAAAGCTATGTTTGGATATGGTTCTGGTGTTATGCCCCAAGACGGCTACGGTGATTCAAAACCGCAGGTGGATGTGATCATAATCGCCGAAAACACCAAAGAGTTCCATAAAGCAAACTTGGCTAGATTCCCCAGTCATTATTCAGCCATTAAAGCTTTGGGGATAGATTCGATTCAAAAGGTCCAAAATTGGGGTGCGGGGGTATATTTCAACCCGTATGTCTCGATGTCTACTGGCAATGGAAGTGAGCGTATGGTTAAGTATGGGGTAATCTCTTATGAGAACGCAAAAAAGGACATCTGTGAATGGTCATCCATGTACATTGCTGGTAGACTCCAGAAGCCGGTAAGGCATTATAAAATAGACGACTCCTTGTTAGCGGCTAATCAATTCAATTTGAGCAGCGCCTTCAATTTAGCCCTCTTGCTTTCAGATACGCCTCACAGGAAGAAGTCTCTTCTGCATCTTGATCTTTTCCATTCTATTGTACTGTTGTCATACATGGGTGATCCGAGAATGCTTATAGGCGGAGAGAATCCCAACAAAGCGAAAAATATTGTCACGAAACAAAAATCCGAAATCAGGAGTCTTTATCACCCTTTCATACGAAATGCCCTCAAGAGAAATGTGCTACGTCAAGTTGAGGAATCCAATTTTAATTTGCTTTTAAGTACTCATTCGAAGGCGGAGCTATTGAGTGAACTTCCCCATCAATTCAAAAAACGCCTTTTTGAAATATTCACATCATACCGAGATCGTCTTCGATGCGAGGTGTCCGGAAATTTTACGAATGGCCAAAATGATGAGCTACTAGAATTAATCGCTAATGATAACCATTTAATTCCTTTGCTAGTGAAAACTGTTCGAAAAACTATATGTGAGCCAGCTCTTAAACAGTCAATTAAAGGCTTGGCCACAGCTGGGTTACTCAAATCTGGGAAATATGCCTGGGAAAAGAAGATCAAAAGTTGGAAGTGATGATAATAGTGAAAGCTTAGATCTGGATAGCCCCTATTAAATCGAGTTCTGAAGCGTCTTTTAACGTTCGGCTACATGACAAATTGTTTATCTAGCGCATGAAGTGACATCCGATCATCTGAATTGTAGTTAATGGGCAATCTCACTAGTGGTAGGGGTATGGTGTTGGAAGTGAAGCTATTGGGATCTTGGGCTGGTATTCGTGTTTCTTTTAGGCATTTGGGGTTATGTTTGCTATCTAATCCTGGAAATAAAGCGACCTTTGGGAGGTTGTGATAGATGCTGGGGTCTGTGAAAGCATTTGAAGTGTTTGACGAGGTTGTCACCAGTGTCATGTTGTCACGATCTCTATCGATCAACGGATTTTGAGGCAAAGCTGTATTCGGAGAGTCGACATGATGAGACTGTTCTACTGGCTGCACTGAATGCTGATTAGCCAATGTGATTTCAAAAGCAGCAGCGTTTGAACGTGAGTTTTGTGTGTTCTGGACCCAAGGGCCATGTCGTGGGGATTGAGAACATCGTGTTCCACCCTGATTGTGTTTCGCCTCGTCAGTGGTTACTTGTAGCATATTAGGGGATGTGTATAGGTATCTCTGGTTACGATCTGTCAAATATGGACTCTTACAGAAGCTGGGAGTCCCGATATTCGTCCGGCTGTCAATAATGTCACTCAGATAGATCTCGGGATGAAGGGAAAGCATGGAAAGCGATGGATCGTTAGAGGGTGTTAGATCAACTAGGTACCCGTCCATGCGCCTCAGGGGACTGTAGTATGCTATAAGATGCAACTTAGTATTCTGCTTAGTTGTGAGTGAGAATATCTGCTTTATGAGACCATTGTCCTTGGCATTTCTCGATTCGTCAAGCTCATGGTAAGTCAAAAAAGGACTTTTCACTTTTGAAGCCAGCCATATTTTTCCATCAGTCCATCTTTTCATTCCACATTCGTTCTCATTCCAGACATACACAGCGCCTGCGCAAATTTGCTGTCTTTCTTCACTGTTAAGTCTTCTTTTCACACATGGTAATATCAGACATCGGGTCCCTTCGAGAACGAGTAAAGCATCTTGTAGATTTAGAATCAGTCCAAAATATGTTCTTTGGACAGATGTGGGGGCATTTTTTGACGCGAGCATTTCGATGGAATTAAGCCGTTTGGAAGGTTTTAATTCACTTTCAGTGAATATATCATTCAAGCATTCAGAAGGAGCGTGGGGTTACAAAAAAATTTAAAGAGGTAGCGAAGTCGTGTATATTTATTCATCGTCAAGTGTAGCTAAGTTCTGTTCTTGAGGTTGTAGGACAGACAATACTACGCCCATGCAGCTGGATGCTGCAAAACAGTTTACGCATCGCACAAGCCGCATGCGACATCTATTATACCGCATTTTCAAGACTGGTCAATCATTTCATACTTTCAAATCGAATCTGTGGTTTGGCTTGTAGCTTGGCACTTATGAAAGGAGCGTTTCAACAAACTTTAAAAAGCCAAGTTGCGAGTCTTCACGAAACCCCCTAAATGACCGTTAGTATTACCTTTAGCGAACAAATGATTCGGAGGCTTTACATCTACTCCCATCTGTTAGTATAGCTAGCATCACAGTATGTGATTTCTGTGTGGTCTTGGATTCAAGGCAACGCATGCGCTGTACAGGGACATATGTCTCTGTGCTTCACTTTGCAACCACGTATTTAAGTCATACTGTTGTAAGAGTCAATTTTTGCGAAATGTCCAATTTCGATCTCGCCAATTCACCCTGCACCCCGTGGTGACTGAAGCACATTAAACATGAGGTAGTCGAATACCCCCGGACAAATAGAAAGTCAGGGACCGCGGAATTGTTGGCCGCTTCTGCAGAGTAAAAAGAAGGTGCTGCGACTAGATCTTTCAACTGAGAAATGCTATTGTACGAGACTTTTATATGCGAGTGCAAATTCGCGCATGTAGGTTGTCAGGTAACGACATGCTGGTGGGAAGAATATACAGTACGGAAATAATTTGCATACTGCTTATCGTCCGGGGCAACGCCTCTAGTTAATTACAAGATCAGCAAAACTCTGGCAAGAGGCTCTCTTATTGAAATTCTCTTTATATCACTATTCAGTTGTTTGCCTTGAGAAATTGCAGTCTGTCAGAATTGTCATACCAAGAATATAAACCGAAAACTGACTATATCAATCATCACTTTGAAAAGAATCTTTTTACATCAACCGCCTGAGCTAGAGCGCGGTTTCAAAGAGGGGCTTTTTTAAATTGTAGAAGCGGGGTTGCTTATTTGTTCAAGTTTGATACACAATTCCAAGGATTAGTCTATTTGGCGAATGATTGAATAGTACCAACTAGAAGCAGTTATCATCAGCGAAGTGATTCTAAAATTATCAAAGGACATCGTTCAATGGCGTTATTGGACAACATTTCTGAGCCTTTTGCCTATGGCATAAATCACAATAACAATTGGACATGTTTTATTTTCTTAATTTTTTCTTCTCCTCACACAGTTTGAGCATCTGCTGCTTTATGAGAATTAATCAGTTGTGACTGCATACAAGTCTACCTTAATACGGCCGGGTATACTCGGACATCGACAACAAGAAGTACAATTCAAAATGCCCCCTAGAGCACAGCATAGAGACCCTGCAAGTGACGCTGAATCCAAATCTATCCCCACTTCGAGATCCGCTAACAAGGCCCGGAATGCCGTCGCAGTGGCGGCTCAACAGGAGCTTCTATCGAAGCATATTCATTCAAACGGCCCACATGATAAACCTCGGATTGATGTGTTGGATTTCAATACATTTGATGATACTACCCTTGAAAGATACAATCGGAAGTTAGGTATCGAGTGCCCTGCAATCCAAAAGATCGACGAGGATATCCTACGGTCTGATATTGGCAAGAAAACATATACTGCGAGAAATTCGAGTCAGACTATGAGTATTTCGAAACCAGAAATGGCCTCCTTTTGTCAGAAGCATTTCATCAATAGCCCTTGCCGAGAAAATGAGATTATTTCCAATTTTTTGTACAAAGTTAAGAATGATGATAAAGAATTCAAACTCACGTTCTAACACAGTTTCGACGTCAGAGATATCCGCTTTCTATTCTGAATATGTTGTCATACTACTAATGGGGATGACTTTCTTTCAATCCTCCAATCGTCCAGGATCAAATTCATGCGGGCTCTATTCCAATTGTTTCGATGTATCTGTGTGTCTGTGTCTGTGTCCGTGTGTGACACGTCTCTTGTATTATTGAGACAGGCATCAGGAAACCATATTATGCTTTGCAATGATTTTTTGCTTCCTACTTTATATTGGAGTTCTCATAGTTGAATATCGTTCAATATATAAGTTCGATGATGAAATCGCTGAAATGGTCAGCGTTTCCAACGTGTAGCGCTTTAATTGCCCAAAATTTGAATATGGTTTACTAATTCGTTTGTTCAACTGGTGGATAGTGCTTGTACGCTAGAAGGTTCATCCGATTAGGATGGAATTGCGGCGCGTAACTGAGAACGCGCTTGTAGTGTTTCACACCAAGATTAACTGAGAATCGCAAACGAACACTATGAATTCTACTACGTTAGCAATTCACTGGCACGATGAAAACCAGCCGGTTTATAGTGCTGATTGCCAGCTGAGGAGAGATGGCCAGCCAGCGAGATTAGCGACTGGGGGTGGTGACAACAATGTTCGAATTTGGAAAGTTCAACACCCTGATGATCCTACAAATGTCCATGAGACAACCGTTAATTATCTATCAACATTGAGGAAACATACCCAGGCTGTTAACGCCACGCGTTTCGACCAAACTGGGGATTATTTGGCAACAGCAGGTGACGACGGACTACTCATCATCTGGATACTAGCTAATGAGGTGATACAAGATTTTGGTAATCAAGACGATGAACTCAAAGAGAGCTGGATTGTGAAAAAGGTATTTCATACCAATTCGGAGGTATATGATATCAGCTGGTCGCCAGACTCCAAGTTCATCGCCGCAGGTTCTACAGATAATTCGATACGAATCTTCGATTGCCAATCGGGAGAGAAGGTACTTGATTGGAAAGGTCATGGGCACTATGTGCAAGGCATATCATGGGATCCTCAAGGTGAGTTTTTGGCAACTCAAAGTGCTGATCGATCTCTTCGTGTATATCGACTAGTGGCAGACAAAAATTCTCGCTCTGCAGACCACCGGAACGAATCTCGAAAGACCTCCCCCTTCACTGCATCACTTGTTCTCAGCCTAAGTCGTTCAGAAGTGCCGGCAATTAGTTCTCTGCCGAGTTTGTTGGTAAGGCAGCTGCAGAGTGATGTCAAGTCGGTTTCACAAGGGACTCAACAAGAGACTCAGGCAAATGCGCCGGAAGCGCCACTATCAGCTAATGGTAATACTCAAAGTGCTTATGAGGGAAAGATCGCCAATTTATACCACCCTGAATCGCTACAATCCTTTTTCCGGCGACTTGCATTTTCAACCGATGGAAGTCTCCTTCTCAGTCCTCTGGGGTTATTAAAAGAAGGATCTCGTGAAGAAGAGGACCCCGAAATGGTTTACCACACAGTCTATGTCCATACTCGCGCAGGTTTGTCTAATCCACCAGTGTGCTATCTTTCGGGCTTCGATAAACCCGCTATAGCAGTGCGATTTAGTCCAATCTTGTACAAATTAGACTTAGACGCTTCAAAATGTGTGTTTGACCTACCACACAAAATGTTATTCGCTGTTGCGACGCAAAATTCTGTGATCGTTTACGACACTGAGCATTTCAAACCCCTTGGTCTTCTGAAAAACCTACATTATTCAACCATAACTGATATTACCTGGTCTGCAGATGGTAAAAGCATAATCATCACTTCTGCTGAAGGTTTTTGTTCCATAATGCTACTATCTGATGGAATTCTTGGTACCCCGTTGCAAATTCAAGAAAAGAAGAATGACGAAGACACAAATGGCCAAAAGTCTCGATCTGCTTTGGTTGAGAATAATACTGACGAGAGGCCCACAATTGATGAAATCCTGACAATTGAGCCAACAGACAATAATGCTGCCTTAGTTTCTGGCCAATCTTGTGTTGAGGCAAGAGAATCAGACAGCACGACTAATCAACCTTGCACGCCAAGTCATACAAGCCTCTTGTCACAATTTGTGGAGCCACCGATTGATGGGCTGTACGAAGATAGGCGGCAAAGTCTGTCACTGCTGAACCAGACACCCGACACCGAATGCAAGAGAAGACGGATACAGCCTACACAAATTTCCACGATTTGAGTTCTCTTTAATGAACATACATGCAATTAACTCTTGTCTAGAAGTTCACCCTCAGAAACCTCGTTTCCCAAAGTCTGCTTCATTCTGCGTCTCGCACGCAAGATCATCTGCTCTCGTCTCTTTTGCAAAATATCTAATCTTTCCTGCTTGTCCTTTCCCCATCTTCCAGGCGACTCGGCCTCTTCCTCGCCGACGGGATGATCGTCCTCAACGACGGCGTACTTTTCAAGCAATGTTCGGGACTGATCGACGGATGTAACTTTCAGCTTATCAGTGTTCGCCTCTCTCTCTGGCGGTGACTCTCCAGGAGGATAAGGCAAGGATCCGCTCTCCATATATTGTTCAACAGTAGCTTCCACTGATCCTGTTCGTTCTAAGCTATGAACGATTTGAGATCTGCTAAGCTGTGGACCAATTGCCTGAACAACTTCAATCATGGAATCAGTGACAGCTCGTGTCAGTCTTCTTGGATTACGCGACTCTTCATTCTCACGAGAGTCGGGTTCAGGAAGGTTGAACTCACCCGCAACAGAATGAGGAATAGGAGCGATAAGCCAGCGCAAAAAGGTAAATGCTATCACAAGGGTGACGATGAAGAAAATGGTAGAGTTATCCATCTTGGTGTTCACCGAAGATCTTTGCGAACCGGTGTCTTTATTCAAAGGACGAACGGTATTGAGCATGTACAGGTCACACAGTTGTGCCCTGGCTCGCGAACCGCACTACGAACGTTAATGTGACAGGTCTTTTGGCTGATCAAGTATTTCCCTTGAAGACTATCATCCATTTCATTACAAAACTGTCCCTTTTGTGATGATCATTCCTTTTTCATTTCATTTGTTTTGCCCCGCCTTCTCAAGCTTACGTAATATACAACGAGCGGAACCTATATTGTAATTTTTGCGCCACTAAAAGCTGTCCAATGCGGACCGGCTCGAGGGACTTCATAAAAATCTTATCTCCAAGGAGCACAAATCGTTCATTCATTAAAGATTCTAAATCGTAAGAAGCAGACACAAACACATCATAACTAACGCAGATGATATTAAAGACACTCGGGGTCCTGCTGCGTTACTCTGTTCGCTGAGTGCGGGAGACGATCCCGAGGCATCACTTTGAGACTCTTTGCTTGAGGAGGATACCGAGGCGCTTTTAGAATTAGAAGCATGTGTGGTGTGGATAGATTGGGCTGTAATGCCAGACTCAGTTGCAGAAGGGTTTTTGATACCTAATGAACTTGATGCAATTGGCTCGAGGCCCAGCAATGAAGTGATGGAGTGAGATGCTGTCGTGCTAGTGGACGTATCTAGGAGTAAAGACATGGTAGTGGATTATTCGTAAATTCGACAGTGGATTTTATTGGTAGTTAAGGGGTAATGCTCTTCCAAAAATTGATAAGTCAAAAAAAGACTTGTTTCCTGAAACGTCTAAGTGAGGGACACCTTCGCCTTAAGTAAGTTTGGAGCTGTGTGCATTATTTGAGAATGCGTAAGAGGCTTTTAAAAATTTTCTGCCGTGCCCACGATTCAGAGTATTTAAACCGAGTAAACAAACGTCGTGTACCTGACTTGTATTCAGGTCTGACATCATCGTGCCTGTGGCTTTGCCTGAATCCGCGAATGTCATTGGCCTGTTTATAATTTCAATGTTTCAAGGAGTTTGACATTGTAGGAAAACAGAATGTTTTCGTCTGAGTATTATTGTGTTGTTCCAATAACGGAAGGCCGCCGACATAACCGAGTATTGATTGGAGTTACAATTGGGGAATCGTCAATGACCGTGCTTCACGCATTCGAGTGGAGAACATCATTTATTGGTCTTGAAGACCGCACTTGGCAGTCACGTTTAAGTTTTAGTCTCAAATGGCGACCCATTGTGTACTTTGTGATACGCGCAATTCGGCATTTTACTTTGGTACTGAGATTAGGCTTAGCAGGTCGTGATACGGTAATGTCAGAGGGTACTTATTAGCTAAGTCATGTGAAATGGAATCTTAAAGTAAACGTGAAATAAACGGATCAAAATGAGTGGCTTCAAATGAAGAGTCAACTGAAACAACGCGTCAAACTTCCTTCATGGGTCGCTCTTGGCATCAAACAACAGCACGCAAAAACTACAACTAGTCATTTGTTTTAGGGAACTTCAAGTTATTCATCGTGGAGCAGGTTCTTAAGTTAGTTGTTCGTAATCTGCACTTTTTTGCTGAGCCCACGAAAACCACGACTTCGCGTCCTTACGACGTTTGAAATCGATGATGTCTTCGAAAGATGGTGGCGCGGTAGCATCATCGTTAATGCCAGCATTTGATGATAAGCCCGAGATGGCAGGCTTCGCAACCTCATTTGCTGGAATTAGAGGTAATTGGGGCGTTCCTGTAATGAGACCGTCGGGCTCATTGCGCATAGAGGAGGGATTTCTGGCGAGCTGTGCTGCAGTTTGGTGAAGTGGCTGAGTTTCGCCGCTAGACTGAGAGGGCTCGATGCTTCTCCTCGACTCGCTATCATTAGTTGAACCATATCCAGAGTGGAAGGAAAACACTGATGAACTATCGTCAAAAATGGATCCCATTTCCTCTAACGATAAACCCTTAGTCTCTGGGAAAAGATAGTGCACGCACATGAAGGAAAGAACGCAAGAAAAGCCTGGAATCAAATACGTTCTCCATTGGATCAAGTCTAACAAAATTGGAGTCATTTCTCCGACAAGGAAATTGAAGAGCCAATTCGTTGCTGTTGACATCGCAGCTCCCTTGCTTCGCACAGAATTGGGCAAAACCTCATTCATCATCCACGGGATGGGTCCCCAGGATGCTCCAAAAGCAGCGTTGAAAATTATGACAAATATGACGACAACCTGAGGGGTATATGTATCGTCCAAAAATAAAGAATATGCAATGGAAAAGAGTGAAACGGCCATGACGACTGCGCCTGTCAAAAGCAATGGCTTCCGCCCCCATCCATCAACCAAATACCATGGTGGTATGGTGCTTGCCAAATAGATCAAGGAATTGATACCTGTCATCAAAATGGCCAGCCTGCCGATCCAGCCGGCACTTTCAAAAATCATAGGAGCATAGTATGACACAATATTTATACCATTTAATTGTGCAAACATTTGGGAGAAACATGCAACTGAGACCCTCTTTTTGTAACGGGTGAGCATATAACGATAAGATCTTTCGCCTCCTTCGATTCTTTGTATCAAGATGCTCTCTTTGATCTGTCTAAACTCCACCTTGGCCAACTCATCCTCAACCTCTCCATCAGCATAGAGATCGCTGATAACTATCATTCCTTCAATATCATGGTCATGATCCAAAAGCCATCTAGGTGTTTCGACGATTATGAATGTTCCTAACCAGAGGAGGAACCCCATGACACATTGAACAAACAAGGGTGAGCGCCACGAGAAGTCATTCTCGAGAAACAGGAAGCCGTAGTCAACCCAAATACTAGTTGAATACCCGACAATATTGCCGGTAAACTCCAAGCAGGCATAGAATCCTCGATCATCAGGCGGACTGATTTCTGATTGGTAGCAAGGTATGATCGTTGTGAGGAATCCGATCGCAACACCAGAGACGAGTCTTCCCAAGCCTAGAACGTAGATTGTTGGCGAAAAAGTTTGTAAAAATCCACCTACTACGAAGATAAACGAGCCCCAACGAATTGTTCTTCTTCTTCCAATTTTATCACCAACCTTTCCAGCCTCAAACGAGGAAAATAAGGCGCCTATTTCTAAAATTGCAATCATCGTACCGATTGCAGCAGGACTAGGGTGGTTGTAGTATTCTTTGAAATATGAATTGGTTAAGAGGGAAGACATCAAGCCCTGCTCAAATCCAAACAAAAATACACCTAACGAAACAAAAATGGAGGTGAAATTGAGGAGTGCCCTCCCGACAAGGAACGACTCCTTGACTTGATGGTGCGCCATGTTTAAGAAGATCAGATTCTGAGCTGAAATCGCAGGGCAAAGAAAAGTCAATGAGCGGCAAGTGACCGAAGCTGAATTTGATCTATATGCTCCAAGTATGCTGATAAAGATCCGCGTATATGCAGTGACCTAATTTGGCGGCCGTGCTTTCTCCTGCTATGTGCACGACTTAACATGTAGGCACTGACGGCATTTTCCCGTGGGGTAAGCAGGATCTCAGTAACTTTAAAACAGGGAAACGCGTGGTATTGTGAATGCAACGGTCTGCTATGTTTTAAAGGCGAATCAGGTCTTTTCCGCTTAAAGTAGCATTACGAAGTAGTGAGGGGTTATGCTTGATTCGCGGCAGTATCCGGAGGTTACTTCATTGCTGTTTAGTGATATTATTACGTAATGACTTATTTAGCAGTATTATAATGCAATTCAAATACTATTCGTTCTTGAACAAGCTGAGGGTGTATCAGTTCCTATGCTCCGATATGCCTTCGACTCTTTGGAAGATGTCCGTCTTCGGGTCTGTCAATAGTGGTACTCAATTACTGGAATCCCTGGACCCTTACCTAATATTATTCAAGCGAGTGCTGTTGAGGTGCACATTGATATCCAAGCGATCCGCATCTTCCTCGATCTTCCTCAACCTATCATTTTGAGCACCGACTTCCTGACCCATGACAGTTGCGGTGTTTCTTAATTTCTTAGAATAGGATGCAATTTGATCCAAATTTGCAGCCAACTCCTTCTCCATCTCATCATCCTCGGAATCATTCTCGAATTGGTATCTTTGAGCTTGTTGTAGATGCTTTTCACCCTGATATTTGTTAAAGGTGTCTGACTGAGTTGAGTTATTTGAAATTCCCTGTTTGACACGCTGCTCACTAGCATAAACGCCTTGTCGGTTCGTCTCTCGAAGGTATTTTTCTTGTTCCTTCTGTGCCTTCAATTTCGACTCTTGTTCACGTAAGCGAGACTTTTTGTTAAATGGATTTCCAGAGGCAGGGATGAAAATCGATCTATTGAGACGCTTCAACTCTGCGACTTTATCATCAGCGATCTTGGTTTGAGTGTCAGCAAGTAACAAATTCTGTTCGGCATTGAACAAACGTTCGGATTGCGATCCTAACATACCGAGAGTATTTGTTCCTGAAGCGTCCGCCTCTTGGGCCATTCTCAATGTGTTACGAGTCAGTGCCACGGATTCCTGTTTCACAAAACGAATGTCTTGCTTGATGGCTTCGACCTCTTCTTCCTCGGAGTTCACTTGTTCCTCCTCTGCTAAAAAGTCGTCCACTTCGAGGTTCAAGTCTTCTTCGTCCGGATCAGCATTAAGATCTAGCGTATCTGTATCCGTGGTTTTTCTGATAGGCTTCTTGGCCGTGGGCAAAGCGCTTGAGCTGGGAATAGCGTTGAGGTCAAGAGTCAGCTCATCATCACCTCTCGGCCTTGTAGTGCGCGAGCCGTAAGGGTTTGGCTTGCTGGATGATGAATAGGACTTTTCGCTGTAAGAGCCATTCCCACCATTTCGTTGAGTTTGGTACGGACTGGGTCTTGATGGCGCTGGGCCATCATCTTGACTCGCATAGGGGTTCAGTCGTCTCTCCCCGGTAGAAGAAGATGCATACGCTGAATCGCGAGCACTTGCCTCACCAGACTGGGAGTTAGCGTATGGATTACCTTGGTTTTCATTCATGTTTGCATAAGGGTTACGAGGTGCCATTCCAGGTTTGACACCTTGTCTTTCCTGGGCGTATTGCTTGAAAGCGCCGAACTTCTCTTGACGGTTATTGGCAGTCTTGGTTGTGATACCAACCTTTTGCATTGTGTCCACCAACTCCTCTTCGGTTGGATCCTTCTTCTTGAACATTTTTTTTAACCCCATGGTTGTGTAGTTGTGAACTGGAAGTTGTCTATGGTAAAAATTGAGCCGTGTACAGAAGACTGATTAGGCTATGCCGCAATATACCGGACTGGAGTTATTTGTGTGATCTTCGTGGTCGATAAGAATCTCACACGAGTAGCTCCATAGAACGACCGAAAAACGTGAACCTTTCAATCTTTTTTTCATCCAGAGAGTTTTTTCGATTTAAATTGAAGATGGAGGTGAGACAGTAAAAAAATTGAAAAAAAAAAAGTAAAGGAGTTCTGAGAAGAATATTCATAATTACTTAAGGCTTATGATTCATCGCATTTCTTTCAATCTATCGGGGCCCTGCAATCGACACAGCGAAAGAATCTCCAAAAATCTTTACACGGCGACAGGTGGGCTCCAATAAACTCGTTTGAAACATGGGCATCCTGACGAGGGGGAAGGTACTGTATAAATCCTCATCCCAAGTCGGTCCCGCAGACTTCGTCAAAGTCCGACTTCGTCAACTCCACATTCCATGATAGCTCTCAATAGGCCACCTCCGCCTCTTGACATCCAAAATGTTAAGCGGCGTAAGCTAGAACCCCCTGTGCTTCCGAAAAGTCGGGATACTACTTTTGAGTCTGCCAGTGAAGACCGTATGGATACAGACATTTCTGCTAACGAATGCCCATGTGGCTACTTACATGGTCCTGGAGAGGATCATGGACATGATATCACAGCTGTTGGGTTGAGCTCTAATTTGATGAGAGGCCCCGCTTAAAGGAAATATTAGGTAACGATCAAGAGGCTCAACAGTCACAGAATGTTTGTCAAGATGCTGGCCAGAGAAAGATACAGCTTGGCTTCATGACTACCGACTGCTTTCCATCTGGAACTCCGGGGGTTGATAGTGAGATCACTTCTTCGATTCATGGGGAAGTCACATTATGTTGCATGTGTCTTGTATCAACATACTTGCGTCAAGCAACTAACAACTTCGTGTACATTGCATGGTTAATTCTTTCGTGCTTATTACCATACGCACATATTAATAAGCTTGATGTTTGGCGCCATTCTCAAGGCGGTGTCAAACAGCATGCATCTGACAGTCTTCCGCACCCCCTCAACAGCGATGGCCGTCTTGAATCGAGTCTCCTGAAATCAAGATCGAATCAACAGAAGACAACCACTAGTGGATCATTGCTCATGTTCCTTGCTGGATTGAAGCGGGATCAAGCGCGAGTGATTCGAGACTACCAATTCTGATAAGCCTCATGAAGGATCGCGATGCCACACTTTTGGCTAATATCGCTTGTAAACGGAAATGGTCTTCGCCCCTCCGAAGATAATGCAAGCCCTAAAAAAAAAGGTAAATGAAGGATTAATGAGATATGTAATTAAACGGATTTAATGATCGACGTAAAATGCATTGTGAGCCATGGCTCCAACGGCAAAAGATAGAACCGAAGCATGGATAGAAGCAGCCAGACCATTCTAACTATCTTCAACAATCATCCGTCTTGTGAGATGCAAGTCTAATCTCCATCATTGATTCGGAGGTAGTGGATATAGCTATATTATATGGTTTATGCCACTCTGCATCAATCGCCACAGTAAGTTGCGAATAATCTGTTTGCCTCATCCCCTGCTTACCTCACAATGGCACGTTATCTATCTATTAGTGATGAGGTGTGGAGCATAATACGCACATCAACCACACAATTTCGCAACCATGACTTCGTTATAAATGGGTAGTTTTCAGCTTTAACTGAAGCCGTAGGACAATGGGATTTTTTCAGGTCTTGAAAAGAGAGCTTGAGGGTCCAGAGATCACAGAGACAAGACGAGATCATGTCGTGAACTCTTTGGATCTGGCATCCGACCAAAACTCAAAAAGCAGTCTCAACAAGGACAGAACTATTCAAGTTGAGGAACGCTCTATAGAGATCGATGAGCCATACATCGACCTTGAGCTCCATCTCACGCCTGAGGAGATTCATAGGAGGAATACCTCGAAACTCTTTAAGGTGAGACAGTTCTTCTGGGATGGTACCGACAAGCACCCAAAGGAGCAAAAGTACCTTTGCAAGTTGGATTTCTTCCTTCTCAGCTCTTCGATGCTCGGGTACTTCATCAAAAACTTGAATCAATCCAATGTCACTACTGCCTACGTCAACGGTATGGATGAGTATTACGAGATGAATCAAAACCAGTACAACTATTTAGTTACGCTATGGACCATTGGTTATATCATCGGGCAGATTCCTTCGAACTTGATTTTGCATAGAATTTCCGCCCGTTACTACTTGGGCGGCCTAGAAATAATGTGGGCTCTTTTGACCCTACTTATGATTACATGCAAAAATATAGAGTCCCTTTATGCCGTTCGGTTTTTCCTTGGGTTCTTGGAGTCAGGTTACTTCCCGGGCTTGGAGTATCTTGTTGGAAGTAATTATTCGGCATCTGAATTATCCACGAGATCCGCTTATTTCGCCGTGGCTGGTAATGCGGCAGGGTTGATCTCCGGACCTTTACAGTTGGCTGTCTTGAAGCACTTTGGGCATTCGTCAATGCCACCTTTCAAATGGATGTTTGTGCTCGATGCAGTTATTTCATTCCCAGTTGGTATCTATACCATGATAGTCGACCCAAACACGCCAAGTACCACTGATGCTTTCTACTTTTCACAGGAGGACAGATTGGTGGGCCTTGAAAGAAGAAGAAGAATCGGTGCACAATTGAACACTCGTGAGAGGTACCTGTGGAAGAAGATTAAGGGTTTCTTTGACACATGGCACATTTACGTGTTCCCGTTATTGTTTTTGGCCTACAATAATTCCTGCGCTGCCAATAGTCAACCAGCGTTCCAAACGTGGATGAAACTCGATCTCAAATTATCTCCAGATAAGTATAATACGTTTCCTTCCATTCTTACAGCTTGTGGTATTGGAACAACCTTAATCTTGGCCTATTCTCATAACTTTATTGGAGGAAAGAAGAATCATTTCTATGTCATGAGTTACTTTGTACTATTGATATGGGGTTGTGCTCTACTAGCGCATTGGCATATACCAAGAGGTCTTCACTGGTTCTCCTACTTCCTTGTTGGAGTACCTACATCCTACGGTCAGCCTTTTATTTTCTCATGGGTCAATCGTTTACTATTTGAGGACGATATGAAGAGAAATTTCGTGGTTGTTTGCACAAACACATTGGCATATGTTACAGGCGCTTGGGTGCCAATTTTTGTCTGGAATACAGCAGATAAACCTAGATATTATATTGGGTTCACATACACAGCATGTCTTGCGGGCTTTGGTTTGATCATGACAGTGATTGCTTGGCGATTGACGATACGAGACAAAAACAGGGAAGAGAGGAGACTAGCTGATGAAGTTTCAGATGAAAGTTCTCTCAAGGATGAAGGCGTTGTTGGAACTTCCATTGCACATGTGACAAAACAGGTATAGCTAAATCGACTAATGAGATAAATTTATGATAAAGACTTTCAATGGATCGAAATTTATTGGTAAAGATGCTAATATATTACAAAGTTGTCTAGGGTGTCTTTCTTATGAAGCAGTTTCGCTCTCAATCCCAAGATGAGCCTAGTCCGAAGCGGCAATTTCCTTCACAAGCTCATCGTATGCATCCTTATAGTCATCAGTCTTGTCAGAGTTTTTCTTGGACTTGCCGCCACCTGGAATAACAAAAACACAAGATGTAGGTCTCTTGGTTGCACCAGCGGAGCCCAAATCCTCCTTTGAAGGAATGAAGATGTATGGCACAGATGAATCCTCGCAGAGAACAGGAATGTGGGAGATAACATCCGCTGGAGAAATGTCTCCAGCAATAATGACGAGTCCTTTTTCACCCTTTCTCAAAGCTTTGACGACTTCTTTCACTCCTCTCTTGACATGCTTAGCCTTGGAAGCCTTTTTGACAGTTTTGAGCACCTTCTTGTTGACCTTCTTCGATGCAAGTGGTTTTGCAAATGGCAAGACTGCGACCATACGCTTGTCGTAGTTATCCTCGCCGCTCTCTTCGACCTTATCCTTCTTTGCCATGCTGACGAGTATCTGTGGAAAATGACTTGAGATAGCTAAACTATTTTTTCAGGAGATGAGGTTCCCAGGTGTACGGGTGTATTGAACGTATTGGCTCGTTTGTAACGCCGTATCATCTGGAACCTACTTGCAACTGAATTTGACCAAATGTAGCTATAATTATAGCTTATCAGATATAATTTTGTCAATTGACTCAACTCTGCTATGGGAATTCCCCCCCTCAGTACATACGTCTGGCCGTAAGAAGAACCCCGAAGGAAACAGTTATATTGAACTAGAAACAAATATCAGTAAGATCTTTTTGTCTTTGGAATTAGCTTCTTTTAAAAATTTTTCATATTGAAAGCATTCTGCTTTTTATTGCCCTATTTCATATTTTTTATTTGACATTTCGAATTCTTGATTTTGCAAGAATCTGCATCTCGTAGGAAAATTCGTAAACCTCACTGCAACCTTTTCGCATTTACTGGAAAGATATATTGAGGGACAATCAAGCACTCCTTCAATTTTGCAAAAGTAAAACTTTCAAAAACCATTCTTACCAATGACATCAGCTTTAAAAGCATGACCTGGTTGCCTTCTACTTGTCAGCAAATATAATTTGTATGTATTAGTTATCTGAAACACGTGATTACTATATGCATCAATACATCGTAATCAGAAACCATTTACATCTACCGATGCATCAAAGAGGAGGTAAAGCTTCACAAAGCTACTCACGAAAACGGAGAAACGATGATCAGCATACGGATCAGTTCAGTGATAATCCATTGCTCCTCGAAAACCCTGTTATACCAGACACAGTACGTTCTGTGGTGGAGCCGGACAAAGTGAAGACCTATCTTCAAAAGCTTATTCCTGAAAAGAAGTCCGAAGAAAAGTCAACTCATGTGAAAATTCTTCTAGGGAACTCCGAGTCACAAATTTTCACAGCCGAATTCAAGAGCGAATTGATAGAAAACTTCCACCTTGATTCCATCACTTTGTCTGAGAGCAGCCCGTTTAGCATTGATCGCATTGTAACACTTTATGGTCAACAGATTAATTTGCTGGCAGCCACTGCGTTTATTGGTTTCATAATATCTGCGGTATCGAACAACCTTTTGAAGCATGAGTCCTTCACTCTACGATCACAGAACTACAAAATCGATATCTTGTTGGAAGCCAGGGAGTTTGAGTTGGTGCTGTTTTCAGAGGGCAAAGCACTGGTTGACTTTGCGCCATACGACTTCAACCGAAATCTCAACGTTGTAAACATAAAAGGTGATCTTCAATACTTGATGAATACCGTTTCAGAGTATTCCCGAAGATTTCAATTCAAAGTATACAAGCAAGATACAGATATAAAAATCCTTTCCACTATAAGGCTGCATGATTATGACCATTTGTTCGAGTCTTCAGAAACGGAAGACCAGTTACGAGTCAGCAAGGAAGAGCTTCTCAAATTCATTTATCTGAAGAACGTCTTGAATGATCTCTCCTGTAAATAAACTTTATTTTTTTATATATCAAACACGAGATACCTCCAATTCTTTAGATTTCCTCGAAATAGAGGCGACACGGTCTCCGAGAGACAAAGCCAAGCCCTGACCCTTTGACCTTATCCTCACATGTCCTATGATATAACCATCGGCCAGTTTCTCGATGCACAAGTTAGCCAAGGCGTCCTCACCAAAGGAGGATCGAGAATAAAGATTGGCGGCCAAAAAGTGACATTCTTCGCCAATTATAGCGCCCGGCGTCAAACAATTCATGTTAGTTCCTGCCATCAAATCGTCCAAGTATTCTTTCAAAGATGCCTTCTTCGATTTAATAGTAATTTTGTTCTCCCACTCAAACTCGTTCCACATAGTGCGGAACGCACTCTCAGTACAAGAAGCAGGCTTGATGTAGTCCATTATGTCCACATGAACATCGTTGAGGATGACGATGGTAGAATCATCCGAGTGCTGACCATCGTAGACAATGTTACCAAAGATCACGCCGGTATCAGCACTTGTAACCTTGACAGTGACAGAAAGATTGTAGAATCCGTGAGGCCCGATGTTGGCGGTTGCACCGTTGTCGACAACCTTCAAATCTCCCAATGTAGCAAACTCGACTGAAAGATTTCTGAGAGTGTTTGTCGTTTGATTAACCAACAAAACCTCCAATGTAACGTCATACTGATGCACCTTGACATATGCTTCAGCATAGATTGGGTCAGAGAAACCAGTCAACTGCAAAATCTTGTTGAGCCTCGACGAAAGTCCCTCTTTCTTGGAGACAACGCCAGCGACGCCCGTGAGGTCATCTCCAAGGGCATCTGTAGAACCGCCGTCCTTGTCGAGCTGCCTGAACACTATGGCGTCATCAACATGCTCAGCGTTGTCATGCAAATCTCTTGCCTCGGACTCAGCCTGTTTCTTCTGTGCCGTTTGCACCTGGCTCTTGTAGGCATCCTTGGTATCTTCTAAGAATCCCTTTTCAATGAGATCGTGGTCCTGGTCATCGGTTAAAAATTTAATGCAAGCCAAAATTCTGTCAGCAGAATCTTCATCAATTCTCTTCAGAACAAAGCTAGACTCACCGACTCTTAGTATGGACACCATGATCAATAATGCCTCGGCTCTCAATGCATTCAAGTGTTTATCAGCAGTTTCTAGACGTCCCAATCTCAAGACAAATTTGACGAGCGTAGATGCCAAAACTGAAGCCAAGTAGAAGTCACCGGCCAAGATAAGTTTTCTAATACGGAACGAGTCCTCATCATCGCTCGTATTAGTTTGCGCACTCAAGGCACTCTCTGTGGCGTAGGTTCCGTCTGGCAAAACTACGGGACCCTTCTTCGATTTAGTTGAGGATTCACCGCTCTCATCCTCATCGGCCTCTTCCGAGTATCCCTCAAGCTGTCTCTTTTCACTGGCCAAAATAGGGACCTCACCGATGCTAGATCTTAAGAATTTCCAGGCATCCTTGATCGATTGTTCACTCAATGAGTATTCACCCAAGACCCAGAATGCACCGCGGAACACCTTGCCTGACTTGACATCCGACAAGCTCTTAATCAACTTGTGGATGATCGATTCTCTCAAATCTGGGAACTTCTCGACAACTTCCTTGACAAATGTAATCACATCGTAAGCTGCAGCATTTGTGAGATCACCAATCGATTCCAAAAGCAAGTCAATGACATTTGTCGCAACCTCGCTGAAGTCGATCGCCAATTTGTGGATAGCGTTCACCAACAACTGTCTGTATTCGGCGGCGTTGTCTTCGTTGGAAGCAGAGGCTTTCTGCAATTCTTTCTTGAGCAACTTAACGACGTCTTCAACGTTTCTGCTTGTGATCAATTGTAATGTCACGTCAAGTGCCTTCTTACGCACACCGATATCCTGGGTGGATAAAACACCCAAGATGTCCAAGCACAAGCCTTGCAACAAGCCCGGACTCTTTCTGTTAAGCTCACTGATACGCTCCAATGTAATGATTTTCACATTGTTATCAGCTTCCTTAGTAGCGAGCTCAACAAACTTATTGCCGGCCAAAATCATGGAGTCAGATGAAGCTGACAAGGAGATCAAAGTAATTGCAGCCTCGTAAACGACAACATTGGATGATGATTCAATAATCTCAGATACCAAAAGCACGTATTGCTGTCTCAAATTGACAGCCGTCTGAGCATCCTTTCTGATGAACTCGACAAAGGCGAGTTGTAAAAGGGAATCCAATGTTTCGATTTGGTGAATGTTGTCCTGGATGTACAGTAAAGTAGCATCTCTACTCAAATCACTGAGACACACGAATGCATTTCTCTTGCACACTGAATCAAACTCTTCCACCAAGAAGCTGTAAATCAATTCAGGAGCATCGGGAATAAGATGGCTCGAAACCTTATAAATGGAGTAAAGAGCGAAAATTGCATTCTTTCTCACATAAGCATGTCTGTGAACCAAACATTGACGCACGTTTGGAATCAATGTCTCCAACAACTCGGCCTCTCTCAATTTGCAGAGGAATCTTAAAGTATTACCTCTCACGTACTCATTTGGATGCTGCAAGTCGTGCTGAATGGCGTTGCATACCAAAATCATTTCATGTCTCATCTTACCTTGGTTGTCTAACTTTGGACAAACCTCCCAGTAGAAATACAACAACTTCTTCAATTCCTTGTTTCTCGAGGGCATGATAAAACGAATGATATGCATCAACAATTCAGGCATTGGATCACCATTCAAAACTGCTGTAATGATTCTTTTCATAGCCAGAATCTTGACTTCGTCCTTGCTCTTTTCCAAAAGTGTCTTCAATTCAGACACGGATGTTTTCGACGCGGCATTGGGCTCATAAATGAGCATGTACCCTGCGTCAGACATTCTTGGTAGTTACTCAGGAGCTTTGGAAACCTTTACGCCTTTAGGACAATAGTAATGGTCTATGGAAGACTTGAGATCGCTCACCAAAGATGTTTTGAGATTTTTTGAATATTAACACCTGGATAGAATGGCTGAATCGCGGCCTTTCGACACATGATCACAATCACGTGACTACATAGGTACCTATTCTTTATCAGGCTTGACCTACAATAGAAATAACCGGTATCATTTTTCGTTAAATATATGCATGTCTATTCATTATCGCTGCTTTCGCTATCAGGGTTCGCAAGCACCAAACGGGGTTTTTGAACTTCGTCTTCTTCTTCAAAGTCTTGATGCATGGTACCGTCTGTAGATGGGCTAAAGCGATCCGTTTCTTCCATTTCTTCATCGTAGCGATATCCTGGGTGTTGATAATAACCTTCAGTCAAGCGTGCTTCACTAATACTGCCGACAGAATGACGAGATGAAGTCAGTGTATGCCGCGACAAATGAGACTGAGAGTCAACATGAGAACCTGAATCCCTTACGGGAGTAGTAGACGTCGTTGAAGGCAAAATCGAGCTCAGAACTGAACCAGCAAATGAGCCGGTCCGAGAGGGTGCATTGCTGTTTTGCCTTAGTGAATTTCCTCGAGATAAAGCGGTGGATGGTAATGTCAGTCTCGACAGAGAGACAGGGGTGATCTGTTTTCCTTCATGCCTTTGGAAGGTACTCGATCTTCCCAAGGACCCAAATTTGTTCAGGCCCTCTGATTCATCAACTTCAGTAGCAAGAAGACGGGGAGCAAGATGGCCATGCTTAAGACCCACACCACTTGACTGATTCTTCCTGTTGCCGCGCAATCTATTATACCGATCATTCGAAGGCGTGAGCTGCCGCTTATCAACTGGTAATATACCCACAGGTAGTTTCCAAGTCTCTGGACCCAAGTCGTTGTAAGAAGTACCAGCATTGCGTCGCACTGTTTGAACATAATTCGAGCGCTCGCCCTCACCGGGTCGTAGGGAGATGGACTTCTTCAATGCTGCTAATGTAATGTGGCGATTGGAATTTGTGCTGAAAATGGAGCTTATTGACAGAGACTTGCGGTGGAATGTGTTTGCAGGGGTGGAGGTTACCAGAGCTTTTGAGAATGTTGAATCGCTGGCAATAGATGTAAATGTCGGGGCACTTCTGAGAGGCTGGCGGGTCTGGTGTGGGTAGTTTGCTCTGATGGAAGGTTGAACCCGATCCAAAGTTGGGTTACTGGAGTTGGTTGCAACATTTCCGCCGGTGGAGCCTGAAGTGAGCACCTCATGAAGGAGCTCAGTGGGATAGGTTGAATGAGGCGAAGGAGGTTTGGATCTTGCAGGGTCAGATTCAAAGACTTGACTGGAAGTGTGAGTCGACCGGCTGCTCGCATGCGGAGGACCTTGTAAATCTTGACTCTCAATCTTACTTGTCAGGCTCATGCTAAGCTGAGATTGATTTTCACTCATCATATTGCTTCTTACTGATGAGTGATTAGTCTCAACGTTATGAATTGGCTCCCCCATGGTGTCAACAAAGTGAAGGCTTTCAACGCTCACCAGTGATGTTGGCCTTAATTGGTATGCCTCATGTTGTGCTGTCGATGCTATATTTTCGGAGGAAGGTTCTCCATACTCTGTATCAATCTGGTTCCCAAATTTGAGCTGGTCATCAAAGACAGGTTCATTTTCGGCGGTGGGAGGAAATTGGTATGGATTGAAATGCGTGGTAGGGGCTGGCTCCCGTGATGTAGAATTGGAAAGATGATCAGGTTGCGACAACTGAGTTGGCCCCAGATCACCCACAAAAAACAGTCTCTGAGATTCTGAGCCAGAGTCTCTGTCTGAACTGCGTATCGAGTCTGCATTTACTGGAGCGCTAGGCTCTCTTTGAACCTCCTCGCTTGTGGTACCACCACGCTGTTGCGAGCTTTTACGAAAGTTCATCATGTCATGAATTTCATCTTCCAAGGTACAGATGATTTCATCCAAACTATCTGCTTTTGTTGCAGCTGTGTCGATGCTTGTGCCATACTTTCGTTCCTTTAACGCAACTGCATGGGGCTTGGCTGAATCATTCGAATGAGACAGTTTAAATGAATCAAGGTCATCTCCTGGTGGAGGGGGTTTTCTTGTGAGTTTTCTCGCTGGCTTCGGAAGGCTGACACTTTCATTGCTAAAAGTGCTCATGGAATGTGTATCACTAGGCAGCTTGTTCTTTAGGTCTCTCTTTGGGTCACTCTGATACAGCATCGGCAGATTACTGAGTGGCGGTTTTGACAAGGGATTAAGGCTCCCAGAAGACAGCTTCGATTGTATGGATCTTGCTTCATGATGCTCAGGCTGGCCCTGGGAATAGTCCAGAGAGGTGAAAATGGAGGAAAGCCTGCTTCCAAGCAACCTTGATGAACGTTTTTCTCGCTCCATTTTCGATGAGCTCCTTTTGTTTGAGGATCAATGGCTGGGTAAATTTCTGTGCTGGTTCAGACCTTGATCGAAGTTTAAGAACGGTGCAGTAACATTGCATGAATGAGGTACACCATACACGTGACACAACTTGGGGAACCCTAATTTCGGAAAGTTAACTTAAACTTAGTCATTTTTTTGGGATTGATTGAATCGAAAAAGGAATCATCTTGATGTGCTTAAATTAGTCTCTGAAGAATTAGCTTATCATTGAGAAATCGACTTTGGGCACAACTTGCGTGAAGTTCTATACCACTTGATGCAAATCTTTGTCAGCTACACTCTGAATATTCTGAAGCGGATAACGCCAGAGAATGCAAAAAAAGCCATCATCTGTAAAAATTTTCACCTAGAAAAACCTCTAATGTATTGCCAATATTGCCCATGAAAGTCCGATATCTGTGTCGACCTTCTCACTAGCCTGCATCTCCAATTGCTCTATAAAAGCTTTCAGCACAGGCTTCCTTCCTGAAATCAACGATGTCTAGCAAAAGTATGTCTGAAACACACCATCAAAATGTTTCCAATTTCTTACTAACGAGTAGCCGAAACAAAAGCTCCTGAAATTGATTACTCTATCAATAACTCCGACGTTGTCGAGAAGTACAAGACCGCTGGTACCATTTCCTCCAAAGTTTTGGCGGAGGTGAGAAAGACCGTTAAGGATGGCTCCAAAATCTTCGACATCTGTCAATTGGGTGATAAGCTCATGGAGGATGAGCTTCTGAACGTTTACTCGTCCAAGAAGAACAAGACTTCTAAGGGTATTGCCTTCCCTACCTGTGTGAACCCCAACAATATCCCAGCTCATTTGTCTCCAGAGTCTGAAGAAGATGATGCTAACTTGACTCTCAAAAACGGAGATGTTGTCAACATCATGCTTGGTGTCCAGATTGACGGTTTCCCTGCCATCATTGCTGACACTTTGGTCGTTGGTGAGAGTGCTGAGAACCCAGTCACTGGTATCAAGGCCGATTTGCTTCAAGCTGCTTGGAATGCTTCCGAGGCTGCTATCAGAACCTTCAAGCCTGGTAACAGAAACTTCGATGTCACCAACGTTGTCGACAAGGTTGCGAAGGATTTCGGCGTGGCTGCTGTTCAGAGCATGTTGACCCACAACCAGGAACGTGATGTCTTGTACGGTCCTAAGGAGGTCATTTTGAACCCAGCCAAGGAACACAAGAACAGAATGGATACCCACAGATTCGAGGAGCTGGAAGTGTACGGCTTGGACATCTTGATCTCCACCTCCGCCGACGGAAAGGTCAAGAAGTCTAACTTCAAGACTACCTTGCACAAGTTGACCGGAAACAACTACTCTCTTAAGTTGAACACATCTCGTCAGGCCCTCAAGGCGTTTAAGGAGAAGGTTCCCGGCCATTTCCCTGCCAACGTTAAGATTTTTGAAGAGCCAAGAAAGGTTCGTGTTGGTTTGATTGAGTGCAGCAACCACGAAGTTGTATTGCCATACGATATTATGGAAGGTGCATCTGACTCTTTTATTGCCCAGTTCTTCACCACCATCGCCATCACCAAGAACGGCATCGTCAAGTACACCTCTCCATCATTCAACCCTGAATTGTACAAAACAGAAAAGAAGATCGAGGACGAGGACCTTGCGAAGTTCATCGCCGAGCCCTTGCCTGAGCCAAAGCCAAAGAAGAAGAAGAAGAAGCCAGCTAAGAAGGCCGGTGAGGAACAGGCCTAATCCAGATTCAATTACTAACTACGTATAATGAATAAATTTGGATTTTCTTAGATAAGAAAGTTGTAGGCCTGATACAGTTTGAGCTTGCTTGCTCAGTATTGACTGAGAAACCTTACAATTTATAATAAGGATTATTAAGAAGGGGCGAAAAAAAAAAAAAAAAAAAAAAAAAATCAAACCCGACGACCACACTTTGTTGTCATGTTCTCTACATATTACAGCCATAAGCGAAGACTTGGGTCTTGGTTGACTAAGTAAACCTGTTGCTTTCATGAATTTTCGTTTTTCTTTTGCATTTTTAGGAGGGTAAATCTCGAAATAACTTCGCTCTTCAAACTACAAAAACCCAATCACAGCTCCATCAATTGCAAGTTGGAGCCAACGATTGCCTATTCAAAGCAAAGTCCAGTATCGGACAAAATCAAGAGTTTTAAAAAATATTTTCTTGAACTGTCACAACGCATGAAGAATCTGTTTCAGATTTCACGTTGGCCATTAAAACAATACAAAGAGTTAAAATAAGGAATTAAATTACTTAATCTAAACCAAAGCCATGAATAATTTTGTAAGAATCCAATTGTCCATATGAAGCTCTCCTTGACAAGTTCTAGATTATCCCTTATTTTGATTTTCAGCACTAAACTTACGCCAACGTGTTTTGGTATTCTATCATTGCTTTAAAGAGAACCTCAACGAACAGACAAAATGTTTCAGTTAAACAAACAGCTTATGATATATTTTTTATTCTCTTCCTTGAAACAGTATTTTTTGCACGGTTTCACCTAGGCATAATTCTATTTGTCACACTTCACCAACAAAACGCGATGGAAAATTTCGTCCTACTCTCTTTTAGTGATCAACAGATCTCACTACATATTCGAGCTCACGGAACTGCTCCTATCAAAGACCAACAATTCCTGCCCCAGCTTAGACTCATTAGCTGCTGCTTAACTAAGGATCGTTGAAATTTGGGCGTTCTCGTATTTATCAACCACGATCGCATGGTAGATCCAGTGCAACCAACTAAACCGCCTGCTCCGCGAGGGCGTGGGCGGCCAAGATCCGATAAGCTGCTCAAGGCAGCAAAGGAGGAGAAAGTTCCTAAGAAGCGTGGCAGAAAACCTGGCTCTCTTGGGAAGAAGAAATTGGCAGCGCAACGAAAGTCTGCGAGAGATGAAGCCTCCTCGTCAAGACAAAGCCGATTGGAGGATAGTCCGAATATCTCAAGAAGGGCGGCAAAGGCGCTGCGTATAGAAGATATCTTCTTGGCTCCAGGTTCGATGCCTGCTACACGAAATAACCCATTATACCCCAATTCCTCACCAGGCAAAACAAGCTCAACAATTGAGGGAAGTCAAGAAAAGACATTTATAGAGCCCGAGCTTGCCACACCACAACCCGGATACTCCGGCTATCCACTTGAAGCATTACCTCCACAGCAAAAAATAAAGCGTCCACTATCCGGAACGCCCAGAGGAAGGAAACCCAAGGGAGATAGTTCTCCACAAGCGACCCCGGTTCCAAGTGATATCGACACCACGGAAACGGAGAGGAAGTACAAAGCCCAACTCGAGACACCCGTGTCTGAATCTATTCTGACCGCTTCCGAAATACGAACTCCGCTTAAAGGTAAAAAAAGAGGCCGGAAACCAAAGTGGGCAACGAACCCAGAACTCAAGTCATCGCCCTCAGGTCTTAAAATTCGCATTCCAGCAACCCCAAAATCAAGCAGAAATGGCGAAGACTCAGCCAGATCAGCCCCAGGTCTGTCCCGCACAAAACGACTCAAAATCACTTCACCAAAGAAACAGCCCACGGTGGGGTTGGCGCCAGCAATAGACAATGCACCTGAGTCGGACGACTCAAATAGCAATGACGATTTCTGTGCTACTTGTGGCGGAACCGGAGTATTCATCTGTTGTGATACCTGTCCAAAATCGTTTCACCTTCTTTGTTGCGAGCCTCCCATACAAGAGATCCCAGAAGAGAACTGGAACTGCAATGAATGTCGTGCAGCACAAGGAATTGACCCCAGGAAGTATCACAACAATATTGGTATGTTTGGCCCGCTTATCAATTCCATGCATGGCCGCAATCCCACTGAATTCAGATTGCCTAAGAAGCTCCGGGATGCCACTTTCATTGACGTCACTACGGGACCCGATGACAACTACACGGACTCGCATTTGAAACCCGAGCTTTCTTACAGCAAGGTGAATGGGTCACAGATCGTTGGCTTCAATAAAAATGAAGACTTAGACATTGACTCCCTCTATGATAAAAACGGCCGGCCGTTTTTGTGCCATCGGTGCCGAGAGTCAGGCCTTAAGAGGAGGACGATGGTGTCTTGCGACTACTGTCCTCTCTATTGGCATCTAGATTGCTTACCGGAGCCTGTTTCCCTGGCAAAAACCATTGGCCTTAAGTGGAGATGTCCGAACCACATCGAAAATCTTGTGCCAATCAGCTGGTCTGACAGGAGATCTTTTAGGGATTGTGCTGTTGTTGACTCCGGTCTACACTCCAATTTCATAAAAATTATGGAGGCTAGCAATTTCTTGATCAAGTTCGAGGACCAGGGTTTTATCGCAGAAAACAAGCAACCAACTTTACAGGACTATCTTCAATTTCAGAAGGAGGATTTCATATCTAGCAAGTCAGACTATGTTGCAAAATTTTCTAAAAACGATGATGGACTGGACACTGAAAACGATGAAGATACATTTCCTCTTTTCAAAGTACCTGAATATCTTGAAAACTATACCGTGGGCAACAAAGTTGTTGGAAAGTCGTCTAAGAAACTGGCTCGCGTCTTATTAATGACCAATGCCGATGACAATGATCAGAAGCCTTTTATTTATCGTGTTCCAGAGAAACAGGTCCTTCTTGATTTCATCCACAAAGGCGAGTCGCTGAAAGCGTCCGTCCTAGCAGAGTTGAACTCCTACGAATCAAAGAAAGAGGCAGAGCACAAAAGAGACTCTAAAGCAGCTGAAGATCTCCAATTCTTCAGTGAAAACAAATCCGAGACGGCAGTTTCTAGACGAGGTGATCCGCATCTCAACTTGGACGAGCTTGTAGCTGCGGCCACTGCCTCCGCCACTACACAGACAACTGATTCGGCAGTTGATAATTCTGAGATCGAGGATCTTCAGAAGATCAAGGAATTAATGGAGCTCAAGGGCCGCGACGCACTCTTGAAGTTCCTCAAATCATAATTACTCTGGGCCTTATGGTTCAGTAAACCAACCTCGCATGATCTATCGTCGTATATTACAGTCATAAAGCATTCTAAACGTTCGTCGTAGTTATTTTCTATGTACAGATTCCGACAGTTATAATGCTATGAAAGGGTGCTGGATGTGGGGGATCTCGGACTCAGGAACCCGAGTAGCTTCGGTAGCTTTGATTAGCTTTTTGAGGATCTTTTGCTCATCAAGAGCATGGCAGTCTATCTCGGTTTTGTTGTTGGAGGCATCGTGGATAACGATCTTTGTTGGCACCTTGGCGATGTCATCCTTGGAAGTGGCTCTCACTCTAGTACAGAAGAAATCCACATTCTCATTGTGAAACTTCAAGGTGGGCAACTGTAGTTTCAAAAACTTTCTTAAGCCAGTACGAGGACCGATGATGTTCTTCTCTAATAGGATGACTTCGATCTTCTTTGTGTTGTCACCGAATCTGTAGGCATTCTTGGGGGTACCTGCAATCATGTTGATACGGCTAATTTGCTTGGCCAAAGACGATGTTGGCAAATTTTTGAACATTTTGGCCGACATCTTTGATGGTGTGGTTGAGAATGAAATCAGATTTTTTAGATTTTTCGCTGCCTCAACTTGGGCAGTTCCTACAGGACATCAAGTTTTGCAGCCCAAGAAGAATAGGTGGGGTGAAAGAACTAGAATTATTCATAAGTCTTGATGAAAAAGACACAAATATTTTATTGCTAACGCATCGAGAGAGCGAGTGCATTTCTTTGACTCGTCAAGGCGGCAATTGGGAGTGTACACCAGCTTTTGTAGGCTCTGGATGAAGAAGGTTTTCACCTTATTGATACAATTTTTGGTACTCTTTTCTGCCCCAGAGCATGCAAATTAGTGACATTGAGCTTTCAAATCTAACTAGCTCTTTTAGTTTAGAAGGTCGTATTGACAGATCCACGCATTCGCAGCCAGTCAATTTGCACCCCACAAAACCACTTCAACAAGAATTTCAAGGAAGATTTTCAATATCACATTTGACGAAAACTCATTGAGGAGAGCTATTCGATGATTTCTCTGTCACAATACATTTCACCAAAATCCTCTTTCTGATTGGGACGCTTCCGTGATACCGCGACTCGTTATCAGTCCTACACCTTCCACTGATTATGACTCTTCCACCTTTTCATCACGTGTAATACCTTATTCCGCTTCTACTTTCGTTTTGACTTTAGCAATTGAAAACGACATGAGAACCGCTACCCGTCTATTTGCCCCGGTGTCCAAAGCCGAGCGCTTCGTCCCTAAACTGGGTAGTTATCCCAAGGGCTACGTTGTTGGAGGAATTCATTGTGGAGTGAAGAAGAACAAAGATGCGCTAGACTTGGCCATGCTTCACAATGTTTCTGGCAATCCTAGTGTTGCTTCGGCAGTTTTCACCACCAACAAGTTCAAAGCCGCTCCAGTGCAGATTTCCTCCAAGTTGATCAAGGAAAAGAACGGTCAGATCAACTCCATCATTGTCAACTCAGGAAACGCCAATGCCGTGACAGGAACCCAGGGCTTGAAAGATGCACAGGATATGATCAGGGTGACCGATGCTGTTTTGGAAAATACGGAAGACTCCACCCTAGTGATGTCAACCGGTGTCATCGGCCAAAACTTACCGATTGATAACATATTGCAAGGCATTCCCAGATTGGGTCTCAGCAACTTGGGAGCCTCGCATGACCATTGGCTTGCTTGTGCCCAGGCCATTTGTACTACCGATACGTTTCCTAAGCTTGTGAGTAAGCAGTTTGAGATCAAGGGTAAGACCTACTCAATGGCTGGATTGGCAAAAGGTGCCGGCATGATTTGTCCCAACATGGCCACTCTTTTGGGATTCTTTGCTACTGATGCCCCAGTGACACAAAATGCATTGAATCAAATCGTCAAGTATGCGGTTGATCGCTCCTTTAACTCCATCTCCGTCGATGGAGACATGTCCACAAATGACACCATTGTTGCCATTGCCAATGGTGCCGCAGGTGGCGATTTGATTGACGCCTCGACTGAGACTGCCGAGGAATTCTCCATTCTTCGTGCCGAGGTGACCGACTTTGCGCAGCAGTTGGCTAAGTTGGTTGTTCGTGATGGTGAGGGTGCCACCAAATTCATCACCATCAAGGTCACAGACGCCTTGTCTTACCGCGAAGCCAAAGAGGTGGCGTCGACAATTGCAAACTCCTCTCTTTTTAAAACCGCCATGTTTGGTAATGATGCTAACTGGGGCAGAATCCTCTGCGCCGTTGGATACGCTGATGTTGGATCCAACTCTGTCAACCCACAAAGAACGACGGTTTCTTTCATTCCAAGCGATGGTAGCGAGCCCCTCCCTTTGTTGGTCAACGGTGAACCCGAGCAGGTGGATGAGGCCAGAGCTAGCGAGATATTGAAGGAAGAGGACTTAGAGGTGCAGATTTCCTTGGGTACTGGCGGTGGACAGGAAGCAACCTTTTGGACTTGTGATTTGACTCACGAATATGTGACCATCAACGCCGACTACCGCTCGTAGATAAACAGCACAAAATGCATATTACACTAGGTTCATGTAGATACCACCAATTCTTCACGCAGCTCCTGCACTAGTTAGTACTACTTCCATGAAGACGCTCCTAGAAGTGAAAAACCGGGATAATTTTCGCGGGTACGAGACAGGATATTTATATGTTCATCTTCTAGCGCTACGTGTGAATACATCGAAGTTTTCTGACGTGATTGTCACGGATTTCACCGGTAATCCCGATGTGGTGAGTGAATGGAGTCGCGTCAACGTGTTTGGAGGCCATGAGCTACCCCGTGATCAATTACTCAATCTTCAGGTGCCATTGGATGTCTTGAAAAGCCTCTGTTTGGACTACTCAGGCTGCTCTGACGGAAGAGCTCTTTTCAAAGGCATTGATGCACTTCACGAGGATTCCAATTGGATTGACGTCAGTACCCAATACTGCTTGGCCTACATCGAGGTGAAGCTCCGCAAGACTGTCAGCAAACTCACAGGCACAATCACAAGAGCCAGGATTGCTGATGTCGATCGTACTGCTGATATTAAGGCATTTTGGGAGAGATTCTTGTCCCTGCCATTGAGTGATATACCTGAGAGTGCTAGTCTCAGACCTTCTGACGTTGTGAGGAGGCTACAGGGAATTACATCCGGAACAGATCCAGACAAGTCCGTGGAAGCTCCAGTGAAGATTGAGCATCTGGACTCCGAGATTGATTCACAACACAACTTACAGGACATACTTGAACCGGCTTCACAATTCAGCCAAGGCGATCGCCAACAAGGCATTGCCCCGGGCCAATCAGCTATACGAGCACTGCAACAACTGCAGCTTCTGCAAACACTGCAGGTCCTTCCTCTGCAAATTGAACCGTCCCAACAAAATCCGGCTGCAGTTCAAGGGACTCAATTTTTAACCCAGATACCTCAATCGCAAACACAGGCAAGTGACAATAATGACGAAAAACTCCCGTTGCTGTTTACACTGGACTCGAATGGAAGCGTCAAAAACCACTACACTTTGGCAGAGCTCAGTGCAATTCCATTGCGCCCTGACAATAAGGTGTATACCACCCTGGCCATAGTAGCCGGTACCGTACCCAAGATATCCACCGTAATTTCAAAGGCATTTTCTAAAACACACGGTCATCTTGAATTGTCAGATCCAGGGGCATCATTCCTAGAGCTAGTGCTCACAGACGTTGAACCCATTGAACAGGGATGTAAGACGACCCTTTCCCAGAATAGTCTCTTGTCTGTTCATATTCCACCAAACGAGATCTCCCGATTTCTAGGAGGAGACTTCCCTGAGCAGCTATACACACAATTGCCAGCCATCGAAGACAAGTTTCAAAAGAGATCAGCCAGGAGCCTCTCATTCCAACTTACTCTATCCGACACAAACTGTGGATGTGTTTGGGTACCGCAGTCTCTTACATTGAACGACTTACTTTAACGAGAAGGCTCGCAAGGATCCAGTGTCATGGACCAACCTGATCTGGCTCCAGTCGCTGAAAAGTTAACATACTTTCATCAATTCCAGAAAAATGCCTTGCTAACTCGACAATAGGCCAGGGCAAGGCACGGAAAACTGGCAAGAAATGGCCATAGAGCGGGAGCTTGATTTCACCTCGGCGCCCATGGGTAATAGCCTCAACTATGGAACGAGCAACGTACAGAGGTTTCAATTCCGGTGCTAACCACCGCCATGGAGTTGCAACTCCGTCGAACATTGAAGTTCTCATCTGGCCTGGGCAGACGAGAAGAGTCTTGACACCGGTCAAACAGAGCAGGGGTGGACCTAGCTCGTACGTGAGCAGCTCATGAAGCGCCACCAAGCCAGACTTAGACGCTCCGTAAGCGCTTAGATACGCTGGAGACATGTACCCTAGCACTGAACCGACGGTAATGACATATCCACGTTTCTGTTGAAGCATTCCAGGAAGGAATGTCTTAATCGTGAAGAAGCTCAGAAGCAAGTTCACCCTGATGATCCTCTCAATCTCGTCACTGGATAAGGCCAAGACCGTCTTGCCGCTGGTGATACCTGCATTATTAACGAGAACAGTTGGTACCCCGACGGACTCCACAATTAGACTGTAGCAGCTCTGAACATCACCAATGTCACCCACATCACATCTGAAGTAATTGGCCGAAGGGATTCTTTCACTCTCCTGGGGAATATCAATATCCAATATGACCACCTTTGTATCTTTTTCAGCAAATTTGGATGCAATTGCTTTCCCTAGACCTGAGGAACCCCCAGTGACCACCACCACATCTTTGGTAGGATCAAACAGGTGTCCGACAACAAGGTGAGACATTTTTCTCAATTGGGCATGAGTGAAGTAAAAGCAGGAGTTAGCAAAAGAAGACATGGTAACGGTGAATAATGTGTTTGGGAGATTGTGGAAATGGCTGCAAAATGAGCCTACCCGCACCAGATCCTTCATGGTTGCAGATGAGCAGGATATCATCAGACCCCACAAAACAGCCGTGAGAATCACCCGAATTACTCCCCTGCTTCGAAATGTCCCAGACACCTCCACAAATTCTACGAATCAAGCGTAAAAGAGGGGAAGATCCTCTTCAAGCATTGATTTTGGAGGGACGCCAATCGTCAAAAAGATCTAAACCGGCTACTCCACGAGCCTCTGCTCACCCTTCTCCTTCTCGTGAGCAGCAAAACTGGTTATTTCACCTAGAACGTACGGAGGAATCCTCCCAAAATCAAGCAGATCTTGAGTCTCTATTGGCCGAATCCAAGAACGACAGGAAGGATGCTCGTCAGTTCGTCATTCCCAAGAAACATACCCTAGAGGACTCGCTCATCCCCAATGAGCTTACAGACATGGTGGCCAACTTCTTGACCGTCAATGAGCCCACGACACGGAAAAAGAGAAAGTCTGGAAAACCTGTGACTTCAGATCAACCCGAGACACCTGCTGCCCCCAAAGCACAGGCTGAATATGATACTTCAGATGACTACGTCTTTGACACCTACAAACTCTCTGCCCAGGAGCCATTGACCGAAGCAAACTACCCGAAATCTCAAATTGGCTATATCAGATTCTTTGACGATGAAAACTACGACCTCATGCAGCTGGACGACGACAGTGTTCCCAACAAGTCTGACGACGAGGACTCCAATGCAGAATCCTTCTATCAGAATGACTACCCAGAAGACGAAGACGCCGGTGCCTTCAGTGACAGCTACGCAAATTTTGAGGACGACATCGATGAAACGGGTGTGGTAGCACTAGAAACTCCAGAAGAGTTTGAAGGCACGAGTCAACTTCTGAGGGGAGCTGATGAATTCGATACCCTATACGACGACTTTATGAACAGAGCAGGTGAGTCTTATGACCCCGATGAAACGTTTGAGCGTCAGCGTTTCTTTGAGGATGAAGGCGATAACGAGTTAGCTATTCACCGTGACCGGATATTCTCCCGTTTACAAAAAATGATTGACGAGGAGTGATCTAGGAAAAGAAGTACTCGCTTTCGAGAACTTTGTCAATATCGAGCTTGCCAACTGGCGGCTCCGGGAGAATTCTCACAGGAACAAGCACCGGGGTATGCGTTTTAGGCGAGACATTCTGCTCTTCGCCCACGTCTGCGTCATATCGTTCAGCTAGAGTCTTACCGTTCTTGTTTTGGAACCAAAGGCGAGGTTTGTGCTCCTCAATCAAAGCCAAGACAGGTCTAGGGTTTTCTATCTCAACCCTTAGACTTTCATTGAAGGACATTTTTCCACGTCTCGTTTGCTCAGCACCGTATTGCTGCCTCATCAGTTGGAACGCTTCGACGAGAGCCGGACTTTCAGAGTTGTTCACCCACACTACTTGCATTGCATTTCGATTTGTGTAGATCATATCATCCCTCAAGTTTCGGATGATCTGTGAGTGATGAAGCCTCACAAATTCTTGCCGGATGATCTTGTTGAGTTTTGGAACATCACAAGCGTGAGTCCAAAAAGAATCATGCACCCCAGCAAAACTTAAACCCTGGCGATTGGCTTCGAGACAAGTCATTTGCAAATGAATTGCATCTAACGAATGAATGAAATTAGGAGCCACAGCGTTTAGCTGTTTCCTCAAGTTCATGTGGCTTACTCTTGATCTCTGCACCACGGAAACCTTCTGCAATGGTGTGACAATCTCTTTCTTCACATCATGTCGGTAGAGCTGCACAACCGGAAAACCCGAGAGGGAGCTCCACATCATTGGCTGATAGTGTTTCAGACCAAAGAAGTCGACCTTTTTTAAGGAATGCAAATTGTGACTTGAGAAGGATTTCAAACACCTCAAGCAATTGCGAAGCAACCAATCCTGAATGGCTTGGGCTCCCGAGAAAAGCTCCGTTATCGATTGAAGTACATTTCTGGCAATGTATGTGGCGATTTGGCTTTCAGTGTACTCGGAGGAGACGGTATTATGGGTTTTGTTAGTTAAACTCTCGATGTTCTCTTGGATCTGTCGAGCTGCACCGAAGTGTGTCACACCGTACACGGTGGTCATGACTGTTCGTTTTATGAGTTTTCTCAGAAGCAATGGCTGACTTATTCTCGCAATATCTTTGGTAGATTCATTTTCAACGTCATCAAGTATCTTCCTTTTTACGATTTCAAGAACCTTTAAGTAAATATCATTTCGATCTCCCGGAAGCAAATTGACTGATCTAGCTGCAGCTTCGTCACCGCCCAATGCGGCGTAATGTTGAAGACCATTGCATGTTCCATCTTGATGAACGGGGATTCTCGACATGTAGTCCGCATCCGATCCTCCAAAATTCTCTATCAGATGTATCTCCTTACAGAGAGCAAGACTTTGCCATGGGTTATCGCCTTTCGTCCACCACTGATCCCCATCGAATGGTCCACTTGCGGATGCAATGATGTTTCCCATGTTCTCCGACACGAATGCAATGGATTGTTCCATATCGAGCTTAGCTTTAGAGTAAAGGTTCGCAAGTTGGTACTTGATCCACTTGTATCCATGCGGTCCCAATGGTTTTGCATCCCAGAACATCAACATCGATCTTATCATATCTTCGTTATGATGGGAAAGAAAGGAAACAGCTGGGTAAACTCTTCCACGAAAATCAACATTATGTGGCAAGTATAGAACATCACCATTGTCAGCGTAACATGAAGCGACCTTGTTCATGAGCTCGTAGGAAATCCTGTTTCCTCGAAGTCCAAAGTACTCATTCTCAGCCTCCCGCTTATGCTTGTAATAAGCCCTCCTGTGACCCTCGTATTCAGAGTCCGATTCGTAAAGACTTTTTTTTGGCATTTCAAAGAACGGGGGATGCAATTCGCTCAATGGCGGTGGTATCAGGAGGAATCCTTCAGGCTTTTTGAGGCACTCCGTGAATATGTCCAGCATTTCCTTGTTGATGGTCCAGGGAAGCGACCCAAGTTGAGTTAAAACGTCATAAAGCGATTGAAGTTGTCCTGTGGCATGAGCCTTGTTGATGTACTTCGAAGTAGTCTGTTCGTCTGAAGAGCGAACCATCGGAGCCAACCCTTCCAAATAGCCCCCATGTGTTGGTGAGGTCCACTTCTCAGGCGGACATAGCATTGGCAAAAGCACCGAACCGCTATGTAGAAGGTCCTTGTAGGATTGAAAAAGAATGATTATCTCCTGGTTGAGGCTGATTATGCCCATTCTATGGTAAGGAGAGCTATCTTGAGTAGACTTCGCATACCCTACAGAGAATAGAGGCTGACCATGCGAGCTTTTTGATAGCATCTCGCTGTCTGTAGGTAGTTTGCAGCTTTCTGTGGCGAGTTTTATGATGCCACAGAAGAACTCAATGGAGTCGTCCTCATTAAGATAGTGATTGAGCTGTTGCGATACGGGTTTTAGTTCAGGATCCAGACGAATTGATTGCTTGAGCGAGGTCAGCATTGCTTTGGCTAACTTCAACGTTCCAACCAGTCCTGACTTGAGTGTTGCCGAAAGCATACTGGTAAGTACTATGGATGCAAGCTTCTCGGCGGGATAGGTAGTGTAAAAGAATGCAAATTTTGAAAGGCTTCGATTAGTCTCTGTATCAAGAGCTTTGATATTCTCGCAAATAGCAGCGTTCCACTGCAGTAGCCAATGCCTGTGAACTATGCTGAACTTTTGAAATGTACTTTCTTGACGCTTGGGAGCGAGTGAGTCCTGAAGAGCGCCGCAGTATTTTTCCACCTCTATTTGGCGGAGCCTATTATGATTAAGGTAGGCATCTATGAAATCGTTTCTTTGGGATTGGGGTAGAGAGTCATAGATCTCATGCATGGGACGATTGTCACCGTCGAATTGAAACCTCGAAGATGATATAAAGTCACAGAGACTGGTGAAGCTCATCGAGCCGTTTTTGTTCAAGAATGGTTGAACATCTAACTTTTTCTCGGAAAGCTCCGACTTTGCTTTGAGATTGGGCCAAAGGGCTCGAAATGAGTCCGTGAGCTCTGAATACTCACTTGCAACCACCTGCTCGAAAGACTGAGGAGTTATCCCATACTTTTCAGCAAGATATATGGTCAACTTTCTTGCTCTTTGACGTCTCAATGCATGCTTTTTGGATAACTTATCGAAATGTCTGCAATATGCCACTAGTAGGTGTATACGGAGTTGGGTCAACTGATCTTGCAGGACATTCAGTACGACATAACCAGGAAGCAGTTCAACCATATCTTTGACGTTTCCAAGCTCATTGAATTCTCTTTCTGAGCCATCGGATGTGGATGCAAAATGTGCTACTAAGGTGCTCAAGCACGATACATAGAGTTGCACATTTCGAGCAAACGAAGTATGGGTCCTGTTGACCTTGCACTTATCTCTGAACTTGCCTAGTAGATCGAAGGCCTGATTGAAGTCTCTCTGGAATACGGCTTGGAGGTAATGGTTGACTCTTATTCTTGTATCGTAGTTGGTGATGGTGAACCGTTTTTGCTCACTGGCGATGCTATTGACGGTGTCAATGAAGTCTGTGTTCAAGGCATTTCGAGGATCTGAACGTTCCAACTGTGGTCTTAGAGGCTCAAGCTTGGGTACCGAGGATAGGAGCCTTGAAATACGTCGAAGCATTTGAACATAGTAGTATGGACTGTATTGTACTGTATGAGATGGCGATGGTCTGCTACTGGATTATTCAGAGGTGATCTTGAAGGTCAACAATAACATCTTTATGATGAAGTTAGTCTACAAAACGTCTTTTATATCTGTTTCTGATTTTCGTTTGTGTCTTTGGTATTCTATTTTACAGTGATGGAGTTTATGAGGGAACTGGCAGCTCAATTCACGTAGGATCAACAGGTTTTCCTAGGCTTTGGCTTCAGGCATCACGTTCCATGTCATTTCCCGACTTGAAATTCCAGAAATGCTTGCTCTAGTTGTTGATGGTGGTCTGGATGTTGAAGATGACCGCAGGGAACTGGGAAATCTCAGCCGCAACATACGCTTCTATGCCAAAGCTCATCAAAACTCCACGAATGAGGCCACAAGAGAACCATAGATACGTACGTGCCTTATTGATAGAGTCTGGAAGGCCCTTGGAGCTGTTCAATCCAGAGATAAGCCTGTGGTCGTTATCTATAAGCACAAACGTACCTCTGTGGTTCGTTCGGAGGTTGTCCATCTGCTTATTGAAGAGACTCTTCCAGACATCACGACACACAAACTTCATGATGTCCAAGATATCAACGATCTTGTTAAGCTGGCCTGCTGTCTTGTACATCAACACCTCAGTGAGACGAAGACCAGTGGCATACCCGTATGACTCGATCCTCAACGTGGCCTCATCTTGACTCAAGTGCTCTGACTCGAAAATGGCAACTTTACCAGGCAAGTCATCCGGCAATCGCAGAAGAGGAGTGTCTATTCTTGTCTGGGAGTCTGTTGTATGGCCTTGCAGTTGCCTTTTTTCACCGGTGAGGTGGGACACTCTCAACGAAAGTGGCACAATTTCTTGAAGAAGCAAGTCGAGGCAAACGCCATTGACTTGTTTTTGGGAATCTAGCACGTCCATAAGGAAAGTATAGTAAAGCTGTACACTTTGATCTGATACCGCTTTCCTATTTTGGCGCGGGAGGTGTAGGTTTCTAGGACCCAGACGGCAGTGCTACTTGGAGAATATGAACAAGTGCTAATACTTACTTTCTAGGGATTGCTAACGATGACGCTTGTGAAATGATATAAACGCTTTATTTCTGGACTCTTGTCTTTCTCTCATCATCTATACTCTTCCTAGGCAGCTTCCCACCATGACGTTACGACACAGCTCCAGTTTTGCAGCCATTTCCCTGACAGGAGTCAGATGCACAGAGACTTCCAGTAGGAAGCCAGAAACATCAGAGAACTTACAAAAGTCAAAATCATGGCCTTTGAGAACACAACTAGCTGAAAAAGTCAGTCCAAAGGCGTCCACAGCCGGCTCGAAACGGAGTAACCGTAGAAGTCCAGCTGAATCGATCAACACCACCAGAAGCAACGATAGCATTTTTGAAAGGACAAATGGCTCACAGACAACAGCTCGAAAAACACTGACCAGAGCCACCACACCGCCTTCAACCATCAGAGAACCCTTTGAGCCGGGATGGTTAGGCAACACAAAGCTGGTCTATATCATGGACGAATTGATCAACACAGAAGAGGCATTTGTGACGTCGTTGCAAATTCTCAGAGATCACGTCATTGAGCCTTATCTCCAGAGATGCAAGTTACGTGGATGCCGTTGCTTTGCACTTGAGGTACTAGCACAGACTGCCTCGTATATTCTAGAGATGCACAAGCTGTTGCTTCACTTGAGAGACCAGGATTTCCTTGACAGAGTCACATTTAATCTTCGACACACCGAGACGTACGTGCGGTACTATGTGAATGCTGATGCATTTTCATACCTTGTGTTGAATGAAACCTCGAACTTCACCACTGAGTTCACCAATTCTGTGCTCCACAATCTTGAAAGCAAGAACAGTTCTGAAAACGCGGGCAAGCTTGACCTTTCGATTCTTCTGTTGGTGCAAAAACCAATGGCAAGAATAGTGAAGTACCAGCTACTCATTGCACTGCTTTCGAAGGCCAATCCCGAGAACGAAAGCATCAGACGGCTGCTCACATGTGTCAGAATGTCTCTTACGAAGATCAACTGCAAGTTGGACAGAGTGGTTAACAGCACTGAAAGAACACAGTCACTTTCAGAGATTGTGCGTTTTGATCAGACAGCTGGCCAGTGTCCACTGTACTATGGTCAATTGAGATTTGCATCTGTTTCGTCAATTGCCTGGCCAAAGTTCAAGAGAAGCTTGACTATGCAGAAGACAGTGGCACTTCTCTTATTCTTTGAAAGAAACTTGGTGATCTGCGACTATCGTTCTGGAATGAGAAGAAAGACCCCACTCCTCGTTCTTCCGTACGACGCTTGCAGTATTGTCAAGAATCATCAAGACTTTGATGGTGGACTCACATACCATAGTCAACTGTGCATCAAGCTTCGATACCACTACCAAGATTGCGAGTACGAGGCGATCCTTGGCTTTCCCAACCTGGACGCCAGAGTCGAGGCACTTTCATCGTTCCCAAATGTGCCTCGGTCAAGCTTCAGTTATGGAGTAGAGAGTTTCTTGCCTGATACTGTTGCACCCAGCGATATCAAGATTGAGTCAACTGGCGTGGCCCAAAGAAAATACCAGCAATGCTACTTTAGGAAGGTGATCGAGTATCAAGCAAGGGGGCCGCTGGAGAGATTCTTCAAGTCAAGGACTATGAGGAGACTACTTCGAAGCGATTGAGTGATCTTGAGGTCGACATTCATCGATTATTTGTGAATATCCTCGAAGACAGCGGAATGGGACTATTGAAAGAGCAGAGACATTTTTGAAAATTTTGTGAAGTGGTCGATTTGGAGAAGTCAGTATGATGCCTGTCAAGCACTCGGACATGTAGGCGTTGCTCGGCAAATCCTATGTAGCATTTGCAGCCATAGATAAGCATACCAGGGAAGAGCGAAAAGCTCAAGAGATAAGAAAATATAAGAAATAATTGGAAAATATTCGTAAAAACCCCATTTTTTTTTTGACTTGAGCTCCCCAAAAATGACCCTGTGGCTCGTGGCCGTTTTTGCAACCCCGAACCTACAGTCCGGCTTGGTCCAAAGCCCTGGGCCGTTAACCGTTGAGACTCAAACTATAATGCCAAATAACAAAACGTATCAAAATCGAATCTGGCAAATAAGAAAAATGCAGTCCATTGCTTAAGTCCGAGAAGGCCTTGTTTTTCATATTTTATTTGCTCAATGGCTTTCCACAATTGCCTGGGCTGGCTGGGGTCCCCAGAAATTATGAGTCGCCCAGAGCTTAATCGGCAGAACCAGCAGGACCCGTGTTCTCGCTCCCGGGTCGGTAGTCAGCCAGCCGTTCTGAAATGTACTTACGTGAGTCGCGTTCACTATGGTGCTGGCTCGGTTTGAATGGGGATGAAGTGCGTAAATTGTGGTACAATCCGGTGGCCGCCTCGCGCTCTGATTGGCCCAGACTGCAGATTCGAGGGCGTGAGCATGGTAAATGCACGAGAGACGCACCGGTTCTTTTTTTTTTTTTTTTTTTTTCTGTTTGCCTCCGGCCTCCGTAGCGAGAATACACCAACAGGAAAATTACCTACAAACAAGACCAAAAAAAAAAAAAAACTGAGATACTCCACCACTTACCTACTACTACCTTTTTCCACCAAAAAGTCAACGCTGAAAGCTACACACGTCCTTTATTCGCATATTTTTGCTAAAGAGCTCCTTTGGTCGTCACGACAAATTCATTTAAGTCAATTTTTTTTTTAGTGTTTTTTTTATCGAGCCGGACAGAAGAAAAAATAAAAAAGCACCCAGCACCAACCCTCCCCGGTCCTACTTCCTATCGAACATTGAATAAGGACCTAGCATTTCCATCACTAATAAGGCTCATCCCTCTTCACGTCATCGGAGAGATATCTGCCTCTTTCAATCATACTTTCAACTTATCGCTTAGCCCCACCAAACCCACCACCTTTCATTCTCCCAGGGGCCAACCATCAGATGACTTCTGAAACAAACCTACAATTTGCCCCCACAGGTCCCATGATGAACCCTAATGTAAATTCGGGCTCCACGTTACCAGGCCAGTCGAACCTTCTTTCAGGCTCCTTCTCCTCCATGTCACAACCGTCTAGTGCCAACCAGCCGCCTTCATCGGGCTCCATACTGCAGCAACTGTTTCCTTTGAAAGTTCTTAATGTTCCAGCTGACTTGTCCGAGAGAGAAGCTCAGCTCATCTTTGCATTGGTGCATGACGATGTCGCCAGTGTCGAGCTCAAGGACCAGGTTATTACCGCCAACTTCAAGACCTTGAACACCTGCATTACTACCGGAAAGCTCCTTGAGAACAAGCCAATCTTTGGCTCAAATCTGCCGCAAGTGAACGTTGAATACGACGCCAATGTGCCCCTCGCAGCCACAACAGGCGCTTTCAACAACATGATATTGTCTAACTCTGGCATTTCTCCACCATCCTCGCATCCTGTTCCACTGGCCGCCCAGCTCCTATCGGGCTCACAGTCAAGTCAGGGGGGTCAAGTCGGCCCTGGTACTTTCGACTCATTCCAGAAGCGCAAGTCAGTTGGAAACCAGAGATCCCGATTCCTTTTCAGTGACCCATTCTCAGGTACAACCACTCCAACCAATGCCAACCCTCCCGCCGGATCTATTGACTTGAGCGATATCACTGGCAAGTCCATACTCATGATGGAATCGCATAATGATGCCAGAGAGTACGAGAACCTTGTTCGCGACCCTTGGTCCTCGCAACCATCGAATTCTCTTGGCTTTGGCTCAAACCCCGAGACCCCTGGAATGAATGTTCCAAACTCATTTGAATGGGGTGTCTCATCGAACAATCAACAGCCATCTCAGCCCTCTCTGGGTCAGCTGTCCCAACAGCAGGGCCAGTCTTCCCAGCAACTGCAGGCAAACCAGCAGGGAACCCAGGGAAAACAAGCGGGCTCCCAATCAAATGTCCCTGCCTCGCTGTCTTCTGCAGCACCAGGGTCCCTTAATGGAGAGAGAAGAAGAACTTCATCCGCATTTTTTAATAACGGCTCAGGCTCACAGACTCAGGCTCAGTCTGGAACCCAGCCTCAACCTCAACAACAGCCTCAGACTGTGGCAGCCATCTTGTCTCAGGGGCCAACGCAGTCTAACGGCAATAATTTGGCACCATTATCGATCCCATCTAACTCAATTAATAGAAATGGGCCTCCATCCGCATCGTCTGCGTCTGGAGCTCAACAGGCAGGCCCTTCATCTCAGCCAAACTCAGCAACAACACCAACTAGTGCTGCTAGATCGTCTACCAAGGACGTTCCTGACTTGTCATTGTTGGCACGTGTGCCACCACCAGCTAATCCTGCTGACCAAAACCCTCCTTGCAACACTTTATACGTTGGTAACCTTCCACCTGATGCTACTGAGGCTGAGCTCAGGACATTATTCTCCCCTCAGAAGGGTTTCAGAAGATTGTCCTTCAGAACGAAGAATCAGTCTTCTAGCTCTAGCTCTAGCTCATCTTCTCACAACCACGGTCCTATGTGTTTCGTTGAGTTTGAAGACGTGGCTCATGCCACCATTGCATTGGCTGAATTGTACGGGAGAGCTTTGCCTAGACCAAACGGCAGCAATGGCAAAGGCGGTATCAGATTGTCTTTCTCAAAGAATCCCTTGGGAGTCAGAGGTCCTGGAAATCCAAGAAGGTCATCTTCCCAGCAGGGTTCCAACAACGGTACCAACAACAATGTTGGTAACTTTGGCTACCAAAATTTTCATTAAGAAGGACACCAACGGGATTGCATCACTAATCTTATGACTGTTCCGCATCATCATTCCATCATTTTGAGCTTTTTAACTTAGCTCATCAACGCTCATCGTCATGCTCCCCATTACAGTTCATTTATCATTCTTGTCATCGATATAATCATTACCCTCGTCATCATCGTCATCTACCTTACGATTCATGTTTCTGGTTACATCTTGTTTAGCCCATGCCCTGTATTATTTTAAACTATTCATCGCAATACTATGTTATAGCTGTTTTATAATTAAAGTGAACTAATTTTCTCTTGAAGTGATTAAATGTATCGATAGTGTGATTACGATCCAGAACCCAAACTCCGATTTTTATTCAAACTTAACACACCAAATAACCATACCTATTTAATTTCTACTCTTATTTTTGTCAAAGCGCTTCCCCTGATCACTTGGGTAAGAGATCTATCAAATCTCTGGTCTGCGCATATACTTCTGTGAGCCATTTAGATTCCAAGAGAGACCCAGTTGTACAACGCTTCTCCGGATCAGGATGAAGAGCCCGTAGAATGTGTCCTCGAGCGTTATAATGGAGCTTCTTGAAATGAGACAACGCAGGATTCAGTGGATCACTAAAGCTGCGGTCGTTGAGCTTATCGACCAAAGCAACTAGATGCTTTTCGCTTTCAGGATACTTCTGAATGTACTTCTCCATTGTTCTGTTTTTGTCATCCGAAACAGTGTTGGAGCTAGACCAGGGCACAAACATTAGGAAGACTTGGAAGTAGACAACACCGAGAGCCCAGATATCTAGAGCCTTGAAGTTGATCTTCAACAAATCAAGCTCTTTACCCTCATTTTGTTCTCTTTCGTACCGGAAAAGCTCAGGCGCCTTGAAAGAAGTTGTTCCGCAGGAGATTTCATTCAACGACGCGTGTTCAACGGTCTTGGTGAGGTCGACAGAGTAGCCAAAGTCGTTTAGCTTGAGCATACCCTTGGAGTCTATAAGGAAGTTTTCTGGCTTGATATCACGATGGGCAATATCATGGCGATGTAAAAAGTCAACCGCCTTGACCATCTGCTTGAAAGTTGCATCCCTGAGGTTCAGCGATACCTCCACTTTCTTGGCTCTGAAGGTGCAAAGATGGTCCAACAAGTCTCCATGGAGGTAGTACGGTATTATAAGGGAAAGCTCCTCGGAATCCTGGGATCTAGCGACGTCCAAAACGTCAACCACCAGCTTACTGGCGGTACATTTTCTCAAATTATCAAACTCTCTAAGGACCAGGGCTCTATAGGTCTCGGAAGTTTGCGTTTTCTGGAACTTGACGGTTTTGATAACCACAACAACGGTTCCCTTTGCATCGGAACCCTTGAAAATGATGCCGTTGGCACCGTCGAAGATAGGTTTACTAGCCAAAGTGACGTAGTCCTCGCCAATAACCAGCTTCCCTGGTTCCGTAGCGGGCTCTAGCGCCGAAAGGCAATCCATGCAGTTGAAAGACGACGAAGCTGAGCGAGAAAGCGCCGTGTCCTTGGCCGAGGTCGACACTGAACGGGTTCTAGTCATTGGTTCACCCGCGTTGTTCAGCGACACGGGCCTGAAGGTGGAGGAGCCCGCTGTGGACGGCGAGCCTTTCGGAGTTAGCGTTTTGGAAGATTTCTTCAGCTCTGAACGGTCCGATTTCTTCATTTTCGGCACCAGGTCCAGCGTTAGCCGGCGGTGTATCGAAGATAGCATCTTCACAATATAGCGATGGGAGTCAGTAGGGCGGTTGTTTTGCGTGCGAGCGATGGAACAACAAGGGACACTTGAAGCTTAATCTCAAAAAAGTTGTGGAAGCAAAAGCAAAGTAAAAAACAGCCGGGGGTGGGGGATGGGCATTAATAAACGCTACCAAAGGACTTCGGCGGTATGTAGGAAGTAGCGCTTCTTCGCGGGGTGAAATGGGGCTGACTTGCACAGGCAAGGTAGAGAGGGCTATTGAAGAAGAGTCAGGAGAGCAAGCGAGGGCGGGATTTTTGTGATTTTTTTTTTTTTTTTAAAAAAAAGGCGAATTCAAATAATTTTGTGACTTCACTGACGACGGGGTTTTTTTTTGCCCCATCTTGGTTGCAACTTCCTTGCTGCGCGGTAGGTCTGACGTAGGGGTACCGAAGCGATTGTATGCAAAGGCCTAATGGAAAAAGAGCCGGATAGACGGTCCGATAGAGATACCGGGCTAAAGGGCCAAATTCTTGAAAGCTGGAAAAGCATGACCTTGGTGGATTTCTTGCTTGAAAAGCCACGATCGACATATTATTGTGGCCAAGGCCGTAAGACGATCGCGAGCGTTCTGAAAGTAAGGTTTCGTTTTTTTTTTTCCAATAAGCGTTGCTGCAGAGTCCTCGGCACTCACTACAACCACTCGGTGTGGGGAGCCCCGATAATGGCTTTTTTTCTAAAGTGTAATTCCGTTGCAATTTCTTTTCTGACCGTTTTTAACTACTTTGGCAAACCTGCTTTTTCGCCTCTATCGGATGGTGCAGGGGTCAGCACGCAATGATTTACGACCAATATGCTCTACTCCAGACGCATTATGGAATAATTAGCCGAACCACCGGACCAAAAAAAAATAGGACCCGGTTTGGGATCTGCAAAAAAGCCCTTGCTTGCAAATTATGGTGTGGCGCCTCGATCGAATATTTCTCGGCTGTCTCCTCACCTTATTGTCAGTTACCCCCTGGTCTCCACCAGGGCTCCTGGCTTCCACGGCACTTAGCGGATCTTGGGGTACCCCGTATATTTAGATCGTCAGCTTTGCAGCCATACGCCGTTGGGGGAGCCTCACATACGTCAATTGACTAAGATGTGCAGATGCAAGGCCATTGCATTGAATGGGCCAGGGTCCAAGTGGTGAAAATTCGGCTTCCATAGTGCAGTGGTTGTATGGTAGGGAAGTAGCCTAGGGGACGAATCTCCGATATAACTTATCACCAGTTGGGATTAGGAGAGTCAATTGATATCAACACCACCAATAACTGTATTTGTCTTATATACGTATTTGTCTTATATATGTATTTGTTTCCCTGGAAGCCCCTCTACAGCATGCCGAGGTGACCCCAGACTTCATACGCACTGGAAGATCAGACCCACCGGGTCTCTAAGCCTCTAACGGGTTCCACCAAATTATCACCCACAATTGCTTATCAGCAAATTTGGGGTAATTCACAAAATCGATTGAATGAAACTTCCAGTAGTTCCTTATTTTCCCGTGTGGTGGTCCAAGGCTGTGGTCCTCCCTGCATGATCGTTTCCCGTAGCCGAAGAAACCGTTACTTGAGAATTAGACACACCAAGGCATGTCAGGCTTAGGAAAGGGATTGTCCAATTTGGGGCACTCGGTGAAGGACAAGAGCACGTCATTTGGCCATTCCGTCAAGGACAAAGGCTCCTCCTTGGGCTTATCCGTCAAAGACCACGCCTACCGCAGAAAGCACTACTCGGTTGATGATGACCTACTACATGACTTGTACCACAACTTGAAACAGACGCTGACAGCTTTGAAATACTTGAGTGCTCAGACAGACCGCTTCCTGAAGAAGTACTGGCCCCATGTTTTCGCCTCAATGGCTAAGGCCACGAGGGGGTTTCTAGACTTGACTGGAGAGAACTCTCTTGAGTTCAAGGGCATTGACGAATACTACGACGCTTTTGACAAAATCCTGAGCTTTCTGGAGCTGTTTGCCATGCATCCGAAGGAGAGGCAAACCACGATACCCAGCATCAACTTTGCCTTGACCAACTTCTTGTTCACTGTGGATCAGATGCGTGAGAAAGTAGCTTTGGATTCAGGCGGCCTAGCCAAACTTGTGCGTCTGAAGAACGATGAAATGAGACTACAGCTCAAGCTCTCCATGAACTTGATGAAATTGAGGACCAAGAGGAAGCTCAAGTACGATGACCTCAATAAGAAGACCCATAAGCTCATGAAGAAGAACGTGCCCCTCGAGGCAAAGGAGCAGAAAGAGCTCGAGACACTAGGCACAAAGTCAAGGGAGGCTGAGAGCGTATACGAGAACATCAATACCCGTCTAAAGCTTATTCTTCCAGAGATTCTTGCTTTGCTCGAGGAATACGTCGACCTGATCACCAAGCTCATCGTGAGCAGCCACACGCAGACATACAAGCAGATTGTGGAAGAGATTCACGATTTCATGGAATTTCACGGCTTCCCTCACGACGACAAGCGTGAAAACCTGGAGGAATACCAAGCTATCATGGATGCCTGGGAGACTGCCGTCACACCAACAAGACTCCGGATTGAGTCTTTTGTTTCGTCCATCAAGGACAGACACCCCGACAGAATTGACGAAGATATCGAGGACAAGGACAAATCCTCGAAGATGTACAAGGCCTGGCTGCTGGCCACGCTGAAAGTCACCGATAAGCTGCACAAGGTCAAACCCAAGGACCATGTCAATGGCATCTTTGGCGAGTACATGACCGCAGACCCTCTTCAGTCGTTCCTCAAGTATGAAACAGAGGACATGAACCAATCAGAACGTTATCACCCTCAGAAGATGTTGAAAGTCACAGACGTTCATGTTCCAGAGAGAGATGTCAAGGCACCACCTCCACTTCCACCTCGTGATGATCTCCATCCAATAGCATTATCCCCACACATTGGAGTAATGCCCTCTCCACACACGGGTCATTGGAATGATTACGAGGACTCAATTGATCAGGACTCGGACACGGATCTCTCGTTATCTTCAGATAAGAGTGACGACGAGAAATCGATACTATCATCCGATATGCTAGCTGCGGACGTTCCACCAGACAAGAGCGTCCAAAAGCTTAAGGTCATCTACAACGAGTCGAAGAATGATATTGTGGAATTTCCCATCACAACGACAAAGTGGCCTCATTTCAGTACCAATAAGAATGTTTTCGACAAGACCTTTTCAACATCATATAAGTTGATTGAACTTAATAAGTTCTTTGAGAGTGCATTGGGCTCCCTTGACGGCGATGGTACCAAAGAACAATGGGTTGCCACAGAGGACTTCGAAGGAAGAGAACCAGGTGATCTCTCTTTCAAGGAGGGCGATGTTCTTGACGTCATTCTCGACCTCCAAAAGTTCAACATTTCACACCGTGCTAAGGGTGGAAACTGGTTCGTTGGTGCTACCGAAGATAAGGAACATCGTCGTATTGGGTTTGCACCCTCATCATATTTCACTAAACGTTAATCTACCTCATTTTTTAATAACTTGAGAAGGCTGCCCACGACCTTTTCTGGGTTAGCACGGAGACCATTGTGGAAAAACTCGCTAGTGATGTACTGTCTCAAGTTACCGTTTTCCTTGAATAGATTCAGCTTCACCTTCATGGTGAGGTCAAAGTCCACATATTGATCGTAGTAGTATGTAGCAGCCACAACAGGCACTATATCCCATGTCAATTGAGCGTAGTTGTTAGGGTATAGCGATGACCATTTTTCGTAGGAGTGAAGAGCATGAGCTACTTCCTTCAATGGACGCAATTGAGCGTAGTCCTCAAACATGGATTTGAAGACCATTTCACCAGTGAAGTACACAGGGTCGTCAGATTCGAGGAGCTGCTCCGATACGACGAAATTCTCATTTCCCTTGGCATAGCGGGTTCTGTCGGCTGCCCAGTTGGTAGCCTTGCCCTCGCCATCAGCATAAATGCATTCTTGGAACAAGGCGTACAAGATATTGGTGTCAAAGCTGTAAGTCAGCTGAATCTCATTCAACACCGCATAAGATGCTCTGCCTTGCGTCTCCAAAGACCAGGCAAACTTCACCACAAGCTGGTGGATCGAGTCAGTTCCTCCAGAGGCACCGAAATTGAGTCCAATTTGTTGGAATCTCTCAACAGTCAATTTCCCGCCATCAGGCAACAGAACAACATTTTCCCTCAAGTATTTCACGATTTGTTTCACGCGCTTCTTGTCCTCCGGGTACTTAGAGTAGTAGTGTCTGTTTCTTTCAGCTGTGCGCTTGTATGTTTGGGTATAGACATCATCGGCGGTGAAGCCAACCGGTGGTACGCCTCCAGTAATGAAAACAGCCTCAAGCTTTTCATATAATCCCAAGTACGAAAAACAGCAGAATCCTCCGAAGGATTGGCCCATGATCAGCCACTTGGACTCGCCAAAGAGAGCTTGTCTAATGAGCTCCAAATCCTGAACTATAGAGTCAGCTCTGAAGTGGGTCAAGTACTCGACAATGGATTCCGTTGAGCCCTTTGAAAGAAGGTGTTCCGTGTCAATTGGGGTACTTAAACCGGTACCTCTTTGGTCGTAGTAGACGAGTTGGTATCCGTCATCAAGAAGAACCTTGGTGAGTCCGGAATTGGACAATGGAACAGCACATGGGAATCCAGGGCCGCCTTGAATATATGCGAGTGGTTTGGAGTCTGAGGGAAAGACCACTTTCCAGATATCCGTGTGAAGCTTCTGGTCGTACTTCTGTGTGATGTTGGCAACAATACTGATCTTTTCAGACAGGCTGTTCCCGTGAACCAATGGAACAGAAAGAACAATTCTTTGATTTAAAAGCCCGTCATTGACAAAGGCATCGATCACTTTGAAAGGAGCCATAACGAAGGAATAGTATGAAGTGAAACTTTGGTGCCGTACGCGGAACGGCTGCAAAATATCACTCTTGCATAGGTCCACACTACATAGAGGAAAAGTCAATTCTACAACTGCTTTCATGAAATCGATTTTTTCCATATATTACCCTACTATGACAATTAGTACACAAAGCCCAAGATCTTACCAGAAACGTGCTTTCTTCTAGCCTCCTCGTGGTCCATAATACCAGCAGAGGTGGTCAAGATGACGTAACCGAACTGTCTGGCTGGCAACAAGTTGTCAGTCCATCTCTCGATGTCGCCGATCTTGACGTTGAATCTTGGAGAAATAACACCACACTTGTTCAATCTACCGGTCAACTGAACAACAATCTTGCCGGATCTGTGGTCGTCAATGTACTCGAACTCGCCAATGTAGCCTGAAAGTTAGTAAAATCCCAAAGGATTCCAAGTCGTTGTGGTAGAGGATGAAATGTCGAGGAAGAGTAAACGATAGTGAGGTAGGTTTAACTACTCAGCACCGTGTAAGTGTAAATCCTCTTCGATCTTCCGAACACTTAAAAGACAGAAAGGGACTGAAACCGATCAATCCATCCAGTTATCAGTTCGGGTTTGGTAGGGGGGAAACAACGACTCGGATCAATAAGATGCGTGTAACATACCGTGCTTCTGCATAACTTGCAAAAACTTGATGATGACCTTGGAAGAAGGTCTAAGCAAAACTTGACGCTTGCCGGTCTTCTCGGCGTTGTTGATAGCATTCAAGGCGTCAGCCAAAACAGAAGTTCTAGTCATTTCTAAGAAATGAGTTAGTATAAAAAAATCACAACCAAACAAAACAGAAGCCGCATGAGTGTCCCGAGGGAGTCATGAGCAATAAAATAGATACAAGGTGTTTGCTGTCTCTAGACAATTCTCGTAGCGAATTGCCCATCCGAAGGAGAGCCCATTCTCCACTGTCACCTCGATATTCCAAAATACAGAAATGATCGTGTCAAATAGCTCAAGACATCAAATGCTTATACCATTGTTTCGTTGATTGCAGTACCTCAACATCAGCTCTTCTGATTGTAGCATGCTGATACATACTTCAATTATAAGCTAAAGAAAGTGGATGTGTGGGAACTAGTGAGAAAATTTTTCGCTACAAAGTGTCGCAACTTTTTGGATTTTGTGCACGTGACTTCCATAGAATACCCTGGGGTTGATGATATAAATCCAGTTTACGGGAATGTAAATTGTGATGAAAATTTCATAAATGACTTTGTTTGAAATCCGTTCTGTCCATAGAAATCCATCAAAAATGAATTGGCTTCTTTAATAACTATCAGACGACAATCACACGGCCATCGACACTAAACTATGGCTCTGCCGTACATTCCAAGCTTTATAACCAAACTTAAACCTTTCAGATCGCTTTCTTAGTCAAAAATTGTCTTACTGGTCAAAATGTACCTTTTACTTGGTAGGTTGTAATCAGTCAATTAGCTAGGCCAGTGCACCGCATACTAGTCCCAATATTCAGGCCTATGCAATATATCCAAGCATCAAGATGATAAGATTGGCTTTTGGGAAGCCAGCCACACACTCAATAAGACGTCCTGTCACGTTACTACGATGCTTAAGGCATAGCTACCTGAGCAAAAACGATAATAAAAAGAAAGACGAGGAATTAACTTCAAAGGATGAGCTGAAAGGTCTCTTCAAGGTTAACCAGAAGTCCTCGTCATCTGCTCCAGCTGATATGCCTAACGACCAGGGTCTTCAGAGCTTGATGAAGAAGGATAACAAACCCTATGTTCCCAAATTGAGACATGAGCGACTTTCATATGAAATGCCGGGCATGCCTAATGAGGATGAGTTCACGAAATTCTCGAACAAAGTTCAAAAGCCAAAGACTGTCACTCGATGGAGCAGATATCTTCCAAAAATCGTGGCTCTTGTGCTAGTGCTATGGGGAGGCTACACCGTGAAAGTGTGGTACTATCCATCAGAGAAGGGCTCCGACAGTAAAGACCTCTTGGATCCAGAGCACTTTCACCCTTTCAAGGTTACCCATGTTAAACAAGTTGATGAAGACCATTATTTGATTGAGGTTCTTCCAAAGTTCAAGAATTGGCAGTACAGTTATTACGCTAACTACGAGGCAAAGACTGTTTGGAATGGAGACAGGTTGTGGTCGGTAGAGATCATGCAGCCTCAAATTCAGATTGTTAGATCCTACACGCCTTTGCCATTATACTTTATGAAATCTGAGAGAACTCGTTCAGGAGAAGAGGAGCCGCTTCTCAGAGTGATAGACAATGATAGAGAAGATTACGACAAGGGTGGAGTCATGACATTCTACATCAAAAAGTACGACGATGGAGAAATGTCAAGGTACCTCACCTCACGGAAGGTCGGGGACATCATACAGATAAGGGGCCCTTACACGGACTACAAGTTCCCATACCATCCCTTGAAGAAGTTCCATCAAAGACCCATGTTTAGAGACTTACCCTCGAAAGTTGAATCCGAGGCTCTCTTGCCAGTGGTGAAAAAGCAAAATAATGTACCCGATTTCGACAACCTTGCATTTTACGGAGCTGGCACCGGAATTGCTCCGATAATCCAGTGCTTGTTCTCAAGAAATCCATACAGAGGGTTTGTGGACATCCACTTCTCGGCCCAAAAACCTTCTGAGCTTGACCCATTCAAGAGATACTTATTTTTCCTCGAGAAACTAGACAGAGCTAAGTTGCATACTCACTACGATTCCCAGTTCATGTCCAAGCTTGGTAAGAAGGACATCCAGAGCCCACAGAAACCCCACTTCCAGAGCTCCATGAGAGTTGAGCAAGAGGTGGGAGAAAAGGAAGAGCTTCTGGAGGACGATAAGTTGAAGCTCAGAATGGCCATCATGCGTGATACTAAAGAGGAGGAAATCTCCAATGAACTCATCCCAGCGAACGAAACACAGAGGGCTCCAAGATACGAAAATGCTTTACAACAAGCCCAAGTTACTGCCACCGAGCCTAAAGAACCACCTGCTCTTGCAGTGGTATGCGGTCCAGATGGATATGTAAGCTATGTGGCTGGACAGAAGCTTTTGGAAACCAATGAGCAAGGAGAAGTCAAAGGTCTTCTTGGCAGTAAAGGCTGGGATAACTCCAACGTGTATAAATTATAGCATCAACATGTACATAGATTCGGTTGCAAAATCGAAAAGTCCGAATGCATTCGCACCACCAACTTGCACAGAGATGTACTAACATACAACGGTTCCTTCCCATACATCGAGAGATGGAAGATCAGCGACGGATCTCTCTGGAGCTCTTTCTGATCATAAAGCCGACTTGCGTGGAGCTATCTAAATTATCTACACTTCCTCCTGAGTCACTCAAAGAACAGGCTCAATCACTTACCCAATGCCTCCAGACATTATGCAACCAACTAGATCATCACGAGAAAGAGTACACTGGAAAACACTATTCATTGTCGACTAAGTTTGCAGACTATGCATTCTTTCCAATAACAAATTTGCTCAAACAGCCCTCACTACAGCCTGCTTCAACGAAACATGTTCTTCACATCATTGGCTTCCTTCTAGCCCACTCTTGGCTGCACGAGATCAACGAGACCCTAATCGACCAATTGTCTCCCATCATAGTTTACCTATGTGGAGGCCAGAAGAAGAGCATAGTTGTCTCAGATGACGACCTCGGGTTCTACCATCAAGTGATCTACTGCATCAATCAGCTTGTTCGTTGCTTCCCTCGTGATTATTATACCAAACAAGCTGAGAAGCGTTTGAGTGTTCTAGGCGACATCACAACTCTTCTTCTAGATTTGCTTGGAACTGTTCCGCAGCCTCTCGACCAAGAGCGTAACGAATTGTCCATGAAGGTCTTGGAGTGTCTCACTTGGCTCTACTCGGTGCGAGTCAATGCCGAGCAGACCTCCTTCGTGTTCCCTGGAATAATCTCCAAGGTAGCGAACTTCGTCATAATTTCAAAAAACTTGCATGCAAAGACCATCATTGCGGTCTTTGAACTTCTAAAGGCCTTGATAGTGAAGATCTTCTCTGACTCGAGTCTCGATGCTAAGGTGGTAGATACCTCGTTCACTAGCACGGATCTAAGCTCACTTAAGGCATTGTACGATGACTCCGACGAGGCGAAACCTAACTCCAGAGAGTTAGTTAAGACGGAAGTCAATACACCGAAATCCAGTCATAGATCACAAGCATGGCTTTCCGCTACTTCTAAGCAGCTCAAAATTGCATTAATAACTATCTTCAGGCATCTCCTCATAAAAAGGAGTGTACGAGACAAGATAGTTACGAATCTCATCCTTCGGGAGTCTCTATTTGCATTCTTGAAAGAAGTCACCAGTCAATGTTTCCGGTCGCTCTTCTCAGATATAATTCTCACATTCACCGACATCACTTCGCTACTTATTTTCAGTACCCTTGAACTGAACCCCGGTGATTCTGATGAGCTTTACGACAAGGGCACAAGCATCTTCCTTGCCCATGATCGCGATAACCTCAACATTTTACGCAGAGCATTAGATCAAAAGGCTGATGATCTTGTCTCAAACCAATTGTCACGAATCTTCATCTCTACAGATGACGAGAAGGTGCACCTCACCCTTGTCGCAATAAGATTCCACCTTCATTTAATAGACAAGATTGTTGACGACCTCGCATCGAATAATTCAATGGAGCTCAAGGAGCTTGCTGTTCTGCAAATTTATGATGGCGTGATAAACCGTGTTCTACATTCGGATGGGAAGAAACGCAAGAAAGACTCAAACAGAGAGCATAGTTTGGAGTCAGTTGACGATGACAACTCAATGGATTCCGTTGTTCTTCCGCTGCACATCAACGCCAAAAGCATCACAAAGATCAGAAAAGATACCACTCAAGTTTCGAAGCCCAATAAAGCAAGTTTGAGTCAGCTCACTAGAGAATTCAATTTCTCAAGTGATGGTCTCGTGAAAGATTTGGAATCTCTGTTTTTTTCAACCTCATTTACTCCCGCAATTGAAAAGGCCTTGCAGTCATTCATCCAGTATGTTGGTGAGTCAGCAAGCAGTATCGCTCCTATAATTGAGCATTTGTCTATGGAGCTGAGCAGATCAAGCGACGCCCTTCTACGCAAGGGAGTTTTCTTGTGGGCGAGTAACACGTTAGTGCTGTCATTTGAGAGAAAACATAAACAGGCCAGTATGAGCGACTTGGTTACTTTTTACGATGACGAACCCCAGGATGACTCTGTAGAAGAGTCGCTTTACTTGATGCTTGAAAATGCAAAAGCAGTATTCAATGATATGGAAGTGATCAAGCAACAAGAAGACTCTCATGATTTGGTCCAATCAACTAATGAAGCCAACTTCTCGATAGCCATCAAGTCCTTGGGTATCTTATCAACGTCTTTCTCGAAGCAGGATTTTGAGACAGATGTATTGATGGACAACCTATATTTATTACTCGAGGCAATGACACACAGGTCAGATAGTATGGTCAATCAGATGGCTAGAAGTGTTTTGAGCTCAATCGCTGAACGTTACTATGAGGGAAGTCTACAGAGGCTTGTCGAGGCTAATGCTGATTATTTGATCGATACATTGAGTTTGAAGTTAACTATGAACAGTGGCTTGACACCATCCCTCCCGGGTATCTTACTTGTTGTCCTCAAAATCTCCGGTGTCGAATTGGTGAAATCTAACCAACTCAGAGACATATTGAGTGAGATATTCATCGTCATCGATACCTTCCATGGCTATTCTGTCCTTGTGGAAAATTTCTTCATGGTATTTGAAGAGGTAATTGCATTGATAAAGAGCATATACTTGAGTGAATTGCTTGATTCAAACAAATTGAAGTCAACAGAAGCTCATGCGCCATTTAAACCGTGGGGAATCACAAATCATGACCAATTCATCGATCTCCTAGATGAAAAGAATAGACAGGGGGATCCTTTTTCAGACTATGATCCCGAAAAAGAGTATTTTAAAAGGAAACCCGGTGTTCCTTTTGGAGATCAGGACTCTGATGATGACAGCGATGATGAAGAAGAACCGGTAGAGCAACCACAGCCCTGGCCCTCACCTATTCCTGAAGATACCTACAATCTTGTCCTTCAAGTTTTCAAGTACGGCTTGCAACTACTCACTCATCCGTCTATAAAGCTTAGATTGACAATATTTAAGACCTTGGAAAATGCTTATCTCATGGTAGCATCCAATTATGAGAGACTCATGCCCGTATTGGCGGAAAGTTGGCCTGTCTTGATGTCTCTTGTCTCGGGAACAAAAACGGTCTCGGATTGGGAAAGTGCAAACTTCGAACATTCGCAACTTACGGGTCCAGCAATTCACTTTGCCACAACGATTTTTGCCGAGGATGCGAAGCATCAAGCATTCATGAGCCGAAGATTTCTTGATCTCTGGGACTTTCTCAAAAAGCATAACCTGATGTTCACATTAGACCTGAAAGTAAGTGAGTCTAAAGCCGTCGTTTCAGGGTCTGTGGCACCCTCTGTGAGGAAAGCTTACGTGGAATTATTTGTCACGGCCCTCAATAACTATGAGAGACAGATCCCTCACCAGACAGCGCTAGATATTGCCCGCGTGTGCACAAGATTGGGTTTGGATGAAACGCAGTTCCATCTCAGCAGGGACCTCAGAAGTGCATTGTGGGTCATTAAACATTATTCATAGCATCAACCATCATTTCCAGCCGCATCATCGGTACTCATCAAATCGTGTATCACAGCCTTTTTTATCGTAGGTTTCTTAGCTGGTTCGAACGATAACGTTTGTTGGCCCTTAGGCAAGACATGAACAGGGTTCTTTACAGGTTCTTCAACAACCTGCTGAGGACTCTGTGGGTTTTCAGGGTTTGCAGCGTCTGCGTATTTCTTTTGATCTTCATCCAGCAAATTAATCTTTCTTTCCTTTATTGCCTGGCCCACAGGTTGGGTCTTAGGCACTGTATCACTTAAGAAGTGCAATGCGTCTTGCGTGGAAACGACAGCGCTCAAATCCTTGTATTGTATCTTCTTCCTCTTCTCCATTCTTGCGATCATAGCAGCGTGTTCCATGAAGTATTGAACAAAGAGCTCTGTAGCAGCTCCAGTAGCAAAAACAGCACCCTGGGAGGCCGAAAAATAATCAGGATCCATTTTGAAAATCTTTTTGATTTTTGAGAGAGGTAATGACATGACGGCCTCGTCAACAGCCATAGCCTCGTCATCGTTATCCTCTGCTTCTTGATCGTGATTTTCATGAGTAGACTCAGACATTGTGACGTCTTCAGTAGCTACCGAAGCACGAGAAGCATCTGGTGCAGGAGACGACTCCAGAGGGAATGGCGATGTGGCAGGAGTCTCTGACATTGCTTTCTGAGAACTAGTCAATGAGGAAGACATGGTAAATCCTGGAGGTGCTGAAGCGCGTCTATACTGGATCAAGTGGTGTACGGGTGTGTTATACCAGAAGTACCTAAATCCAATAATTCATGCTATTTAGCCCACTGCGAGGCTCTATAATCTACAATTCTGATTCTTCATGGCACTGGGCCCTTTCATTATTCGTGACATGGCGCTATATACAGATTTTGATGCATCTTCTATGATATGAAGGTGAATGGTTTAGTCCTTCACGATGACAGAGTCCTTCTCTGCCTCCGCTTGGGCCTGCTGCGGGTTCACGAACTCTTCCAAGTAGTTGCTCTTCTCCAAGTCCACGTCGTTGTAGTTCTCGCCATATTCTATGAAGTCTTTGATGTTGTTCCACGCAAGCTCAGGGCTTTTGAAGCTATCGCTGTAGCCTGGGGTCTTTTGCATGATTTGAGGAACGTCGACTGAAACGAATGGTTTGAGGTCGGTGGTAGCCAAGTCACTTGGCACAACGTATGTTCTGACCTTGTCCCAGTTGACCATGTACTTTCCGTGCTTGGTCAAACTACCAATACCGGAGGAACGAGTACCTTTGTAGAAGTTCTTGTTACCCAGCTTGGTGTAAAGAGGGTGACGCTTGGAGCCCGACTTGGTGTAACCGTACCATATCTGACCATCTCTGTAAGTTTGGGTGGGTCTTCTCAAAGAGGCAACCGTGGACTGTTGGAACCTGAGGACAGTAGAAGCCTTCATTTCAAAGCTTTATATAAGGTGTGAAGAGGAGCAGGGGCGGCCGTTTGAGGTTAAACTCGTGCTGTCTTGGTTAAGCAGTATAAAAATTTTGTCAGTAAAAGAGTATCATGGTGCACGGATGTATCAGCTTTGCGAAGCTTTGGTTTGTGAGGCCTTGAGATTCTCGTAAAAAGTGCGAATCTTCCGGAGACTTGTAGAACCTCAAGAGCGAGTGTAATACGAATGGAAATCAAAAAATAAATCATTGAAGAAAATTGAAAAAGCGAGATGGTGTCTGTTGACTCTTCAGACTACAAAGGTCAATTTTCTTGGCCAATTGATCCTCATGACTGGTTTCAAGAGGAAACGTCTGCTGCATGACGATTTCGCAGCCATTTTGGAAGGTCCAAATGAAGCACCCATTTATTATGCTGAAGCCTGCCCCAAAAGCAGAAAGTCTAGTAAACCGTCACGTAATCTTGATTCCAAAGAGTAAGTCCAGTCAATTTCCAGCTCTTTCATGACCTCGAGGTCATTCATTCCCTCCCCAGTAGCAGAACAAGCCCAGCTTCTGAACATAAATAGAGGTGGTTCCCGCCAGTTTTTGTTTTCTTCTTCATCTACTTGACCACCACAGTTCTGAACCAGCGTTTAGGACATTTTACTTTATCAGTTTTCAGCACCACCACAAAGAAAAGCAACAACCAGCGCACCAACTAACAATGTGTTTCGAAAGATGTAAAAGCGTTTGCAGAATCCTCTTCCCCAAGGACGTCAGAGAAATTTTTTTGGAAGAGGATACTGGAATCATGCGGACTAACCACGAATACTCAGTGGTTCAGCTTACCTGGCAGGAGGGTGAGATTGAATATTTCATCTACCTCAGAAACCAGGCCTTTACCGACATTTTTGCTTATCAACAAGCCCAGGCTTTTTATGAGCACAAGCTTCAGCAATTTGAGCGTAATCACTTGAACGGGCATTGGCTTCGCAACCACCGGAGAATGGCACAGCAAGACACCCGTTTGATGGATATTTACCGTCAGAAGAGAGAGAAGAGAAAGCAGGCTTCTGAGCCCAAGCCAGAAATTCAAGAGCCTGTTGCTCCTAAAGTTGCCGAAAAGAAGCAAATTCCCGAAGTCATCGTGACTTCCAACGATGTGGGTACTTCGAAGGCCTCGACTCCAGTCGAGCCTACTGTCACCGAATGCCCACCACAACCACCTTCCCCCAAGGCTGAATCAGCCAATGACAAGCCCTCTGTACCTTCTCCCACAGAGCAGCCTTCCCCAGTTATTTCTCAGAGTGTCCCCGCCGAGACTCTTGAGACAGTCGCAGTTTCCACAAAGACAAATGTGGAAGCTGCAACCAAGGAAGCCCCTCGCCCTCAACCTTCCCAGGCTCGGGTTTCCAAGGACAAGAAGAAGAAGCGTTCTAAGGCTGCGAAAAAAGAAGAAAGGGCAGCCAAGAAAGCAGAAAAGGCAGCCAAGAAGAAGCTGAAATCTTCCAAGTCCCCCTTGCCTCCAGCGCCCGAGCAGTTTAGACGTCGTTACTGGAACGTCAAGCAGCTCGAGGTCCCTGACCACTACTTGCCAAACTACAGCGACAAGTGGTCAACGGTGCTCATTCAAGTGGAAGAGGATGAGCCCGAGCAGGACGCTGGAGAGGATGTTTTCGAGTTTCGGGAGAACGACGAGGTTGTGGAGCCTGTTCACGAGGTTCCAGAGCCTAAGCACGATGTCCCAGAGCCCGAACCTGTTCCAGAGCAGGAGCATGTCCCAGAACCTGAGCATGTTTCAGAGCCTGAACAGCCCGAGCAGCATGAAGAGAAGGTTTTGGTACCTGAAACCGCGGTACCAGAACCTGAAACAGAGTTGCCCGAACCTGAAACCAAGGTTGTGGAACACAACTCCAAGTTGCCTGAGCCCGAAACCAAGTCGCTGAAGCCCACCAGCGACTACTGGCTTGGCGACTTCCCCTTCTTCATGCTGACCTTGGCCAGAAAGCAGTATGTCACCTACCTTCCTAGAGACTTCTTCAAGGCTCTGGAGGTATTCTACCCAAAGGAGAATATCTCCTTCTTACCTGGTGACTTTTCTGGCTTCAAGGCCCTCACCTTCCCCAAGGAGAATATTTCCTTCTTACCTGGTGACTTTGCTGGCTTTAAAGCTCTCACCTTCCCAAAGGAGACTGACTCCTTCTTACCTGGTGACTTTTCTGGCTTCAAGGCCCTCACCTTCCCCAAGGAGAATATTTCCTTCTTACCTGGTGACTTTGCTGGCTTTAAAGCTCTCACCTTCCCAAAGGAGACTGACTCCTTC